>NW_022900917.1:72184820-72247051 GCF_012274545.1 Fukomys damarensis
CTTAAAAAAGTTTTTTTTTTTTTTTTTTTTTTTTTTTTTTTTTTTTTTTTTTTTTTTTGTAGCAGACGTTGAACTTGGGTCCTAGCGCTTGTGAGACAGGCAGCGGAACCACTGAGCTAAACCCCCGGTCCAACCATATTTTCTTTATCCAGTCTCCTGTTGATGGACAATGGGGTTGTTTCCAAGTTTCCAAGTTGTTTCCACAGTTTCCAAACTGTGGTACTATGAACGTGGGTACACATATATCACTGTGGTATGATTCTTTCAATTTTGGGGGGAAAATACCCAGCAGAGGGATAGCTAGGTCAAATGGGAACTCTAATCCTGGTTCTTTGAGGTATCTCCACACTGATTTCCACAGTGGTTGCACCAGTCTGCACTCCCACTAACAGTGGAGCTAAATTCCTTTTCCCAACATTCCTGCCAACATTTGTCATTGGCTGATTTCATGAAAGCAGCCATTCTTTCTGGAATGAGGTGGAATTGTTTTCATTTGCGTTTCTTAAATGACCAGTGATGTTGAACATTTTTTCATATGTTTATTTGCTATTTCTACTTCTTTGTCTGAGAAATGTCTGTTCATTTCATCTGGCCATTTTTGGATTGGATCTTTAAATTTGGGAGCTCTGATTTTGTTTAAATTCTTTATATATTCTAAATAGTAGACCTTTTTCTGAGGAACAGCTGGTGAAAAGTTTTTCCCACATTGTGGGTTGTCTCTTCATGCTTTTGGTGGTTTGTCTTGCTGTGCAGAAGCTTTTTAAGAGATCCCAGTTGTTTGTTCTTTGTGCTAGTTCTTATACAACTGAGGCTTTAGAACAAAATATGTTTCTAAAAAATATACCTCTACCATAGTGATAGTCATTTATTTCACATGTTACCAGAAGCAAAACTGTAACAGGAAATAATGATAGAATTTAAATATCAATATGACCATCACTGTGACAAAAACAGAAGCACCTGCAAAAATTCCACTAATGGCAACAATAGTAAAGCCAACAACAACAAGTTGGCAGAAATGGCTTGGTGGAAAGGCATGGTGGAGGAAAATTGCTCAATTTATGGAAGTCAGAAAGCAGACAGAAAAGGGAGTGGCCGGGGAACAAAATGCATCCTTCCAGGTCATCGTTCCATCAGTTCAAGTCCCGTCCTCTGATCAAGTCCCGTCTCTTACCAGGACCATCTCCATTAGCATATTCAGCCATGAAATCATCGATGGATTAAACTATTAATGAGTATAGTGTTCCCATGCAACAATCACTTTCTAAAATTACCACCTCTGAACACATGAGACTTAGGGGGGACATTTTGGATCTAAAGCAGAGCATTCTTTCCCTGACCCTTGAAAAGGTTCATGTTCATTTCACCACAGCCAAAATCATAACAGTTCTACCACGGCTGAAAAGTCCAAATCCAAAGTATCATCTGAGACCCAAGGCAAACTCTCAGTGGTGAGCTCATGTGAAAATCAAAAAGAAAATAAAATACTTCCAACATAGGTCAGAGAATAAACCTTGCCATTACAAAGGACAGCAATAAGGAGATAGAAGAAATTGGACCAAACAGAACTGAAATTTAGCAGAGAAAACATTAAATGCAGTAGCTCCATGCCTATCACCCAGAGCAGCTTGGGGTAAAATGTGAACTTTGTATGTCCCTGGTGATTGCAGCCCAGATGGCCTCTCTTGGGAAGGCTTTTTTCACTGTCTGTAATTTTTCCAAGCAATAATTACAGCTTCCTGGAATCTTAAATTTCCCAGTGTCACCATTGTACCTTTGGTTTCACTCTCACAGCTTTGAGGAGCATATTTCCTGGTTTCTTAATTCTTCCTCTGACATCTGGATAGAAAACTCCACAATCCCACAATTCTTACATTGTGCATGCCTGCAATACCAGCACTGCATAGATGACACCAAAGTCTGCTGCCACCTGAAGCAGTAACCTGGCACCCTTGGACCATGACTGAAGCAGGCTCTGAGTGCCTAGATGGCTGAACTCTCCCCTTAGTGACCCAGAATGAACAGGATACTTTTTGTAAAGCAATCTTTCAAAGTAATTGATTCTTTTACAGCCTTGAGCCTTGAACCTTGAGTGAAGGGTGGAATCTGGCCAATTCCTGAAATGCCTTCATGCCATCTATCCTATTATCCTGATACAACGTACTTAGCTTCTTTTTAGTGATAATCTTTTCAACAACCATGGTTCTCCATGGCCACAATTTTGAAGATGCTTCCTTTCTGGTAAATTTATAGAGTTCTCACATTTTTTACTGTTCTTCCTCATGATTATTATTGTAAATTTAGCTAGAAGTAGCCAGCAGTACTCAGGCACAGCCTGAATGGTGGCCTGCCTTGAAATTTGCCCTGCCAGATCAATTAGTTCACTGCCTTTAATTTCCATCTCCTGCCCAGTCTTGGGCAATGGGAAAAATGTAGACAATTTTTGACCAAAGCATAATACACATGGGCTGCAGTCCAGTTGCCAGTAGAATCCTTGTTTCCAACCAAAACCTCCTGAGTCTGATGTTCCTGCTCCCCAGACATTAATGCTTCATTTGTATGTTACTCACTCGTCATTCACAACACTTTTATGTAAGATTATTTCAACTGTACAGAAAAACTTAAGGCTTGGGGAGAGTGGCAGAGGTATGCTGTTCACCAAACACATCAACTGTCCCCACACAGCTAGGGTGATGTGACTAATTATGGACAACAAGCTGGAGTGGAAAAGTTCTTGGCATTTACACACCAGTGAGTAGAAAAGCTGGTACTGCTCAGCTAAGATGGGAACCCAAAACTGATGTCTACCTGCTTGAGATGCCATAGAAGCAAGACAGAGCCTTGATTAGCATAAATTTCCAAGTAACTATGTGAAGAAAATTCATCTGTTAAGCTGTACAGGTGGACAAATACTTGTTTTGTTAAGCCACCGACATTTGGGGGCTGTTACTTGCAAATATGCTCCCCTGTAAATGGTGTCTAAAATTGAGACTGTCATATAGAATATTCTTCAGTGAATACTGTCACATTACACATTAGGGAAGGGAAATCACTGAACAGAGAGGGAGGATGGGCTGGAGTACCAGGCCCTACAGTAACTCAACTGATTCCTTGGGAAGGTATGAAGCTGTGATATACCCTTCATGTTGTGCAAACCGGGGACGGGGAACCAGGCCTTCATACACTAAATAAATTAGTCATTAAATGAAGGCTGCCCCCAGGAGGGAGGTGTGGCCTTAGATGAAGCCAAGAGCGCTTCCCAGAAAGGACTGACAGCTGGGAGTCATCAGTCAGGAACACTCTCACTGTTGGAAGCCGAAGATAGTAATTTCTTCAGCCCTGAAAGTACATTACAGTCTTCACTATGGCATCGCAACCCAGTCAACTCTGATTTATTCAGAGGTTAAAAAACAAAAAGGACCCTCTCTCCAAATGAAATCACACTGGGAGTTGGGCCTCAGAATATGAATCTGAAAGGAAGACATAGTTTTTTGTACATGGCACCTTCCACTCTTCCTAGGACTTGCTGTGGACTGAACTCAACCAGAGAGCAGAGGTGAACAATCCTGTTAACATCACCCACACACAACACTATGGACAGAGAACAGGTTAAAAAAAGGTAAAGCAGAGATCTAAAGTAGCCAGAAGACATAAACTACTAGAAGCCAAAAAAAAAGTAAGAAAATAAATGAATGTATAAAGTTGATGAAGTTGTAAATGTTATAAAAAGTTGGGAGGATTCAGTGTTTTGTAAGAATGGTGAAGTCATGGGGATTAGATGTTAAAGGATTTTTCTTTGTCATGTTAAGAGTTCTGGACTTTACCTGAAAGCCATGATAGAAAAAAAGAAAAGAAGACACAATTAAGAAAAAAGATGATATGTGCCAATATGAACATAATCATAACTGAGGTTTCCCTGCATGTTCCAGTACAAAATCCCAGTGTGAAGCTCAAAAAAGACATGAGAGATGCAGGTGGAATATGTGGCATTCATCTGTATATGGTGTGGGCTTTCTCAAAGATAACAGCACATAGAGTAAAATTCAATATCAAGTATCAAAAACTTGCCCGGCATAGTGGCACATACCTACAATCCCAGCACTTGGGAGCCTGAGGCAGGAGGATCACCCAGAGTTTGAGGCCAGCCTGAGCTACATAGTGAGACCCTGTTTCAAAAAAGGAGTATCCAAATTAAATTATAATTCATTCATTTTAAGACAAATATAGTTAGCAAACATGTGCAGATTTATGCACAGATACAGTCTCCCCTCTCAGAGATTCATTCAACCATGGACTGAAACTATTTTTAATTACATCTGTACTAAACATATGCATTCTTTTTCACAGCATTACTCCATAATTAATACAGAATAACAGTTATTTCTATACCATTTACATTATATTAGGTATTATAGATAATCTAAAAGTGATTTGAGTATTTCAGGGTACGTGTAAAAGTCATGCCCTATGTCCTTAGGGGTTTGGGAGCCAATTCTGCACAGATTATTGAACGAGTACTATTTCTATAAATATTTGTACTTTACACAAATTGCTGAAAAGGAAAAAACTAAAGGTAAAAGGAGACAAGTTAACTCAATATGCCTTGGTCTCTCTCCTAATTCATTACACCAAAATGCTTCAAAAGGTATTTTTGTTTATTTTGCTAATTAATATTGGAAGATATATCCTGATTCAAATACAAAATATTATGATTTGATCTTTTTATCCAAAAAAATCACAGTTTAGTGGAGATCAGAAACAGGAAGAAAATTTTAATATAGGTTTTGTATTAGCAGGATGTTTGGTGCAGAAATATTTTTTTACCTAAATTTGCCAGCTGTGAATGTACCACACAGGCAGGAGTGAAAAGGAAAAAGTGAACTTGCATCTGAACAATTCAGAATGAATCTGAACTTGCATCTGAACAATTCAGTTGGCAACTGCCCACAGACTTGACCTGAATCCATTAACTGAAGAAGGGCATCATTATAAAGCCCTGATGAGATATGGATTTTGACCTGTGGCAAAGACAGAGATAGAAATAGAAAGCCCTTGACCAGTAGCTTGTACTCATTTTGGCTCCTAATTAAATCATTTTTTGACAATGCTATCAACTCTTTTAAAGGAGAATGCAATAACTTGTTCATGCAGCCATGATGAATGACTGGGATCCAACCTACTATTTTGCCCAAAGTGACTAGAAAATAAAAAAATGTGTGACAAACATTTCCCCGTACTTTATAGTAAGCATCACAGGAATTTGATGCATTGAAGGAAGGAAATAAAGATATACACTTATCATAGCTCCAGTTCCGCCTGGATGAACTTTCTGTTTGGTAGAAATGCAGAGCATTCTCACTAAGTCGAAGAGACTGAAATTAGACTTTGGTGGCTGACACTAGCAAAGCACACGATGAGAGTTGAAAAAAATTTAAATGGTGCTACCCGAGGCTAAGATATGTACAAGTTCTCACCAGTGGTAGTAGATCCATCTGAAGGAATGCAGTGGAATTTGGAAATTGTCACAGAAGTACAATGACTTGGTTGGTGCGGTAAACAGCCATCATAAAGCTATTTTATTTTAAATTTTTTAAATTAGCCAAAACACATTAAGTTGGTCTACACATAACTTAACTATCCATAAGAAAAAAAAAACTGAAATGCCCTTCCCTTTGAAAACAGACGACAAAAAATTAAGCCTCAATGTCATAAAATGTACAATGCAAAATCGCCACTCAAACATTGCCAGACTTGCCAAGCAGCAGGAAAATCGAACCATAATCAAGAGAAAAATCAGTCAGTAGCAACAGGCTCAGAAAAAAAGACAGAGCTGGTAGAAAAAGCAAACAAGGACTTTAGGTACCATAATTATGGTAAATACACTCAATATGTTCAAAGATTAAAAGTAAAACAAAAACACAATAAAGAAATAAATGGAAGACATAAAAAGGAGCTAAGCATAACTCTGACAAATTAAAAACAGGTTCAGAATAGAAATTCCCCTCGATGAGATAAACAGTAGATTAGACACTGAAAAGCAAAATCTCAGTTAGCTTGATACAGCAATAAATCCTATTCACAACAAATTACCAAAAGAATTTGAAAGAAATGGACAGGGCTTCAGGATTTGTAAGACCATGTAAAGAAGCATAACTTAATGTCACTTTAAGGGCTCTAATCTGTGGAGTCCCAAAACAAAGGAAATGGCAGAAAAGGTATGTGACAAAATAATGTCTAAAAATAATTAAAATAGTTAAAACATATACAACTGCAGATGTAATAAGGACTACAGTTTCCAAGAAGAATAACAAACTGAAAATCATACCATGATAAATCAAAGGCCCATTGCTTGAAGTTAGGTTAAAACCTCAAAGTCTTCCACAGAAGAAAAATATGAGCAGAAGAAAACAGATAAAAGTGACTGACAACTTCTCATCTACAACTATTTTAGCTGGAGAAAGTGGCTTATAGAGGGTAAAGTTCTGAAAGCAAAGCACAGAAAACAGCAACTCTACAAAGAACAAATACCTATGAACCCTAAGGCAATCAAGTAAAACAATTTTCAGACAAACAAAAACTGAGAGGATGTGTTGTCAACAGGTATGGCATACAAACTCTTTAAGGAATTTTTCCAAGAGTAATATAAATGGTGCCAAAGAGAAAGTTAGATCAATGCAAAAGAACAGAGAATGCTAGAAATGATGTGTGTGAGTAAATATGTGATATTTTAAATTTATTATAAATGAAACAATTTTTAAAAATAAAAATAGAGAGGTGACAGCAGATGGTAGAGTAGAGACTGGCAGCAAAGTGCAGCCTCTCCAGTGCCTTGAGTTGAAACACCTGGAAGGACCACCGGTGAGGAGGAAGAAAGAGGTGACCCTTCCTGCAGGAATTTGGAAGGAGCTGATGGGAAGACTGGAAACTGGAGCCACTAGAGAGGCAGAGCACAGGGCAGAGAACAGAACAAGGCCGTCTGGAAGGCTCCCTCTGGCTCACATCAAAGGGGAGCAAGTTAGAGAGGGACCATTGTTTCAGAGAGATACAGTCAACTGGGTCAGCAGCCCTGATTCCAGGAAAAGTGCACAGCTACATAAACTGCAAAAAACAGCATGATATTTTACTCTCAAAGTGACTCCTCCTGCCACACCGGAGGGTACAGCTGGGGAGAGCTACAGTTGTGGTGCCTTCCATATTTGAGAAGGTTTAACCAGGAGCCATTTTGGGAAAAGATTAACAGTTTGAGACAAGCCTCAGAGTAGCTACACTCCAGGGTTTCTGGGCAGTGACTGGGTGACAGAGAGAGACATCAGACACAGTTACAGAGAGAGAGAGTACAGGATGAACAAACACCCTGAGAAGTTTAAGCTTAGGCCAGGTGTGGTGAAAGGTTCTCACCCTCCATGGGAAAAAGCCAGGCTGGGTGTATGTGGCTTCCAAAGGGTTCTGGGTCTGATGTGCTGACATGAAGTCCAGCAGGCTGCTTAACCCTCTCCCTACCCCACCCGACTCCTGCTGCCTACATTCAGCTAAATGTTCTGAACTAAATGTTCTGTTTGCTTCCCACATCTACCAACATGAAGAAGGATATGGCTGGGCTTGGATGGTTGCCATAGCCTGAGGCATTCAGACAGAGGGGCCTCTGGAGTAGTGTGGCAACTCACAAACCCACAGGCCATAATTCAAGGCAGAAAAAAATTTAACTTGAGGTACAAAGATGGGCAAGAAAAGTGGTAGCTGTTAGAGTTACTGCAACCTTAGTGCAGATATTACTGACTACCCAGTGGGAAAACTGAAGGATCTAACATTCACATGCAACAACATGAGTGTGGAAAGAAAATAGATCTTAGCACTATCCTTCCCAGCTAATTTGGAATCAGCTGGATTCCAAATAGGAGACCCTGAAAGTAAACACAGAACAATTAAAAACACAGAGCATATTATTTGGACTTAATTTTTCTGATGTTGTTATTCACTGAGAATTGTTTATCTGTTTTTAAATTCCTTTAAAATTTTTTTCTTCTTCTTTTTTCTTGGTTTTGTTCTCTTTTCCTTTCTTATTTCCTTATCTTATTAGTACATATTTGCCATCCTTGCACTGTACAACTACCTTGGGGAGTGGTCACATGTACACAGCACAACTTTTTAAAACATTTTTGTCCCTGTACTTCCCCCTCTACCTCCTCCTCCAATTTCCACATCCTATTTCTCATTCTTGTTGATATTATTCACCTTAGCACATGCTATGGTCTATAATGCTTACATTAACTGAGATTATTAGGCTCCTCACCAGGGTATATATTTATTTGACTTATTGCCCTTTTCTTTCCTCCTCACACTTTGCCCTTGTTCCTTTGGTCCACTTCCCTGTCACCAGAGATCCATCCCCTTGTTTCCTTCTGTCCATCCTTTATCGTTCTGTTTGCTTCACTCAAATGAGAGATATAATACAGTATCTAAGCTTGTGTGTCTGCTTTATTTCACTCAACAGTATGTTTGCCAGGTGACCAATAATCCTAAAAATATGTCAAACTTCACACTCTTTACATCCAACTAATATACATATATATATATGTATAATATTTATATTACATATTATATTATATATATTATATATTACTCTATATTATATAATATATATGTCACATTTTCTTTATCCAATCATCTGTTGATAGGTATATGGGCTGCTTCTAGGATTTAGCTATTACTAATTGTGCTGCTATAAACATTGGTATGCATATATTTCTGTAGTATGATGGCCTCAGCTCTTTGAGGAATATACCTAGCAAGGGAATAGGTAGATCAATTGCAATTTCTAATTTCAGACCTTTGAGAAATCCATAGTGATTTTCAGAAGGATTGCACTAGTTTACATGCCCACCAACAATGTGGGAGAATTGCTTTTTCACCCCAGCCATGCCAGAATTTTTTATTGTTTGATTTTTTAATGATTGCCATTCTTCCTGGAGTATAATGAAATCTTAGCATTTTTTAAATTTGCATTTCTCTAATAGCTAGAGAAGTAGAACTTTTGTTATGTATTTGTTGACCATTTGTATTTCTTCTATGTGAAGTTACTGTTCATTTCTCTTGCCTATTTCTTGACCATGGATTCATTTTTTAGTTCTTTGTATATTCTAGATACTAGTTCTCTATCTGAGGAGTACCTGGCAAAAGTTTTTTTCCACTCTATAGATTGTCTCTTCACTATACTGACTGACTCTTATCTGTACCGAAGCTTTTTAATCTGATCTAATTTCATTTGTTGATGCTTGCTGTTATTTCTTGTGCAATTGAGATTCTGTTTAGAAAATCTTTTTCTACATCTATGTCTTCAAGTGCTTTACCTATCTTATTTTCCAATAGGTTTAATGCTTCTGTTTTAATGTTTAGATCTTTGATCCATTTTTATTTTAATTTAGTGCATGCTGAGAGATAAGAGTCCAGTTTCAGTCTTCTGCAAACAGATGACCAGTTTCCCAGCACCACTTATAGAATAGACTATCTTTCCTCCAATGTATGCTTTTGGTCCTTTGTAAAAGATCAAGTAGTTGAATGTTTCTGGGAAAGTTTCTGTATCCTAAATTCTGTTCCATTGATCCATGTATCTGTTTTTGTTCCAATACCATGCCATTTTTATCAGTATTGCTTTGTAGTATATTTAGAAGTCAAATATTGCTATCCGTTCTGCTCTTCCCTTGTTGCTCAAAATCACTTTTGCTATTCTGGGTCTCTTCTGGCTCTATATGAATTCTAAGATTATTTTTTCTAGATCTGTAAAATATGCTCTTGGTATTTTGATTAGGACTGCATTGAATTTGCAAAACAGTTTTGGGAGTATGGCTATTTTGACAATATTGATTCTGCACATCCAAGAGAAGGGGACAGCTTTTTATTTTCTGATTTTCTCCTCAATCTCCTTTTTCAGATTACTGTAATTTTCTCTGTAGAGGTAGTTAACATCCTTGGTTATGTTAATTCTTAGATATTTCATTTTTCCTGAAGCTACTGAGAATGGTGCTGTCCTTACAATTTCCTTCTCATCTAGTTCATTATTTGTGTACATGAATATTAATGTTGTTGCATATTGAGCTTGTGTCCTGCTGCATTGCTAAATTTGGTTAATAATTCTAAGGTTTTCGGTGAAGTTTTTCTGTATTCTATGTAGAGTATCTTGTCATCTGCAAATGATGATTTCAGTTCTTCATTTCCTATATGCTTCCCTTTTATTTCTTTCTCTTGCCTACTTGCACTAGCTAATGTTTCAAGTACAGTGGTACTTCAATTCAAAGCTTATTTTTTTCTACAATTTTGGAAAAGATAGTCATAGTTATTTTTGTGTTTCTGTGGGAAAGATGACCAGAGTCTTGTTTTTCATATGAAGCTCAGTTTCTAAACAAAAAGAAATTTTGCCAAGCATTTCTGGCTCAGAACCAAATTATTTGCAAAAAGCATTTGTGAACTGAGAAACCACTGCACTATGTTGTATAGAAGAGGTGATCATGGGCTTCCTTGTCTTGTTCCTCATTTGGGGGGGAATGATTTCAGTGTTTCCTCATTTAGAATGATGCTACCTAATGGCTTATAATAAATAGCTTTTACATATTCGGTATGTTACTTCTACATCTATTAACTTCGGGGTTTTTATCATGGCGGTGTGTTGGATTTTGTTGAAGGCTTTTTCAGAACCTATTGGTATGGCCATATAGTTTTGAGCTCACTTCTGTTAATGTAATGAAGCATCTTTGCATCTCAGAGATAAAACCAGCTTGATCCTGATGTATGATCTTTTTGATAATGTGCTGCATTCTATTTACTAGTATCTTGTTAAGGATTTTTGTATCCATAGTCATTAAGGAGAATGGCTTATAATTTTCTTTAATTGGGTTTTGGGGGGATTTTTTTCTTTTTTTTTTTTTTTTTTTTTGAGACAGGGTCTCACTATATAGTTGAGACTGACCTGGAACTCACTATATATCCAATACTGGTTTTGAACTCACAGTGATCCTCCTGCCTCAGCCTCCCCAGTGCTGGGATTACAGGCATGCACCACCACACCTGGCTTTTAACTGGGCCTTTATCTGGTTTTGAGATCAGGCTTATACTAGCTTCCACAAATGTGTTTCATTTCTTTGAAGAACTTGAGGAGTATTAGTGATATAATATTCTTAAAGATTTTATAGAATTCAGAATGAATCCATCAGATCCTGAGTTTTTTTCAAGTTGTGGATTATTATTATGACAATTTTATTGCTTGTTATTGGGTTGTTAAACATATTTATGTCTTCGTGCTAATTTTGTTAGTTTATATGTGCCAATAAATCTGTCCAAGTTCTTCAAAATTGGCTAATTTGTTGAAATATAATTTTTAAAGTAGTCATTATCTTCTGGATTTCAAAAGTCACTGGTGATTTCATCTTTTTCATTTCCAGTTATATTGATATGAGTTTTCTCTCCTTTTCTCTGGTGAGTTTGGCCAAAGGCTTATCTATTTTATTTGTTCTAACAAGGAACCACTCTTCAATTTGGTTTTTTTTTTTTTTTTTACTTTTCTCAGTTTCATTGATTTCTGCCCTCATCTTTATAATTTCCCTCCTTAATTTTGGTTTGGGGAAGCTTTGTTGCCATTTCTCAAGTATCTGAAGACTTTTCACAAGGTTATTTATTTGACCTTGTATTGTTTTTCTGATGTGAGCATCACTTGTAATTAATTTTTCTATAAGAACTGAATTCATAGTGTCACAGTGGTTTTGGTGAGTTGTACCATCATTGTCATTAACATCTCAAAAGTTTTAAATTTCTTCTTTGGTTTCTTCTGTGATACACTGATTGTTTAGGAGTATGTTGTTGATTTTTCCAAGAACTTTTGCCTTTTCTGAAGTTTCTTCTGTCATTGATTTCTATTTTCATTGCACAGTGGACTGATAGTATGTTTTTCATCGTTTCAGTTTTAGTCTATGTGTATCTTTTTAGATGCGCTTCTTAATTGCAACAGACTGTTGGATTCTGTTTTTTGAACCAGTCTGCCAATCTGTGTCTTTAATTAGAGAGTAGAGGCCATTAGTGTTTTTTGTTTGGTTGGTTTTGGGGGTTTTGTTTTGTTTTGTTTCTTGTTTTGTTTTATTTTTGTTTGTTTGATACCAAGGATCAAACTCTGGTCCTTCTGCTTGCTAGGCAGGTGGCAGAACCTCTGAGCTAAATCCTAGGCCCAGAGGCCATTAATGTTGAGACACATTAGTGAGATGTGCTGGTAATTTACAGCTTCTTTATCTGTTGGTGAATCCTTTGTTTTTCTTTTCCTGACTTTTTTGTTGCTGTTTATCCATTGATATCACTAGATTCCTCTGTGTGTTTACCTGTGTCTATTTTAGTGCTTCTATTTAGAATATTCTTAAGTATTTTCTCAAGAGCTGACTTGGTACTTGTGTATCTTTTGAGATGGTCTTTTCCATGGAAATACTTTATTTCTTCATGTATTTTGAAGGGCATCTTTGCTGGCTAGGTTAATCTGGATTGGAAGTGTATTTGCTCTGAGGACTTGAAATACTTCTCTGCAACATCTTCTGGCCTCTAGGGTTTCTGCTGAGAAGTGTAATGTGATTGTAATTGGACTACCTTTATATGTTATTTTTTTTCCTCTGACTTCTTTTAAAATTCTGGTTATTTTGCTGGATATCTGGTAATGCAATAAGGATATGCCTTAGCAAGCATCTTCTTCTGTCATAATTATTTGTTATTCTACAAGCATTGCTTACTTGTATTTTAAACTCTTTTCTCCTATTTGGGGAATTATCTTCTATGATTTCTGGAAGCATATTAGTAAATCCATCTGTGCTATCCAGGGCATGTCTGTTTATGCTGGAAGTCTAAGGCAGCACTCTTCCCCCAAGATAGTGTTGTGTGCAGGCATCTACTTACAGTGAGAATACGGCACCAATGTGAGGTTCCAATCTTGTGTAACTCAGGCTGAACCTGGCCTCTGACTGCATGAGCTGGATCCCTGTTCACCAGCTCCAGCACCTCAGCAGGGCACCATTTAGCCTGCTGGCTACCTCCTCTGGTTGTTTTTCCATCATTTATTCTGGTAACTTGACAGTGTGGACCATGACTTGCAGCCAAGGGGCTGCTCTGGGACCCAGGTTCAAACACTCAGCACTTCCCTACAGTGGTGACCCACCAGGTCCTATTCCATGTCTGTGGCAGTGGGTGCTGCAATGGGGTCACTCACAATTGTTGACTATGCAAGATCACTCTGGAGACAGTGTCCCTTGTTTTTCCTGCTGGTTCCAACTGTCAATGATTCTCTCAGCCCCAGTGCAGTTCCTCAGTTCTCCAGTTCTCAATGAGCCAAAAGTTCTACCTTACCTTGCCTTCTATCTGGGTGTCAGGCAGTTCTCCTTGTGGTGCTATGGTCTGTAGGGATCTCTGTCTCTCCTCTGTGATGTGATTTCTTGGGTATCATTTAAAGCTTTGTCTCCTTTGTCAGTTCCCTCCTAGTGACCTCCTATCACTTTGATTGCTCTGTAAGCTACTGTCTTCTGGACTCTAAGCACTTTGTCCTGGAAAATCTGAGTTGCTGGCACTCCCTGCTCCACCATTTTTCTTCCTCTATTTAATTTTTTAGTTCTTTTTTCTTATTTGTTCTTTCCTGTTACATTTATCTAATTCTACTAATTTCCTTTTATTCTTTAATAGGATCATGTGTCTCACTTTTCTCTCCTCCTCTTTTTTTTATTTTTTCAAATTACTTGTCTCATTCTCCCATTCCCCATCAGCTTCATCATTACTAGTATAAACATTAAGTTCTGCTAATCTACTGATATTTACTGAAAAATGTGCCGTTATTGATGGTTTTTTTCCATTGTAAGTGAAGGTATAATTGTTGCATTTAGCAATATTTGGTTTGTCTTTGTGTTTATGCCACCATTATAGATTTCTAAGAATAAGGGTGGTACATTCTTGGTTCAAATGACACGTCAATATCCAGTTTGTCTCTGACTTTACTGTTATTGATTTTGTTGTATTGCCAGGGTGGCATTGCTCCTGCTATTAATTGATTTTTTCTGCATGCCACTATCTGGATTGTCTTTGTGTCAATAACAATGTGGTGCACCATTGCTGCAGAACTGGGAGTTTGCCAATTACACATTACCCTCCTCTGCAAAATTAATAGAGAAGTTTTTATCTTGAGAAAGCAACAAAATCTTATCATTATTCACATCCAGCATGTATCACTGAATAATGACACCAAGAGATCTACTTATTAGCAACAAAGTGTCCCCAATATAATCAATCCCCAAACCAGAGAGAGGGAAAGAGAAAGAGAAATACAAGGAGACAAATCAACAAAATGCCTCCAAAAACTTCTGACTCTCCTAAACTTCATCTGTAGGGCATCTAGGAAGAGGAAATCAAAAGCCACATAGCCGAATTATTAAAAATGATGAAAAAAGACACTTTAAAAAATAGATTAGTAAGGTGTTGAGTGTGGTCAAAGAAGAGATAACCAAACAGAGAATAGACTTAATAAAATGATTAGTGAATGTACAGAAGATATGTGTAAAAAGCAAGCTGAGCTAAACAAAATGACACAAAGCAAGAATGACGATGTTAGCAATAATCCAGGCCCATTGTAACAAACAGGAAACAAACAAGTTCAAAATTCTATTTGAACTATGGACAACTGAAGTGACCAATGTGAGGACAATGTATTAGAACTAGAAAATATGGTTGATGTCAATCAGTGACTATATATTGAGAGATACCTTAAGAACAATAAAAGAACATGAAACATGGGTCTAGCAGCTGCTATATAATATAAAGAAGACTAAACAAAGATTAATTGAAATTAGTACAAAATTATAAGAAAAGAATAAATGCCATTACACAAACCTATTTACATAAATAATAGAACATTTTCCATGTATGGGGAAAGATTTTACATACAGATAAGTGAAATATACAATACCTCAACTAGCCACTATCAGAAAAAACTTCTCCATGACACATCATAGACAAAATCCCAGAAGTCCAACATAAGAATGAATAATAAAAGCTATTAGAGAAAATCAACAAATTACTTATAAAGTTAAGCATATTAAAATTACATCATACTTCTCAACACAAACCTTAAAGGCCCAAAGAGCTTGGAATGAAGTGTTTCAATCTCTAAAAGAAAATAGTTTCAAACTCCACAAAACTATCTTTCAAAATTCATTAGTAAATAAGGTATCTCCATGACAACACCTACAGAAATTCATGACCACCAAACCAGGACTCCAAAACTTCTCAAGCATCTTCTAGAACCCTTTCTTTTTTACAATAAAGTAAACAATGCCCAAGTTCTAACAGAATGAATATACCAGGCAGAGTAAACAATAAGCTGAAAGGAAATTAGCAATGGGAAAATAATGAAATTTATCCCAAGGATACAAGCTTGGTTCAACATATGCAAATGAACAAATGTAATATAGCATATAAAAAGGAATAAGGACAAAACTCCCATGGTCACTTCAATAGCCACAGAAAAAGCCTTTCACATAATTCAACATCCAGTCATGATTTAAAAAAAAAACCTGAAGAAAATAGTTATAGAAGGGCCTATTCTCAATCTGATAAAATCCTTTTATAAGAAACCTACCACCAATATTATAATAAATATGAAAAAGTTGAAAGCTTTCCCTCTAAAATAAGAAAAACTTAAGGCTCTCCACTATCACCACTCCTGTTCAGTATAATACTCAATGAAATAGCAAAGGCAATCAAGCAAGTGAAAGAAATAAAAGAGACGTGAAAGAATGGAAGATTGAAATTATTCTTAATCACAGACAACATGAATCTATTCATAGAAAACCAAACACTTTCACCAAAAGACTCCTAGAATTAATTACTAAATTCATTAACGAAGCATGGTAAAAACTTCAGCACACAAAAATCACACAAGTGTTGTACAAAAATAATGAAGTCACTGAAACAAGAAACTAGAAAAAATATTCACAATAACATTAGAAAAATTAAATAACCTAAGCAAGGAACTGAAAGAACTCTACAAAGAAAATTGTAGTATTCAGATAAAGGACCTTGATGAGGACATTAGAAAATGGAAGGATATACTCAGTTCTTGGGTAGGCAGAACCAATATTGTTAAAATGGCTATATTCCACAAATGATATAAGATTTAATGTAATCCCAATCAAAATACCAATCATATTCTTCACAAAACTAGAGAAAACAATCCTAAAATCTCTATAAAACCAGAAGGACCCAGAGTAGCAACAATTCTAAACAAGAGCAAGACAGGAGACATCACAATCTGAGAGTTCAAGTTGTGCTATAAAGCTACAGTGATAAAAAACAGCATGGTAGTTGCACAAACACAGACATATGAATCAATGAAAAAAGCCCCAGGCACATCTGACCTTGACAAAGGGACCAAGAGTACATGAAGGTAGCCTCTTGAATTAATGTTCTGGAAAAACTGGATGTCCACATGCAGAATATTGAATCCAGACCCATTTATTTTAAAACAGATTAACAGAAATACTTATTCTGTTGGATGATTAAAATAGATAAAACTCTTGAAGACATGGATGAGGACTTTCTCAACAGTACCCCAATTGCACAAGATATAATATCAACCATCAATGAATAGTATTTTATCAAATTTTGAATACTTCTAAGTATTCAAAAGTAATCAGTCATCAGAGTGAAGGGACAATATACAAAATGGGAAAAAAATTCCCAAACATATTTCAGAGGACTAATATCTAAAATATGTAAAGAATTCAAAAATCTTAGCCCCTCCCGAATAAGAGACCAAATTAAAAACTGGGAAACTAAAATGAATAATCACTTCTCAGAAGAAGTACAAATAGCCAAAAAATACATAGAAAAAATATTCACTATCTCTATGAAGGGTAGCTGGAACCTGCAGTAGAACCTTGCAGATTTCAGCCTGTCAGGTCAGGGAGCTCAACTTGGGCCTTGAAAACAGAAATCATCCTGAATGTCAGGGGGCTGCTGTAGACTTGCTGAGACCAATTGACTTATGTTTGTGTACAGCTGCCTGCATTGTCTATTGTGACAGCAGAGACATACCCTAAAAGAGGCCGTTCATTTTTACTTTTTATTTTCAAATTTATTTTTTCTTCTTTTTTCAATTTTTTTCTTTTTTTCTTTGTTCTTTTTCTTCTCTCTCTCTCTCTCTCTCTCTCTCTCTCTTTCTCTCTCTCCCTCTCCCTCTCTCTCTCCTACCTTGTTCTTAACATCCCTCCCTTCTCAACTGTCTTTAATTTGAAAGGAAAGTGAATACAGTTTCTAGCTTCCCTATTGCTGTTAGGTTGTTCTGTTCTTGCCTCTGTTCTTTCATTCTTTCTTTTCCTCTTGTCTTCAACAATTTCTTAGAGTTTGCATGATCTTCCTATTTCCTCTAGCCTCACTTCTAATCTTTCCCTATCCTTCTACTTATCTATTCCTCCTCAACTTCTTCTAAGTCCCCATGCTGAAAGGTAAAGTTGCTATATTGAAGAGTTTACTCACTATAAACATATTTTGGGCTGGTCCTCAATTTTTATTTAATTCACATGGTTAAAAGTGATAGATTAGTAACTACCACAAATTGTCATTTTCTAAGCTGTGCTTGCTGTTACTGCTGATTGTATCGCTTGGGCTAAGGTGATCTGATTGACCTAATCAATTATTGTTCCTAGTATAATGAAAACAACATTACTTAAGAGCCATTAGAGAATCAAAACCTGAAGACCAGCTACATCTGGAATTCATCTCTGAAAAGCAATCATTCCACAAGGGTTCTAAATACAAGCAGCAAAGATACTTACAATAAGCAATATTGAAGTATCAACTCAGGAATTAAACCAAAAACAGTACCAACAACAAAAATAGAAATGAGAAGACACCTAAACAAAGTGCTCACCCAGACTTCCAGCTCATCAAAGTCAAATTCTGAGGGAAACAAGGCAAAAAGTCTGATAATCAGCTACCTAGACACCCTGCACTGATAGCACAGGAAGTAACAAAACGGATGCATGAGGCTACAGAAATATTAAAAACAGAAATAATTTCTCAGATAACTACAGAGATGGTGAGCACAATGAAAGACATGATTAGAGACTTTAGACAGAAACAGATTTAAAAAAAGAAAAGATGAGCTCAGAACCATAGCAGAAGCCATGACTGCCCAGCCTAGGAAAGAAATTGAAACTATGAATGCTCCACATAAGAAAGAAATGGAATCCATGAAACAAATTAAAACAGATATCCAGGAGATTGAAAACTCTACTGAAAGTATTCCTGGCAGAATGAACCAATGTGAAGACAGGATATCAGATATAGAAGACAGGATGGTGGTTAGTAGCCATGAAAAGAGGGATCTCTTAAAAATAGCAAGAGACCATGAGAAATCAATCCAGCAGCTCCTAGATAATTCAAAGAAGAATAATATAAGACTGATAGAAGTCCATAAAAAAGCAGGAGAAAGGACAAATGACATAAAAATCTGTTCACAGAATTAATGACCAAAACCTTCCTAAACAGTATGAAAGAATTTGATATACAGATAAGCGAGGCACATAGGACTCCAACTAGCCATGATCAAAAAATAGTAATCTGCCTGTAGACACATAATAATTAAGATCCTGGAAACCCAACAGAAGAACAAAATACTACAAGCAGTTAGAGAAAAGAAACAACTCACACACAAAGGAAAGCCCATCAGAATCACAGCAGACTTTTCAATACAAATCCTCAAGTCAAGGAGACCCTGGAATGAGGTATTTCAATCCCTAAAGGGAAAAAACCTCCAATCTAGCCTGATGTATCCTGCAAAACTATCTTTCAAAATTGATGAGGAGATAAGATGCTTCCATGACAAAGAACACCTGAGAAACTTCATAAATAACAAGCCAGCACTCCAAACAATTCTAAACAATATCCTAGAAGAAAACAATGAAGGTCACAACTCCATGAGGCTCAACAGAGCAAATGCATCAGGCAAGGCAAAAAATTAAAGGGGGTGGGGGAGACAATAAAAATAAAAGAGCCAACAAAAGGAAAATAACATGACAATGATAAATCAATAAGTATCAGTTATAACTATCAATGTTAATGGCCTCAATTCACCAATCAAAAGAAATGGATTAAGAAGCCAAATCCAACAGTATGCTGTATACAAGAAACTCACCTAGTTTAAAATGCAATTTATAGATTGAAAGTAAAAGAATGGAAAGCAGTTCTCCATGCAGCAGGAACCCAGAAAAAAAGCAGGGGTAGCTATCTTATTTGCAGACAGAGTAAATTTCAAAGTAAAACTAATTAAGAGAGACAAAGAAGGTCACTACATCCTTGTAAAGGGGACAATCCAAAAGGAAGAGATGAGAATCATAAATATACATGCACCAAATACTAATGCTCTCTACTATACAAAACAAATATTAATGGACATGAAATATCAAATGAGCACCATTATAATTGTAGTGGGAGACCTCAATACCCTACTGTTGCAAATGGACAGATCATCTAGACAAAATGAAAAACAGTGAAATACTAGAACTAAACCAAGTTTTTGAACAAATGGACTTAATGGACATCTACAGTGTTCCACCCTAAAAAACTAGAATATACATTCTTTTTGGCTATACATGGGTCATTCTCCAAAATATCCATTCTGTTCAATATAACTAGCCACAGTGATTGGACAAGAGCATGAAATAAAAGGAAGAAGTTAAATGATCATTATTTGTTGACAATATGACACTCTACATAGAAGATTTCTGGACTTAATTGACAGATTTAATAGAGTAGCTGAACACAAGGTCAATACTCAAAAATTAATAGCTTTCTTGTACACAAATAACAGGTTCACTGAGAGAGAAATTAGTGAAATAATCCCTTTCACAGTAGCATCCAAAAAAAAGAAATATCTATGAATCAATCTAACAAAGGAAGCAAAAGACCTCTATATTGAAAACTGCAGCACTCTGAAAATAGAGATTGAAGAGGATATCAGAAAATGAAGAAAATCTCATTCTTTATGAAGAAAACCTCAGTAGCACGGGAACTAGCACAAATAATCAACAACTGGGACCTCATCTTATTAAAAAGCTACTGCACTGCAAGAGAAACTACCAATGGAATTATGAGATAATCTACATTGTGGGAAAAATTTTTCATCAGCTCTTCCTCAGACAAAGGTTTACTATCAAGAATACATGAAGAACTTAAAAAAAATTAGAGCACCCAAATATAAAGACCCAATTTAAAAAATGGACATCTGAAATTAGCAGATATTTCTCAGACAAAGAAGTAAAAGCAGCAAATAAAAATATGAAAAAATGTTCAAGATCACTGGTCATTGAAGAGATGCAGATGAAAGAATGCTGAGACACCACCTCATTCCAGAAAGAGTGGCTGCTACCAAGAAATCAATGAGTAACAAATACTGGCTGGGCTGTGGAAAGAAACGAACCCTTCTTAATTGTTGGTGGCAGTGTAAACTGGTGCAACCACTGTGGAAATCAGTAAGGAGATACCTCAAAAAACTAGTATTAGAGGGCCAGGGATTTAACTCAGTGTTGCTGCCACCTGCCTCACAAGCACAAGGTCACGAATTCGATCCCTGATTTTAAAAAAACAAACAAACAAACAAACAAAAAAAACTAGGATTAGAAGTACCAATTGACCCAACTATTCCTCTGCTGGTTACCTTCACAAAAGAATTAAAAGAATCATACCACAGCAATATATGCACACCCATGTTTATAGCAGCACAGATTGTAATAGTTGAAATTTGGAAATGGCCCAATTGCCCATCAACTGGAGAGTGGATAAAGAAGATGTGGGGTTTTATATATATGAGAAGAAGGAGAAACCAGAGACATTTATAGCTAAATGGATGCACATTGAGGCAATACTCTTTAGTGAAATAAATAGGACACACATGTAAATACTGGACAGTTTCTCTGGTGTGAAAAACTAAACGTGCAAATAAGAATCAAAATGTATAATTGATAATGTGAAATAGGAAGGAAAGGTCTAAAAGAGCAGGGGAAGTAGGAGGGGTAGGGGAAAGGAAAGAAGGGAAAGGAAAAATATGAGAAAAGGAAAAATGGAAACAAAGTCTCTGTAAATAGGGAAGGGTGGGGGGTGAAAGGAGGGCAGAGGAATAGGGAAAAAATAAGAACCAAGATACATCATGTAAAGGTACAAGATCACAATGATGAATTTAACTGCACTGTATACCTAAAATGTGCCAATAAACTTAATGGAAAAAAAGAGATCACACCAATGCAGTGTGATATTGTTCAAAAGACCAGTCAATGTAAATAGTGTTTAAATAGATCTATGTACAATCTATGTAATCAATTGATTTCCATAAAGTAACAAAATTAATTCAAAGATGATAAAAGATACATTCCAAAAATTGATTCTAGGACAATTGTTACACATTTAGAAATAATCTAATTACAAAAATTACCTGACAACATACAAAAATTATATATTGTATAAGGATCAAACCACTGTAAAACATAAAACTCTAAAATTTTTATGAGCAAATATGAAGCAAATCTTTGCTATGTTGAATAAGCAAAGATTTCATAGACATGAACCATAAAGGAAAATTGATAAATTTATCATCAAAAATTATGAATTTTTCCTCATGTAAGATTCCACCAAGAAAATGGAAAAGGTAGACAACATAGAAGTATTTGTAATTACATAAGTATTACCAAAGATTCAAAGGATCTAGAACATAGTGAAACTCTGAGTTCAGTAAAAGGAAACAAATAATATAGAATTAAATCAGACATTTCAATAGAAACAGATTCCTCACATAATAAGATCTAGAAATGGCTAATACAACTACATAACATAACCACTAGAGTGGCTAATTAGTTTTGTAGTGTCAGTACCATTATGTATCATAGTCTTAGTTTTCTTATTGCTGAAACAAAATATCCAACACCCACAAGTTAGAGAGGAAAGGCATACTTGGCTCACAATTTTTAGAGGTTTCAGTCCATCATTGGCTGGCTCAAAGACAGTGGCACAGCAGATAGGCCTTACAGAAGAGAAACAGATTATGGTGAGCAGAAGGTAGCAAAGAAAGCAAGGAACACCCATGGCTCTTTCTGCCCCTTCTTTCTTATCAAGGCTCACTTAGGCAGGTAGTACTCACACCTCAATCCTAGTGAATTGATCTTAGTATTGTACCCTGAATCAATTCCCGCACCACACTCTCTAGATCAGGCCACCTCTGAAAAATCTCCACCTATGACCATATGAGACTTTGGGGAGACATCTAAATACAAGCCATAACATTCCATTCCCCCCCGCCACAAAG
Source organism: Fukomys damarensis (assembly GCF_012274545.1). NCBI lineage: Eukaryota > Metazoa > Chordata > Mammalia > Rodentia > Bathyergidae > Fukomys > Fukomys damarensis. Next base: position 72,207,178 of record NW_022900917.1, read on the forward strand.
ACTCATGTATATCCCTTTTTCCAAAAGGCATTTAGTCCATCTCCAAGTTTCCAAAGTCCTAACTGTTTCACCATTGCTGAAAAGTTTAAGCCCAAAGTTTCCTCTGAGATTTAAAGCAAACTCTTAGCAGCAAGTCCCTGTACAAATAAAAAGAAAGGTAAACACTTCCAACATTCAATGGAACAAGACAGGCATTTCCATTGTAAAAATTACAAAGAGGAGGGTAGCAAGGAATATGAACAAAGCAAGGCCAAAATCTAACTGGGAAAACATCAACACCTTTGGCTCCACATTCACACCTTCACACTCTGCCCTGGCAGGGGCACACTGCCCGGCCTCCCAGGGCTTCTGAAATCTGGGTAGAAGCCTTCCTGACCCCAGAACTCTTGCATTCTACATGTACCTAAAACCAACATGGTGTGACTTGTACCAGAGTCTGCCACCAGCTGGAGCAGTAGCCAAGCTTCCTTCTCTCTTGGCTGTAGGGGTCCAGTGCCTATGAACATGATCCCAAGGAATAACATTCCTTGGCCACCGCCAGTCTGGAACATGGTACCCTGGGGCACTCTTCTCAAAGCAAAGACTTTCACCTTTGCAACTCTAGGCTGCAGAGGCTGGTGTTCTTTTGGTTCTTGTGATGTCCTCAGGCCTTTTCTGATGTCTTCTCAAACATTTGGCTGTTTTTCTTGCTAGTCTTTTTAGTGACCAACTTTTCCTCTGTTCCATCTTTGCCAGTCATAGCTTTACTGGAACTTCCTTTCTAGCCAAACTTAAATCATTCTTATGGGCTCTGTGCTCTTGATTCTTAAAATAAATCTAGCTAAAAGAACCCAACAATAGCCATACCACAGCCTCAACATTACTGCCTTGCAATTACTTCTGCCAGATTAGTTAGTCCACAGCCTTTAATCTCAGTCTCAGGCAGTCTCTGGATATGAGCAAAATGCAGACAAACTTTCCTCCAAGGCATAACACACATGGTCTAGAGTCCATTAGCCAATGCAGTCCTTCTTCCCTGAAAAAATTTTGGGGAAAAAAGTATCTATAATCAGGTAAATAAAAAAAATTTAGTATAGCCTCACAATGACGTGTTACTCAATACTGCAAAAGAAAACAATAAATTACAAACTTAAGTAACAATAACATGAATGGATCTTAAACTTATTTATACTGCATGGAAGAAGCCAGAAACAGAGTAGCTCATGATCCCATGAGCATAAAATTAATATGAAATGCATGATTCCATTAAGAAAAAAATTTAGAAACTGAGAATCTAATCTATGGTGACACAAAGCAGATTGGTGGTTTTCTGGACAAGGAGTAAAGTAAACCTCAAAGGAATAATAAATGACATTTTAGAGCATGAGGACTTTGTTTGGTTGTAGTAGTTACTACATGAATGTATAGAATTATCAAATCTCATTGAGTTTTACACTTGAACATTTTATTATATGTAAATCATTTTCCATCATGTTTGATGTTATCATTTTTGATATGTGCAGTTACATTCACTGAAATTTTTGTGTTAACCAATGAAGGAAATATGAATTGATGATACTGATAGTGGCAGCTACAGTTTTCCAGTTAAAACCCTGTAATGTTCCAAATCTGACCTAAGCTAATATGTATGCAATATCTAATACATTCGTCATAAATAAATCATGTGGTTGGTGTAACTATCCCCATTTTTCATTCAAAACTCTAAGGCTTTTGAAGTCAAATCACAGTAATTGACCCAAGGCCATGCAGACACAGTATTAGGGGAAGAAGTAGAGAGTGACAGCAGAGACCATGTAGGTTCACTGCTCCAGAAGCAGTGTGAAGAGAGCATAGATTTGTTTCTGTTGACCATCATTTGTGGCTGAGCACAGCAAGATATTTTCCCAAAAGTGTGTTTCCATTTGATTATTTTAGCTCTCTTCTCTCTGCTTGTTTTGACTCCCTATGTCATTTGATTCATTTCCAGTGTGCCTACATTTTGGTTTGCTTCCTTTGTAAAGTTTTGCATATTTCATTTTCCACAGACCTCCTCCTGCCCTTTATTTTCATTACTCACCTTGGGTGCTTATTTATTGGTCTTCTTTGTGGTCTCCACCTGGCAAAAATCTCCAAGAGAGCCCAAGGGAGAGCAATGTGAAAAGTAAAGCCTCCTTTGTCTCCGTCTCTGTTCACCTTTCCCAGGGTGGCAGGTAGAATGCTGCAGGCAGGGAGCCAGGCTGCTCACACATTGTATTTAGAGGATGGAAACAGAAGCAATGTTCAGAGACACACTCTGAGCTTTTATGCATTTAGAAGATATGTGCAGGGAAGAGGTCCCTCTGGCTGCACTGTTTCAGAGGCTGAGTGTCTCAGGCAAAGTATGATGATTACTGCGGTGAGGCACATGAATTCATGTGTGTCAGGCTGGTAGCAGCTGCAATAATGCTTTCTCATCTGCAGGAAAGACCCTTCCTCAAGTCGACTAATAAGTCATAAGTGACATGCCTATGTGTGCTGTTTTTTTATCCTCCTCTTCATTCAGAAAGAATGGATTTCACACTTGCAGTACCATCTTCCCTGAATGTTATGTGTTCAAAAATGTGCACACCCACATTAAAATTCAAGGCTGTGGCACAGAATTGGGACCTAGCTTTGTCCCACAGATGTTAAGAGACTGTGGATATTCACTTATCTTCTCTCATCTTCAGCTTCTCCAATGTCAAATGAAGAAAAGAATATCAGTGTCACAGGCTAGGGATGAAAACTCAAGTATGCAGTGTATTCAAAAATCATTTAGATGAATTGTAAAGGACTGGAACCTAAGAGATAATTATTGCTCTTGGTAAACATCTCATTGCTCAGGCGCTTTTCCCATAATAAATACCCTTAATTTCCATTGCAGAGAAAAATCTACTGAAGACCACATCATTGAAAGAAATGTGCTAGGACAAAAACTTAGGATCCAAATCTTGCAGTTTTCAGAGAGGAAAGTGAAACCCAAGGAAAGGAAATATTTTGTCCATAATTCTGAAATTGGTTACTCTTACCTGTTCCAAGATTCAACATTTGTTTGAATGCTAAAGCCTTATGTGATGAATTAATAATGTGACCATCAAGACATGTCTATAAAATATTTCCCAATTCTCTGTTTTCCTATGCCATTGTTTAGCATTTCCCATGAGGCATGTTTCTTTCTAGATAAGCAGCACTAGAAACTGGATTGTGCCATGCCAGGGTGGTAAGTGACTCCACTTTGTGTTTCTTTGTTTTCTGGTAAATTCTGGAACTTTCTCCCCAAACTGCCAAAGACCTGCACCAGTGGGGTCCAGGAAGTAGCTGTTTGTGGGAGTGCTTGGAGGTGCATATCCTGCATGAATATCTCCTCATGGTACTGGACAGGGCTGGAGTGGAAAGTGAAAGAGGTTGATTCTCAGGAGCCCATTCTCACCAGACCACCACTTTCCAGCCCACATTGAAGATCAGGAGAATATGCCTTCAGGGATTGTTAGAATTTATCTAGGTCATAGGATAGATCAAAATCTAGGTTGATTGCCTTGATTTTCAATGTTTAAATACTTAGACACACAGCACTGGGGCCTCTCTTTGCACACTTGTCTTAAGTAAGAGGCAGGCATGCTGAAAACTGGACTTCAAACTTGATTGTTCAAAGAAATAGTAGTGTTTTCCAAACCATAACCCACAGAAACCTACTCTAAGAGATATTAATAGGTACTCCATAGAGAAAAAAGAAGACACGTGATATGTCAATGGGCATAGTTCACACTACTATTTTATGCTACTATATATTTTATAGACATGTCTTGATGGTCACATATAATTCTTTTGCTGATAATAATATCACTATTATTACCATTGTCACTGTGATAGTAGACACCATAGGATTATTTTCCAGGCTTCATTGCACACATGTATTACTGATTTAAATTATCATGTTTATCTATCATTCTACTAAAATGTAAGTTCTAGACAGACCTTGTAAGTCAGACCTTTTCTATCTTAATCATTTGTTTCTGTGGTACCTAGAAAAGTATTTTGCATATAATAAGCACTACATGAACATTTGGGGAGGGGGAATTCACCAGATTATTTTGGTATACACTCGCAGTTCCAGGCTCCAAAGACTTACAAACAACTATTTACTATACCCATGACTGGGGAGGATGGGGTTGCAAGTCTGATACATCATTGCTTATCCCTTCCTCCTGTACAATCACATGGAGAAAAGTAAAATACCTGCCTCCAAATAATCCTAAAACTGGTGTATTTTAACTTGTCTGCAGGAGGTTAATTCTGAAAAGCAAAAGACCATTTAATCCTCCACAGGAGGTCTAACCCTATCCACATTTAATAGAAGTGTAAAGGAGATCTCAGAGAAGTTAAACAATGTATTGTAAATCACACAACCACTGAAAGATGGGATGGGTTTAAATGAAAAGAGTTCAACTCATGAGCCTGAAATTTTAACTTCTAAACTCCCCATGTTTAAAATGAATTTGATAACATCCTCTTCATTAAATGAACAGGTCAGGAATTCATAATGTTTCCTCAAGAAGAACCGAACTTCCTGATTTGCATTCTGAGATGTTTGAGAGTCTCTGGCTTGGTAATTTCTCGAAAGCCTGAGAGTCATTGACAATTTCTCCCATTCCTTGCTCCAGACTTCAGCTTCCCCCAAATCAATGCCTTTGTCAGGCGGCTTGGAGTAAACACTGCTCTGATATCTTTGTCTCCCTAATGATGTGACTGGCATATCACAAAGACTCATTTCACATGAAATGAAGGAAAAATAATGAGGGGATGGACAGATAGGCGAGTGAGTGAAGAAAGATGCTGAAATGGTGTTTGAACAACAGTCATACAACTTATTACTAGTGTTATGGGAAAGTATAAAATATGGAATTTATCTCCCTATCTGTTAACTGTATGACACACCGAGTTCTTATTCTCTAGAAATCAAAGAATGAGTCCTAGGAACAACAGAGGCCAAGAGTAGGAAGATATTTATTGTTAGGAAAGCTCCTGAGGTGCAGGAGGGGTACTGAGTGGGTCCAAGGACTCCACTTTACAGAGAAGTTTTATAGGGTGAAACCCATATTGGTACAATGTGGGCCACAGCCATGAACATCCAATAAGATTACAAGTACAGTCACCTAGGTAATTGTGGTCCAATTGGCTCAAGTCACATAGCAAGCATGGATGGAAAGGACAAGGGTTTTCCTAGGAGGAGATGGGTCCAGAGGTCTATAGTCACCCCCAGGGTGGTCATTGTCTATCTATACTTCACTGATTCTAGTTCTTTGAAGAAGTGTGTGGATCTGGTCATCTTCTCTCCATCTTGAGGCCTGGTTTTTAGCCAACATGCAGTTGTGGTGTGTTTCACCTTTGTCCTGGCCCTCTCAATGACTTAACCCTATCTGACCACCTATAATATTTCTACCTAGCTCATCTATCTATTATGCTGATAAGATCTTAAAGAAATTTCTTTTTTTCAGCTTTAATTGAGTTGGTACATTTTAGGGATACAGTACAGTTACATTCATTGTTGGGATCTAGTACCTCTACATGACAAGCCTTGATTCTCATTTTTTCCCCTTGTCCCTGCCCTCCCTTCACCCCCTCCTCCTCCCCCATCTACAAACACTTTATTTCCATCTTTTCATTTTCTCACATTTTTTTCTTTTCCCTTATTACCCTTCCCCTACCCATCCCACCTTCCCTATACCTTTAGCCCCTTTCTTCCCATTTCACAATGTCAGTAATTTTATTAGGATCTTATGTATTATTGCAGTTTATTCACACCAAAGAAACTATTTGGTATTTACACTTGTGTGACTTATTTATTTCACTTAGGAGTATATCTTCAATATGTATCCATTTTCCTATGAATGAATCTATTTTCTTGTTCTTTATGGCTGAGTAATATTTCATTTTATAGAAAAATCACATCTTTATCCAGTTTCCAATTGATGGGCAAATGGGCTATTTCCAAGTTTTAGCTATTACAAACTGTGCCGCTATAAACATGGGTGCACATACATCACTGTGATATGATTCTTTTAGTTCTTTGGCAAGATACCCAGTAGAGGGATGGCTGGGTCAAATGGAAGCTCCAGTCCAAGCTCTTTGAGGTATCTCCATATTCACATCTTTATCCAGTTTCCAATTGATGGGCAAATGGGCTATTTCCAAGTTTTAGCTATTACAAACTGTGCCGCTATAAACATGGGTGCACATACATCACTGTGATATGATTCTTTTAGTTCTTTGGCAAGATACCCAGTAGAGGGATGGCTGGGTCAAATGGAAGCTCCAGTCCAAGCTCTTTGAGGTATCTCCATATTGATTTCCGCAGTGGTTGCACCAGTCTGCATTCCCACCAACAATGGAGAAGGGTTCCTTTCTCCCCACAACCCCGCCAACATTTGTTATTGTGTGATTTCTTTATAGCAGCCATTCTTTGTGGGGTGAGCTGGAATCTCAGTGTTGTTTTCATCTGCATCTCTCGAATGACCAGTGATGTGGAGCATTTTTCATATATTTACTTGCTGTTTTTACTTCTTTGTCTGAGAAATGTCTGTTCATTTTGGATGCCCATTTTTGAATTGAGTCTTTATATTTGGGGAGCTGATTGTTTTGAGTTCTTTATATATTCTAGATAATAGTCCTTTGTCTGAGGAGAAGCTGGTGAAAATTTTTTCCTACATTGCAGGTTGTCTCTTAGTTCTGCTGATGGTTTCTTTTGAAGTACAGAAGCTTTTTAATAAGATGAGATCCCAGTTGTTGATTCTTTCTGCTAGTTCCTGTGCTACTGAGGATTTGTTCATAAAGTCTTTTCCTATGCCAATGTCTTCCAGAGTTCCGCCTAACTTACCTTCCAACAAGTTTAGTGTTTCTGTTTTATTATTTAGATGTTTAATCCACTTGGATTTTAATTTAGTGCATGTTGAAATATAAGGGTCCAGTTTTAATCTGTGGCAGGTTGAAATCCAGTTTTTCCAGCACCATTTATTAAAGAGGCTATCATTCCTCCACTGAGGATGGTCAGCTCCTTTGTCAAAGATGAGGTAGCTGAGTACACCTGGATTTGTTTTTGTGTCTTCCAATCTGTTCCACTGATCCTCAATCCTATTTCTTTGCCAGTACCATGCTGTTTTTATCACAGTGGCTTTGTAGTACAGTTTCAAATTGGGAATTGTTATGCCCACTGCCATAAGTCTGTTGCCTAGGATGGCCTTTGCTATTCTAGGTCTCTTATGATTCCAAATTAATTTTTTGATTCTTTTTTCTAGTTCTGTGAAATATAGTGTAGTAATTTCAATTAGCATTGCATTGAACCTGTGTAGCAGTTTTGGTAGTATGGCCATTTTCACTGTGTTGATTCTTCCTACCCAGGAGGAGGGGATATCTTTCCTTTTTTTTTTTTTTTTAATATCCTCTTCAATTTCTTTTTTCAGGGTGCTATAGTTTTCAGTGTAGAGATCTTTTGCTTCTTTTGTTAGATTGATTCCTAGGTACTTCATTTTTTTGGATGCTATTGTGAAGGGAATTATTTCCCTAATTTCTCTCTCAATGAGTCTGTTATTTGTGTACAGGAAGGCTATTGATTTTTGGGTGTTCACCTTCTATCCAGCTACTCTACTGAATCTGTCAATTAAGTCTGGAAGTCTTTGGGTGGAGTATTTTGGGTCTTCAATGTAGAGTATCATATCATCAGCAAATAATGACAGTTTAACTTCTTCCTTTCCTATCTTTACTGCTTTAATTTCTTTCTCTTGTCTAATTGCTGTGGATAATATTTCCAGAACTATATTGAAAAGGAGTGGTGATAGTGGGCATCCTGCTCTTGCTCCTGATTTTACCATGAAGGTTTTCAGTTTTTGGCCATTTAATATGATGTTGGCAGTTGGTCTTTCATAGATAGCCTTCATTGAGTTGAGATAGAGACCATCTATTCCAAATTTTTTTGCAGGGTTTTTATCATGAATGGGTGTTGAATTTTGTCAAATGCTTTTTCTGCATCTGTTGAGAGGATCATATGGTTTTTGTCCTTGACTTTGTTAATATAATATATTACATTTATTGACTTAAGTATGTTGAACCATCCTTGCATCCCTGGAATAAATCCAATGTGGTCAGGATGTATGATCTTCTTGATAATCCTCTGTATTCTGTTTGCTAGTATCTTATTAAGGATTTTTGCATCTATATTCATTAAGGAGATTGGCCTGTAGTTCTCTTTTTTAGTTGCATCTTTCCCTGATTTGGGAATCAAAGTGATACTTGTTTCTGGGAATGAATTTGGAAATATAGCTTCCCTTTCAATTTCATTGAAAAGTCTGAAGAGTAATGGCAGTAGTTCTTCTCTAAATGTCTTGTAAAATTCAGCAGTGAATCCATCAGGGCCTGGGCTTTTCTTTGTTGGTAAATTTTTTAATTACATTTTCAATTTCAATGACTGCTATTGGGGTATTTAAAATGTTTTTATCCTCTTCGTTCAACTTTGGTAATTCATAAGTATCTAAAAATCTGTCCATTTCTTCTGTTTTCCATTTTATTGGAGTACAAGTTCTCAAAGTAGGTATTAATGATCCTCTGGATTTCTATTGGATCTGTTGTGACTTTGCCTTTTTCATTCATTCCTGATTGCATGGATCTGAGCCTTTTCTTTTCTTTCCTTTTTTTTTTTTTTATTTTTTTTTTTTTTTGATAAGATCAGCTAAGGGTTTGTCAATTTTATTTATTCTTTCAAAAAACCAGCTCTTTGTTTCATTTATTTTTTCTATTATTTTCTTATTTTGCATTGCATTGATTTCTGCTTGGATCTTTATAATTTCCTCTCTTGTTCAAGCTTTGGGTTTTTCTTGCTCTTGTTTTTCTAGGAGTCTAAGATTCATCATTAGGTTGTTTATTTGAGTCCACTCTGTTTTCCTAGTGTGGGCATTCTATGTTATGAATTTTCCCAGTAGAACTGCATTCATTGTGTCCCATGGATTCCTGTATGTAGTATTGGCATTTTCATTTATTTATAAAAACTGTCTAATTTCTTCTTTAATTTCCTCTGTAATCCATTGATTGTTCAAAAGAATGTTGTTCAGTTTCCATGTGCTTGTGAAGTTTCTACAGTTTCTTGTGCTATTGATCTCCAGCTTGATTGCACTATGATCTGATAATATACAGGGGATAACTTCAATTCTTTTGCATTTATTCAGACCTGTTCTGTGAGCCAATATGTGGTCTATCTTGGAGAATGATCGATGTGCAGCCAAAAAGAATGTATATTCTGATTTTGTGGGGTGGAATAATCTGTAGACATCTATTAAGTCCATGTGTTCCAAAGCGTGGTTCAGTTCTAGTATTTCACTGTTGATTTTCTGCCTAGATGATCTGTTAATTTGTGATAGTGGGGTACTTAAATCCCCTACTAAAATTGTTTTAGTGCTTATTTGGTTTTTCATGTTACTTAATATTTGTTTTATATAGTTGGGGCATTTATATTGGTGCATACATGTTTATGATTGTCAGCTCTTCCTCTTGAATTGTTCCCTTTACAAGGATATAATGGCCTTCTTTGTCTCTCTTAATGAGTTTTGGTTTGAAATTTACTTTGTCTGCAAGATTACTACCTCTACTTTTTTCTGGGCTCCTGATGCATGGAGAATTGTTTTCCATCCTTTCAGTCTATAGGCTTCTTTTTGCACTGGGTGTGTTTCTTGTATACAACATAATGTTGGATTTTGCTTCTTAATCCATTCTGCCAGTCTGTTTCTCTTGATTGGTGAATTGAGGCCATTAACATTGATGGCTATAACTGATATGTACTGACTTATTATTGTCATGTCATTGTCCTTTTGTTGACTCTTTTTACTTTTTCTCCCCTCTCCTTTTAGTTTCTTGCCTTGCCTATTTGATTTGGTCTGTTGGGCCTCATGGTATTGTGACCTTCATTGTCCTTTTCTAGGATATTGTTTAGAATTGCTTGTAGTGCTGGATTGGTATTCATGAAGCTTCTCAGGTATTCTTTGTCATGGAGGTATCTTATTTCCCTGTTTATTTTGAAAGAGAGTTTTGCAGGATACCTCAGTCTAGGTTGGAGGTTGTTTTCTTTTAGTACTTGAAATATCTCACTCCAGGCTCTCCTTGACTTAAGGGTTTTTGCTGAAAAGTCTGCTGTGATTCTAATGGGCTTTCCTTTGCATGTGATTTGTTTCTTTTCTCTAACTGCTTGTAGTATTTTGTTCTTCTGTTGGATTTCTGTTATCTTGTTTATTATATGTCTAGGTGTAGTTTTTTTTTATCATGGCTAGTTGGAGTTCTATATGCCTTACTTATCTTTATGTGTAATTCTTCCCTTCTGTTTGGGAAGTTTTCTGTCATTAATTCTGTGAAGAGCTTTTTTAAGTCATTTGCATTTTCTCCTGCTACTTCATGGATTCCTATCAGTCTTATGTTATTTTTCTTTGCATCATCTTGAAGTTATTGGATCTATTTCTCCTGATCCCTTACTGTTTTTGAGAGACCTCTTTTTTCATGGTCACTGTCTGTGATCCTATCTTCTATATCTGAAATTCTATCTTTGCAATCTTTTATTCTGTTGTGTATGCTTTCAATAGAGTTTTTAATCTCCTGGGTATGTTTGCATTTGTTTTATGGAATCCATTTCTTTCCTATGTTGGGCATTCATTGTTTCCATTACTTTCTTATGCTGAGTCTTCATGGCCTCTATCATGGTCTTGAGCTCATCTATTTTTTTGTCAGTTTCTGTTCTGGAGTCTTGAATCATGACTTCCATTTTGCTTACCATCTCTATGGTTAACTGGGAAATTATTTCTGACTTGAATTTTTCTAGAGACTGATTGATCTGTTTTGTTACCTCCTGTGCTATGGGTACAGGGTTTCCTGCTGGTTCATTATCAGACTTTTCATCCTCATTTGCTCTACTGTTTGCCATTGATGAACTGGAAGTCTGTCTTTGTGTCTTGCTTAAGTGTTTTCTCATTTTTATTTTTGAAGTTGGGTTGTCCTTGTTTAATTTCTAGGTTATTGCTTAAATCTTCCAGATATAGTTGTGTTTTAGCTTTTGAGTCTCTAATTACTCAGAGATATCCTCATTTTCATAATATCAGAGAAAACAACTCATTGAATCAATCACAATCCTTTATCCCAATGGATACATTCAGCAGCCCAATAGGATCAAGCACAGCTTGCAAATTGACCACTTGTGGTAGTCATTCATCTATCACGTTTAAACCTTGTGAATTAAATTAATATTAAGAAGCAGCCCAAAATATGTCTGCAGTGAGTATGCTTTTCAATATAGCATCTTTACCATTTAGGATGGGGGCTTAGACTGAGTTAGGATGAGAGGAGTAGATAAGTGAAAGAATTGGAGAAGGTTTCAAGTGAAGCCAGAGTACGTAGAATGACCATATTATCTTTACAAAACTATTAACTTCAAAGGGGATAGATATAGTGCAGGGATAAGGACAAGAATATATCCCCTTAACAGTAATAGGGACTCACCTTCCCTTGAAGCTATGGAGCCATGAGTGAGGTAAAATGACAGGAGAAAAGAACATAAAGAAAAAAATAATAAAAGAAGTCTGAGTTAGGGCAGGAGCAGAATAAAAAGGGAGATTAGGGATAATATAGTGGAGCAAGAGACTGAGTTGGAGAGAGAGGACAGAAAAAGGAAAGAAATTGTAGGATGGAATGAGAAAAAAAAAGAATTTGAAGGGCCTCTTTCAGTCTATGTCTCTGTTGTCATATTATACCATGTGTACAGCCATGTGCAGAACCAAATCCCCTGATCTCAGCTAGCCAATGGCAGGTCCTCATAACACAGACTAACCTCAGTCCACAAGGCCTAACTTGAGTTTTCCAACCTGTAGGGTTGAACTCCACTCAGTTCTATTACAGGGTTTCCTCTGCCCTTTCTTTAAAGATATTCAAAGTTGGGAGCTCAGAAAAATACCCTTCATGACCACCTATGCCTCTGCAGAGTGGGTCCAAGGATTTACCCAATCAGGAGGTTTGAGAATGGGGGGATCAGGTCGTGGGGGTGTTTCAAGGGTGCCCATGCAGCTACCTTCTTTACTGGATCTGGTGGTGCACAGTCCTGGAGGTTGTGGACCCAGCAGGTGGACCTAAGCAGGTGGCCAGAGAGACCTCCTCCAGAGGCCTTCCTTCCTTACTGCTTAGAAAATTTTCTTAACCACTTTGGGCTTCAATTTTTCACTTTGCCAATGCAGATAACATTATTTATTTTCTTTGCAGGCTTTTTGTGTGGAATGAATGAGATAATAACAGGAACCATTTACTTAACATGTACTATGTCGTAAGCATTCCCTAAGCATTTTTTATATGTTTTTTTAATCAGAACAAAATTAATTAATAGGAGAGTAGCAGTAACACTTACTACCTTCAGAAAAGTGCATGAAAACAGATGAAATGGTTTGTCCAAATTCACTCAGCTCGCAATTGAAAACAGCTAGATTTGAATCCCTTGTCTACCAAGTCACTATTTGCTATCCTCTGCCCACAAATGTGATGCATTTTTTTCAACTGTTAGGCACTATTCAAATAAAAGAACTTCTTGTTATTACCCTGTCATTAAAAGTGGACGTTTTCACCAGAGGACAAATATACTGTGCGGCAAAGGGGGATCACCTTGAGGGAAAAGTCTCCCACAATTTCACTGAAAACAACATGGTCAGGCAAGGCCTGTGACCCATCCTGACAATAACAGAGGAGCTGAGAGGCTCTATGTATGGCTCCAAAACAATGCCTGAAGAGACTTAACTGACCTTGATAGATAGCAAGAAGTTCATGTTGATTGACACAGGTCTCACTTTCACTTGGTCTTAAAACTCAGCAAAAAAGAATAACCAAAAGAGATATAAAATAGTAATAAAGCTAGGTATAAAAGGAGGCTCCAGTCACTGACCCCTTCTGGAAGTTTCTAGCTTTACCAGTAGCTGACCATGGTTATGGATTACTAAGAAAAAAACTAAGCTAAAATCAGTGAGCTCACTAGAGTTTTATATTTTTTAGAGAAATTTGTTCTTCAATTTGTCTCTTAAATTGTAACTAAAACTAGAGAGACTTAAAATCAGCAGGTTCAATCACTATTTCAATTTGTAAATGTAACTTTCTCCCCAACCTGCCCTTTCATTCTAGTGTGCTCATGCTTAGTTTGTGCATATTCTAATTTCTTAAAAGTTTTGTTTATTCTTGCCTAGAAGCTGCCAAACTCCAAGTGGTCATACAAATAGAAACAATGACAAATGTGCTAGACTTCTTTTACCTGGATCCACCAGATCAACCTTATAAACAGCTCATAACTGCTAAACTATACAATATGACTTTTGTGTTGGACTCTGAAGTCCCCTGGACCTTCTCCTTATCCTCTTTGTGGGCTTTATTCTTAGCAATCCTGTAGACCTTATAATTTGGCCCATGCATTCTTCACTGTTTCTTTGACTTTGTCTCCTCCAGACTTAAAGCTATGCCAGGCACCTATCAGACAGGCCCTCTATAGAGTAACTCTAACCGCTGATCACAACTATGACCCTCTTCAGCTGGAAGTAGCCAGTGCTGTCTTTGCTCTTTGCCCCCTCACAGCAGTTAGGGGTACGTCTTCAGAGTGGGGAATATTGCAAATAGATAAGTTAATTAGATGCCTTATAGGAAGTTAGACAGGGCCACCCTCAAGGAGCCAACACAGCAAGAAGCCAACATGGAGGACAATCAAGACACCTTCACTGAAGGCCAGAATTGTAAAAGGAGAGAAACTACTATAACTTTGTGCTTCCTCTGGAGATAAATAGCAGTGATTGATATTCTAAATAGGTATCAGTCACCAGTGTGGGGGCCCAAGGTCTTAACTCATCCTTTCCAAGAAATATCCCTGATCCCCACCCTTACTGAAAATCCTTGTAGGCTTGCTGTGACTTCTCCCCCATTTGACCTTTATTTAATAAATATTACCAGGGTGACTTTACTTGTAATCTTATTGGTTGGTCATGGTTTTGCCCAGCTTATGCCCACCTTGTAATTTTCCACTGGGCCTTACAGTTTTGTCCTATTTTGTACCCACCTCACCTCATGGCTTTGTTGTATAAAACATCTTGGAGAAATGGGGTAGTGGGGTGAGCAAGCAACCCACTTTCCAGTCCCCCTTCTGTCTTTCTTATACCGAAATTTTCTTTACCTCAATTTTCCTACTCAAAAAAAAAAGTGGGAGTGTTTCCTGTGCTTTGGGCATCCATTCCTTTGTACCAGGGACCAAACTCAGGACCTTGCAGCATCACTGAGCTACATCCCTGGTCTGGGGCATCCATCCTTTCCTTGACTATTTGCAAATCTCTTTGGATTTTGTTCCTTGCAATCAGTAGCCAGAATTTTGATGTTGAGAGAAATAGCAGAATTCCTCCCCTTTACTAAGCTTGCTCTCTAACCTCTTAGCTAAGTTATGCTTTGTTTTCATTTTTGCTCATCTAGCCCAGCTTGGGTTGTATCTATCTAGGTTTTCATGAGCAAAAGAATATAGAGCCCTATCTGGTTGCTTATTACTGGGTCTGCATTGTAAATCCAGCCAGCCCTGCAACTCCCACACAGGCCAAGGAGCAGTGTGTTTAGGGCCTCATTGATTGAAACCAGCCAGATGTTTGGAAATGCAGATGCAGTCACCAAGGAGCCTCTGAGATGCAAATTCCTGATGGCAGCAGGGAAAAGAGGGAGGGCAGGTAAGGCCCCATAAAATGAACAAACAATAAAGAGATGATTATAAGTGTCTCCCTTGAAACTCCTCAGTAGGTGAGCATACCGGAATTGAGTTTTAAGCATTAGTAATGGGTTTAATTCTCACATTTGGTTTATGGTGGTGTCAGCTTTCAGTACAACCAGAGATGGAAGTGCTTCAAAAACATTGGAAATTAGAGAAAGAGGTGCTTGACCATGAGAACAGAGGCCATTTGTGATAACTGCAGCTTTTGAGGAAGGAGTGTTCTATGTGGGAGACAGACTCTTGGTGTTGAGGTGCTGAGGTGCAGATGTTAATTCATTCTTAACCAACAGTGTGACCTAGAGAAGTCCCCATTCTGAATGGCAATGTTCTCCTAGGCAACATGGGGATTAGGCATCTGTCTTAAATGGTTTCTGTGTGTATAATAGAACTGTTCTTTATTTCTAGGTTATATTCAAAAGCTAACATGAAGGATACAACAGCAAATATGCAAACAATATTAATGTGCAGGTAAACAGGAGGGCAGATATGGTGGGAAGTTAATAAAAGTTAGCATTTATTAACAGCGGTAATTTTAGAAATACTTCATTGTTGACTTACTCCACTACTCTGGTTCTCTCTCTCTCTCTCTCTCTCTCTCTATCTATCTCTCCATAGTTACTTTCTGTAGGCCTTTCAGAACATTCAGGTTTCTCAATTTTGTTGCTTTATCATTTCCAAACCAAAGACATACTGACCAGATCCAAATTTTAATGTATTGTTTGTGATTTTTGTGCTTTTGTAGCTATAGTCAATTTTGTTAACCATCTTAAGCCTTCATGATTTCATCTATAAATAAAAAAATTACAGTAATAGAAAATGGGTGTTATGATGAAGGGGGACCATATATACATAAAAGATTAATTTTAGTATTCCCTGATGCTCATAAGATGGCTTATTAGAGTATTATTGTTATTACTATCATTTCAAATATCTAGATAGGTCATAATGCAGGTTTCATTTTTAGCATAATACTTGGTGGCATGAAGCAACATTCAATTAAGAACATTTGTACAAGTATGAAGCCTACAGTGTATGATTTTAGTAGTTTTGTCAGAATGAATTGACATTGGTAGACTGAACTTCAGACCTGTGGAACACTGAACAGCAAATCAATAGTGGCCTAATAGCTTGAATTCTAGAGCCTCCTCCTGGCATATCCAAGTTGCAGGTGCGATTTGAGTTATTTGACAACCAAAGCTTGTCTGGATCTGATCCTGCCCTATGTTGTCTCTAAATTCCCTGTGTCTTCCACACAAACCCTAGCTCTAGTGTCTGAAATACTTAGTTAGGTCTCTCAGCACAGTGCTGTTCCATCCTTCCAAACCTTCATACATGCAGTTACACTAGCCATCCTTTTTCTGTTACATTTGTGCCACTAGCTCTATCATAACTTCAGCATATCCAGAGACCACATTGCCTGCACCAATCCTAAACATTTGTTTTCAGTGGCCCAATGGAGACATTTCCTTTCTATCTAGAAAAGTATTTTTGAGATGAAAGGGACCTTGGATCTATTCTCATTGTATAGATGAGGCATGATACAAAAAAGTACGGAACCTCAATTTTTAAAATGTATTATAATAGGGCCAGGGATTTAGCTCAGCAGTTCAGTGGCCTGCCTTGCAAGTGCAAGGACCCAAGTTCAATCCCAGGTTCCAAAAAAATTTTTTTAATTAAAAAAATAAAATGTATTATAATAGGGCCAGGGATTTAGCTCAGCAGTTCAGTGGCCTGCCTTGCAAGTGCAAGGACCCAAGTTCAATCCCAGGTTCCAAAAAAATTTTTTTAATTAAAAAAATAAAATGTATTATAATAGAAAACACATTGGTTCCCCTCAAAATGTTCCCTCCTTATTTCAAAGGCATCTTTCCATTGTCTTGCCTCTTTCTGAAGCACTCCTGGAAGTTCTCCTTCATGTGGGTCTTCAGTGGCATTGTCCTGGATCAGTCTAAAATGTTTATCTTTCATCATTCTGTGTGGGGAGGAGCCAGATCTCCTGGTGCCAGATCCTGTGAATAAGGTAGATGAGGACACACTCAGCACAATATTTTTATGAGCCTGCCTTTCCATTGGATGGCACCCACCAGCAGTATTCACAGTACTTCTGGTCACACCTAAAGACACTCAGGAAGGAAAACTTTCAGAACTGCTTCAGAACAGGGCAGGATCAGGGGGACAAGTGTGTTTCAAACAAGGGGGGTTATTTTAAGAATGATTAATGGCAAAGTGTGTTTTACTGTAACAATTTTTGAAACTTTAAATGTTCACTGCTTATGAATGTTGATCACCCCTTGGATGACCAAGATCACCTCCCAAATGATGGGAAAGTTGAGAGCAGAATTGTAGCTTCTTGGAACTCCAACCAGCTCCCTACTACTCTTTTCAGAGTGAAAGCTAAAATGGGCATAAAATTGGAAACACCTTGAAAAGCACTTCAGCTCTACTTTCTTTTGTAGTGCCTTGTGCCTTTGAAAAAGCTGGGGGTCAAAAGAACTCTTTGCTTCTAATTGTCTCAATAAATTTTAAAAGTGTTATTACATTGTAGTGATTAAGAACTGGTAAGAGTAGATGCAATAAGATAAGATCAGGGCCATGAAGCTTAATAGTCCTTAGCTTATTGTCACTTTTTTTTAAAGAGGGAATAATTCTACCCAGGACTCAGGCACCCAGAGCCAACAGTACATTATATTTCCTGCTGTAAAATTCCTGGACTGGAGTAGCTGCCAGCTAAAGTGAGGATTGCACAAATAAACAGTGGGATTTGGGTCCCTACAGCAAAGCCTAAAAGATAAATAGACCAGATTTGTGTGCACAGAAATGTGACCTTTCACACATTTTGAAATGCTCTGTTCTTGTTGTCTAATGCCTTCTTTTCCTTGTCTTTATTTCACCTTCCCCTCCATGTTTCTTTTTTTCCTTTGGCGGAGAATTAAGAGAAAAGTGTTGGAAAGCAAAACTTCTGCGATCATCAGGGCAAATTATTGAAGCAAAGGCACTATTTTATGAATGAAGCATAATATAATGATCCCATGTACTTAACACCTGCTATAGAGGAGAACTGGACTTGGTACCTTAATGAAATTACCTCACATAATGCTATCTTGCAAGTGATTGTTACTATTTCAGTGATAGAGGGGAAGGCTGTTTTAGAGGAGATCTTAAATTATTTCCATTTTATCACATAGCTATGGAATGGAGGACCCACTTAATAGAAGTAGTAGAGGGTGCATTTAATGATCCATTGATTGATTTTCATAGCCCTAAAATTCCAATAAATGCAAATTTCAGTGATGGCAAGAAACTACTTATGTTCAAACAAATTTGCAGGAAGGACATATCCATGATCTAGCCAGATTTTGTCAAGGGCCATTTTTAACCTGTAACAGCAGATCTTCCTTCGTTAATGTTAAAGTTTATAAATGTATCATATGTCCTGTAAAAATCCTATTATCTCTTGTAACCTGTGAGTCAACATTTGCCATTCTTCTACATTCAGTGCACTTTGCTAGCAGCATTATTGCTTTGCAAATCCGCAATGAAGCAAGGCGGGAAGAAGTGCTTCTGATCATATCAAGTCTATGGTCCAGATCTCCCTTTACACTTCAAAGATTTCTGAAGAAGGACATGGTGCGTTACTGAAGCACCCTTCCGAACTGTTACACACAGCAAGACTGTTTCATATCTAGAGCATAAGCAAGCTCAGCTGCAATGTGGTGGTGTAAAGCAATGAGTAGTGACAACAAAATAAAAAACAGAAATGATCCACCTTGTATGCAAATGCATGGCTATTTGAAGTCACTCAAAACTGTTGCTGCTGAGACGACACCGAGTAGACATTAGAAGTAGAAACTGTCTGACTTCTTGGGTCTCACTTGGTATTAGGGTATATGATTCTCATGGAATGGAGCCCTTGCAAGCTTCACATAAGGAATCCTCTGCATGGGGAAGCAAAGAAAGGATGTCAGAATGAAAGCCATGTCAGAAAGGCCTAATGCGGGGCCAAATATTAACATGCCACATATTATACAGGTATACATCAAGATAATGATTTTCTGGAACAGGCAATGATGCAGACAAGAGAAAACTGAAGTTTCTTTTGGAGTCCTGAAAACATTCAGGGCAGCAGGCCCCATCTGAGGACCTCTGGGCTTGGGCAATGCTGCTAAAGTCCTTTTCTTCCAGCAGAGCATTAATCAATCAGCATTGTTTTTGCTTCCTCTCTGAAACCCGCATTCCTAGAAGGTAAGAACTATTTCTGATTCCTCTCTGGGCAGCCAGCACCTGCAGATTTCATGGTAGAGTATTAAAGGCCTGTGGGCCTTCTGCCATCTACTGATCTTCCTCTGTCACACTCTAGAACTCCTGAGACCCAGAAAGAGATATTGCCAACATGGTGCAGGTATTTACCCCAAATGGTGCCATTTAACCACAGTGTCTGTCCCTAAGAGGGTCCTCTCCTTGAGCAAGTTCTTCCCCTGAATGTCATAACTTGCCCATTCTACTGGGTTTACTTTCCGCAAATCCACAGTACTGTGCCTTCTACGAGACATTGTTTTTGAGAAATAGAGCCAATATTGCACTGTATTCCAAGATTAGCAGCCTAGGGCCCCCACAAAGACTACAGAAGTCCTTCTCCTAGTAGAAAAGCAGAGGGGGGAAGCATACGACTTAAATAAAGGTGGCCAGAAAACTTGCTGCCGTCTCACCAAAGGAAATACAGTATATTTCATATTCTTCTCATTAGCATTCTAATGGTTTCTGAGAGTCAGGTCTAACAGCTTGGAGAGAATATTACAGGAAATTGTGTAAATAATACAGGGGTTTTTTTGAGAGTGTCCAAATGTATAATTAAATGGATAATGTTACAGCTCCCCAAACCCCCTAAGCCCTGCTGCCTAAATAGAGAGCTTTTGAAATTTCATCCCAATACATGGTTACATGATACATTGCTTTTATGGCCCGCTGGGCAAAAGACTAGTGGTTTGGAAATGGGCTGAATGCATATTTATAGTGAAGAGTACAGTGATGTTTGGAGGGCCAGTAAAATTGCACTGGTAAATAACATGAATTATACAAAAGCACCTCTTCATGTGTCTGAGCTGTTCCAATGCAGGATATGTGTCAACAAAAACACATTTCATCTCCTTAAGGTTTGCAGGTGTGCCTGCTCCAAATGTTATATGCTCAGATGTCAGAATGAACCAAATTCAAAGGAGAAATTCTATTTCTGAATTCCCAGTGCTATAGTCGATATATCCAGGATTCTCAGGGAAACACAATTTCCACTATCAATAAAATGTAGCTGACCTTGAACCCAAGTTTATGTTCCTGTATCTGGACTTTTTCTGGCATAGCCATCAGACATCTCTAAGAATGCAGACAAATAAGAGAGACTTTTGAGTACTTGAAGGTCATGATGAGAAGCAGTTAGAGGGGAGGCTGAACCATGGTGTACAGAGTCCCAAGCCCCATGGTTTGTCTTTCTCTACCAGATGGCTGTGAGATTCCCATGAAGACTTCTCCTCTCTGAACTTCAGTTTTATAATCTGTAATCAGCAAATAATTGTATATCCTTTCCACAACTCACAGGCATGTATAATTGGATGAGCTAATCTATGTGGTTCACAATAGGTGATAGTAGCTCACCCTGAAAAATTTTTTTAAAAGTAGGTTTTTTATTCATTACGTTTCTTACTCAGCAAATATTTGGGATATGATAATAGTCCAAGGGCTGTCAGTGCTCAGAAATGGGGGTAAAACAATAACAAAAAGGCAGGTTCTCCCCTACCCGCTTTTAGGAGAATATAGTTTAGTGGAAAATAAAAATAACAGAGCAAAACAATACTACAATGGGAAAAGCAAGGAAGAATGTCATGGAACATATGCAGCAATGCATGCTTGCAATCCCAGCGCTCCAGGAGGCTGAGGTAGGAGGACCACAAGTTCCGGCAACTTAGCCATTTAGTGAGACCCTGTCTCAAACTTTGAAAAAAGGATTGAAGATATAGCTCATTGCTAGGGCCCTGGATTCAATCACTGGTATCTCTCTCTCCCTAAAAAAGGAAAACAGGAAAGGAAGTCACGGATTGAGATGACCTCTCCATCAGTCTTGGGAATGAGGATTGGGGCTGATATGGGGGCTTGGTAAGGGATGTTTCAGAGAGGCTATGACAGATCAACAAGAATCAGGCTCCGGACACTAGAGGGTACAGACAGTACAAGAGAATGGTTCCCAGGCTGAGACTGCACACATGGAGGAGGCTGGACAAAGGAAGGCTGCAGGCTGCTGTCAGGGGAGGAGTGAGTGTCACCAGGCTGAGTGGTGGGGATCTGCGAAGCTTGTAGAGGGCATGCTCCCAACTGGGAGTACAGCTTCCAAAACCTCTGCGATCTGTGGTGCTTCCTCATAGGAAGCTGAGCCCCACTCTGTTCCCCCTTTCCTTAGCCTGGGAGTCAGCAGCTGCCTCTCCTCAAGCAGAGCAATGTGACACTTCGTAGGTAATGCCCCCTACACACACACACACACACACACACACACACACGCACACACACACTGAAATAGGCTCTTTGGGGGTTATTGAAGTTTCTGCTCCATATACACTTGAAGTGTAATATAAGAAGTACCCCCACCTGGGAAAAAAGAGCCGCAATCTCCATGCATTTCCTAGCTTAATCCTAGATCTTTTTCAAACTGAGAGCACTACTATTAGTGGGTGAAATCAATGTAGTGGGCTTTGATCAGCATTACCTTATGGGATGGAATGGGGGATGGAATGGGATGGGATGGAATGGAATGGTTTGAAAGAAAAATAGAATGCTTGGGTTTTAAAATACTTTATTTCAATTATAAGCATTTGTATATTTGTGTGCATCAGGATGCAAGGTAAAATGAACTTCTTATTGTGAGTCTCGGTTCAAAAGTTTAAAAGCTCACTTTCACTAAAGTAGAACATAGAGTTTAGCCAATTCGCTTTTTTAATAAGATGTTAATAAATATATTATAAAATAAAATTAATGCTAATATATTTCTTCTTAAATGTAATTTACTTTAAGAACAGAAAGGCGTGTGTGTGTGTGTGTGTGTGTGTGTGTGTGATTACAACTGAAACTATACTACAAGAAATGGTATGTTTTCCAGAGTATTAAAAAAATTTCCCTAGACTGTCCTGACACTGAAATCACTGGCAGTACCACATAGGTGTAATCACAGGTTATATGATACACAATTTCAACACGACTGAATGTGTTTCTGTATTTTTTAATCATCAAAATGTACATCCTCAAGAATGACTATAGATTCTGTTAGCATTGTAAATTTTTTAAATGCTCTGTGGCCATGTAAATTTAATAATTTTTATTATAGTTTTTTTATATTTAACAAGGACCTGAGTGAATATTGAATTGCCTCATTTTTAAAAGAGATTACTGAGAACTTGGGCCATGAGGAGTCTTGTCTAAAGCATGATAAAAAAAACAAAAACAGTTACTGCCTGGTGAGAACTTAACCATGTGCCTGCTACTTAGCTAAGCAGTTGATATATGTGGCCATAATTAATTTTCACAAAGATCTTAACAACTAAGCAGCATTTTCTTCAGATTATAGATACAGAAAAATTTGACCTTGGGAAATAAAATAAACAAAACATTTCAGAGAATATTGTCCTGTGCTACTCAATGTATAAATGGTGGAACAAGGACTCTAGCCTAACTTTGTCAAATTCCAAGTGCCATGTCTCCTTTTCCCAATATCATATAAGAAGTTACTTCATTCCAGTCATTCCCTCTGACCCCGTATATTATTCCTTATGAGAAAAACAATAGCTAGTTTACATGGAGAAAGTCCGAAATCCACTGAAACTTTCATTTTTACAAATGGTTAGAGGCAGGGCTGCTTTACCACAGACATCGTGTTTGCACACTTCATTCTACCAGAGACCACAGTATGAACCACACCAGGCCTATTCCACACATCCAGGTAAAGTGGACTCTGTTTTGCAGATACAAACCAGATTCTGAAGGTTAGATTTGGAGAAAAAAGTGAGAAATTCAGCTTTGGGCTTGATTATCAGCCACAAGCTTTCCTGAAGAGCATTGAACGTTCAGAGTGATTAGGGGCACCTTGTCAAAGACACTGTTTCATTCTCTTTGGGTTTTTCTGGAGCTATGTTCTACCAGTTAGAAGCCAGAAATAGTGGAGATTGTAGGGATAGCTCTGATATTCAGCAAGCCCATTTAACCAGTATTCTGTGATTTTACAACTGATCCATGTCCAGAACATGCTAAGTACTCCAAATTTCCTAGTCTTAGTCAATTAGATAAAAAATAGTCTTTGAACAAAAGTCTCCAGTGGTTTAAGATACTCCCTTCTATAATTAGTCAAATCCTTTAAAAGAAAACAAAACTAAATATATCTTGAATTACACTGATTTTCTGGATGCATCACTATTTAAAATAAACCTACAGCAGTTTGAAGTGTGTGGAACTTGACAAAGCACATAACACAATTGTCTTATGTTAGAGATAAAGAAGCTTAGACCCTTGCATGAGATGTAATTTAAAAAGTAACTCAAGGCTTTGATATGTCCGTTCCTGGGTCTCTGTCTCCATTAGAGTGGTTTGGGGCTTGGCTGTGGACAAGTTTGCATATAGTCCACACTGTGCAGAGCCCAGCCCCTGAAACAAGAGAGGTGGTTGTACAAAGCAAGAAGCATCAGATGCTAACATGTAATATAAGAAGTTCACAGGCTTCATGAAAACCAAGAAGAAGAGTAAAATGATCCAGATGAACTTCACTGAAAAATAATTTTTAAAAAATTTCTAAAGTCTTTTGCATTCTTGGCCTGCTTTGAAGGGAACCCCAGGAATGAATAGAAACAGAGACTTAGAGGAAACTAAAGTCAGGGTGGCAGTAGAAAGTGCAATTTGAATGACTAGAACTTGATTCTATTTAAAGTCACAAGTCCAGTTGTCCAAGAATAAAATACAGGGTTATATTTATCAGATTCCACCTGGAATTCCAGGGTGTTATTTGTGGCCCTCCTGAGCTCCCACAGTGATAAGGAGAAATTCAGCAAAAGGGTATTAAGAGTGTCTCTCCAGTTGGAAGGGTGGGGGAAAGCTAATAAGGGAAAATAAAAAAAAATATGAGAAAATGAAAAAATGGAAATGAAGTTCTTGTAAAGGGGGAGGGAGGAGGGGTGAAGGGAGGGCAGGGACAAGAAGAAAAAATGAGAACCAAGACCTGTCACATAAAGGTACAAGATCCCAATAATGAATGTAACTGTTCTGTATACCTAAAATGTACCAATAAACTCAATGAGGAAAAAAAATAAAATGAAATAAATTTTAGTATTAGAAAAAAAAAGAGTGTCTCTCCAAAATATCTTCATAATCCAAAGAACTGTCCTCTTCCCCAAACTCTCTTAAACATAATAGAGCTAAAAAGTCCACAATTCTGTTCTGTAGTCCCATCCAAACAGTGATTTTCCAACAAGATAGCATTTAACTCATCTGTGCTTTCTGTGGAGAACTTTTGCAATACAGTGCCCACATGTCCACCCTGAATGTTTCTCTCCTTCCCCCGACAATTCATGTGCAGAAAGCCTAACTTTGGGAGGTGATCATGTTGTACAGTTGGATTCATCACAAATGGGATCAGTGTCCTCATAAAAAAAAAAGGCCACAGAGAGCTCCACCTGCCCTCTGGCATGCCAGGACACAGCGAGAAAGTGCCCATAGTCACTTGGAAACACCAGCCTCGAATTTAATAGTGCCTTGCTCTTGGACTTTCCAGTCTCCAGAATGTTAGAAATACATTTCTGCTATCTGTAAAGCTACTCAATATATCCATTTAACAAAAATAGCCCAAACAAAGTAAAACACCAAGTATCTTTTGCCTGGCATCACTTTGCCCGGGCTGCACAAATACCTTCATGACAGTTTCCTTCTGAAAGGCCAGAAAACCCCTGGGACTCATCCCTGTTTTACTAATCCTGAGGAATGCAAAGTGACATGGCAGTTCCACAGACAGCTGGGTGGAGACAATGGAAACTCTCCTGCTGTCCTTCCTGGAACTGGCTGCCCAAATGACAGGTCACACTTCATCTTCCAGACATAGAGGGAAGATACTACTCTCAGCTAAACCCTTTATTTCTGGTGATAGATGGTGTCCTAAGAGCCCAATAGCACTCAACAAGGTAAATAAATCCTAAACATGGTTTCCGGTTTCCACGGTTCTTACAGTGGAATCAATAAATTCAGCAAAAAATGTTTAAATAGAAGAGGCCCCAGGATGACAGAAACAATTAGCCATCTATTTACATTTTTAAAAGGCATTTATCCACTATATGGCTGACTAATGGGATAAACTGTTTCTGTTGGGACACAAATTTAAGTGACACTGGCTGGTTGATCAAGAGGCCTGAGTTACCTGGGTGGCTGACAACAATCTCTTATGTCCTCAGATACAGAACCTGAGTCTGTTCTACTTCATCATCTCTATTTTCTATAAAAATTAATGTAAATGTAAGGGAGTTTGGGCCTGAGCTGTGAGATGGTTAGTGCAATTCTGGCAGTCCGAAAAGCATTTGAAATGTGGTAAATGTTACTACAAATTGGTGGGAGAGGTTTTGTCTTTGTCTAGTCTTTCTGGATGGTCTGGTTCAGTCAGATGGTGTGTCTTTGCTCCTCGGGACATTCTAACTCAGAGGGAAACAAAGATGGCATTGATTTCTGTCCTCAGAACTAAGCTAACTCACCTTCTGCATGTGCCTCCTACTAAAGGGCCCGTAACTACTGACTTAGGCAATTTAGCAGGTGCCCAGCGGGTCAGGAATATCCTAATACTTCAGAAGTGTTCCAGAACAGCACACAGGGCTAAAGCACTCAGAAGAGACCCAGTATTTCTCTGTGGCTGAAGAAGTCTGTTAGAATGAGGCTCCATCTGGCTGTGGTAGGCAGGTGCCAGGAGACACACAGATGACTGAACACTGCTTCACACGCTCTCACTGAAGTTCTGGCTTTTTCATCTGCCTTGGTTTACCCCACCGCTGTCATTTCCTGCCATTAATGATCAGATGCTTCCTTGATCTATGTGCTGAGCAGTTACATGAGGGGATTCAACGAACACAGCAGGCTCAAGTGCACTTCTTGTAATGCATGCCTGAGGCTTCCCTGAACTTGCCTTCAAAAGACCTTGCTAAATGAAACTAAAAATGCACCCAGGGTTGTATCACTGAACTCGATAACATCAACACAGTTTTGGGGGGTTACTTAAATCTGTTATTTAGTAGACTTTTTCAGAGGAATTATAAACTCAGAGGCAAGACACAAATGCTTACTGTGGAACTGAATAGAATAGCTGGGAAAGATAAAGTATAAATTGGTAAAAAATTACAAATAAACATAGTTCAAAACCTCAAGTCACCTGACAAACTATGATTTTCAACATCAAGTAGAGTGTTTTACTTAAATGATAGAATGCATTGGGACAGAAGCAGCTTTAGTTGTGTTTTTAAAGATGCTGCTTATTTTTTCTCTACACTCCCAGCCCGTACCCACCAAACATACTTGTTACTCTCAAACTTGAGCAAATGAACCAGACAATACAGCCAAATGTTATGCTTCTTTTAAAGAACTACAGCTTTCAGTTAGAAAGACTGTATTACACTCAAAAGACTTAGGTCTAAAATCTACAAAAAATTCGTCCCTTCTTTCTTTACATGAACCACAATTTAATTTGTCTGAACACTAATTAATTTTTGTTCATTTGTTTGTTTTGTTTTTGGTACTGGGGATGGAACTCGGGATCTTGGGCTTGCTAGGCAGGCTGTGGAAACACTGAAACAAATCCCCTGCACACACTAAGTAATTTTAGCTAGTGAATAAACAGGTTCTAAGCATTGACTTACTGGTGGAATTAGGGAGAACCTAAATCTACTGTTTCTTGTGTGTGATATGTAAATATTTCAGGTACACATTAAAAATCTTCATATCAACACTCCTACACATTTAGTTCTTACTTCCATTTTACATTGAGCGAATAAGCTCAAAGAGATAAGTTGTGTGTTATTGCAAATCTTGTTAGTGATGGAACCAAACTCTGGCAACCAAGATTGGTTTTTTTGATCCCTGTGTTAGGAAAGGAAAAAGGCTAAGAGGAAGCAGCTCATGCCAGCTGCCTGCCAGGCAGCCGCGTCAGGAGGCTAAGAACCAGGGCTTGTTCAGCCTTAATTGCTGAGGCTGGTCGGTCTCTGAAGCCCATCCTGAGGACCCTGGATGTGAGTTCTGCTTTTCCTTCTCCTTTTTGTTTGTTTGTTTCTTTCTTTCTTTCTTTTTTTACCAGAGATCGAGCTCAGGTCCCTCCACTTGTGAGGCAGGCAGCAGAACCACTAAGCTAAATCCCTGGTTCTCCTTCTTTTTCTGAAAGGTGACAAAAAGCCTATTCAGCACCATGGCCTCCTAAATGCTTACAACTTTGCTCCAAATTGAGTCAGAAGCAGTCCTCCCTCCTTCTTTTGTTCCATGCAAATCTATACAGTAATTTTTGTACTATATCACCATTGGCCTCAAGCAGCTGGATAACATACACAGCTCATTGCATTGCATCTCTCCATTGCATTGGTGAAACTTGTTCCTAAAGGTAAAAATGAGCACCTATCGCCGCTTTAAAATATTTTATCAAAGTGACGAGGGAAAGAAATATTAAAAATGTGTGCAATTTTTATGATTTCGGTCAATCCATCATAAATATAATAGCCAATTAGTAAGTACTTTACATTGTGATGATTTAAATTTTCATAAAACAAAGATACATTGTGCAAGATAATTGTGCCTAAAAGACTAAATTCCCCTTCTCAACTGTAGGTAGTTGGGAAGAAGGGGAGATGACATATTCTAAATGTCCTAAAATTAGACTGTCATGACAGTTGTACAACCCTATGAATATAGTAACCAAAAGAATGCGGTAAAAAAGATTAAATTTTTTCAGATGTAATTAAGGTCCCTTAGCAATTGTCTTTAATTTGATCAAAAGATGATGCTGGATGGGCCTGCCAGACTGGCAGGTGGGCTCTTTGAAGGAAGGTCCTGCCTTCCTTTCTCCAAAAAGTGGGCTTAAAGCAGGACGGAGGCTCTGGTACTGGCTTTGAAGCAGCCATGCTGGAAAACCTCCATGGAGGGGAGTGGCATCTAGGAGCTAAGGACCTCACTCCTACAACCACAGGACGCTGAATTCTGTCAACATCTGGGAAGAGAACCTTAAGATCCAGATTAAAAAAATGCAACCTGACAAACACATTGACCGCAGCCCCCTGAGACACTGCACAGGGGATCCAGTCAAGTAGTCCTGGGCTCCTGATCTATAGTCGTTATGCATACTAAATGGGTGTTACTTTAATCTTACAGATCTGTGGTAATTGCTACACAAAATGGAAAACGAATGCAATGGGTACTAGTAAATTGCTGATTCCAGGGTCCACCGTTTGCAGTAAAGTGGGTCCTTTTGGGTTGGAAAATGCCAGCTGTGCGAGCTGTCAGGTGCACGTCAAATGAGATCCAGCCTGTGGAATGCTTCCCTGCCTTCAGACTTTCTCAAGTCTTACATCTCAGTTGTAGGGATCAGAAAGTGACATCATGTTTACTCATTTTACCTCTCAGAAGCGGGTAAATTCACTAAAATTCTCAGACTTCAAGGTTCTCGGTTACAACTCCTAAAGTGAGTGGTCATTAAGATTTTACGAACAGGTGGTGGAGTGGGGGTGGGAAAGCTACAGACAATGTCAGGACCAAGAGTCCTGCCACTCAGGGATACAAACCCCTCTCCCCACCCTTCCCCTAATTCCAACCTCCTTCTGTCAAAACATACACACCTCCCAAGAAAACCAGCATGAACGTGCACACACAAACACACACACACACACACGCACACATACATATCACTTTTCTCTCTCCCACACAGCGCATACTCTGCTGCTTCTGAGTTTTAAACAAGAATCAACCTGAAAAAATAAACAGGACTTCACATTCCAAAGTTCAGTATTCACTATAGATAAGTGATCAGGAAATGTTTGGGAATAGAATCACTTTTTGCTAACATGTAACTGCATTAGTCAACTTTCCGTTCCCATGACAAGACACCTGACATGAACAACTCAATGGAGGAAAAACTGTGCTGCCTTAGAGCTTCAGAGGTTTCATCCCATCATCAGCTGGCTCCATTACTTCTGGGATGGTAGCCAGCCAGAGCTTCATGCTGAAGAGTGAAGTAGAGTTGACCAGTTGCCCAAATCATGGTGGCCAGGAAGGAGAGAGGAACACACCTTGTGTTTTTGGGCTTTCTCTTTCTGTTTCATCCAGGACTCAGTTTATTGGATGGTGTCACCCACACACATGTGGATCTCTCCCACCACTTAGCTGTCCCAGATGTCAAATGTCTCTGGAAACATTCTCACCACTTTCCAGGAGAGTGCTTTGTGATATTCTTTGTGCCTCTTAATCCAATTACATTGACAATCAGGGTAACTATCACAGTGACTCAAGTGTGCTCTCTGTTCTGAGTCTCACAGCTATGATGAAGATATCAGGTAGACTCCTGATACCAGGTAGGCCCTAATTGTGTTGGAGCATGATTGAATGAGATCTTAATCTAAGGGTTCTCCAAATCAGAACACTTTGGGATGCATTTTAGTTTATCTCTCACTAATCACACAACTTAAAGAAAAGCGATTCATGACCTTAACACTCTATACAACTGAGACACTAGTATCTACCCCACAGTATTGCTATGAAGACTGAATGAGGTAGGGAGAAAGTACCATAGCAAACACACAATCTGAAGTACGTGCCTGCTTCCCTTGCATGTGTTAGCCAACTTGTTTCCATACATATGGTTCTTCAGGATTAAAATTTTGGATTTCATATGAGACATGTAGTATTTCCTAATGAAAATAATTGCATGTTTGAATTTGGCTCTTTATTGGTGAATCTATTCACTCTAATGAGCTCTATGTTTAAAGCACCAAACTACAACTAATTAAATGTCCAAAATATTAGGTAACATTTTGAAGTTTCTTACTCTTTATGTTTTAATGTTGGTGGTAAATCTTGATAGCTCTTAGCTCTAAGATGAACAGATCTAAGAGACACAGCACTATAGTTAGGCAAAAACAAGAAAAAGATTTCCAGAGACCAATTTTGTATCCTGTCTTCTTAATTAGAAACTCCATAAAGCACTATCCATATGTTTGGTTCTATTTAAGTATGCCTGAGGGTGGGGTCTTGCTCCTCTACATCAAACATGTATGAATTATCATTAATATTTTTAGAGCACTTTGGGTTTTACAGTGTTGCAAATTTGCAAAACTCCTGTTTGAGAAAAGTACTCAACTTTCTTGCATGCTTACTATAAGACAGTCACCTTTCTGAGCAACTTTTATGCATTTTCTCTCCTAATCTTTTTCTCAGTCTTAAAGGAACTATTACCAGTTTCCAGTGAGTAAAGTAACACAGGTAAAGTTAAAAATATTCCTGTGTGTTTGACAGATATTGTTGGTCAGAAACTTGAATTTAAGACTTGTGATTTCAAACTCTGGCCTCTGTTTGCAGGGGAAAATAGCTCGATTTGCTTGATGGCCTTAGATTCTTCATCTTCTATGAGCTAAATAAGATAATGTACTTTCAAGAAACTTACTTTATAACTCCTAGCATATTGCCATTAATTTGATGAAATTGCCTATTTTATCTTGTTTGTAAAGAAGCACAAGATGCTTTAAATACACATGGAATCACATTGTTCAGAAAAAACAAAGGTAATAGGCATTAGGAGTTCCTCATGGGTTTTCTAGGACATTCCTCTCAATATGTATTTTCATTTGCCATTCTAGCAAGAAAATTTTTAAAAACTTAGGCCTTCTAGAGAAGAATAGAAGAGATCATTATACTTCATAGTTTTTCTTAGAAACCCACTCTCCCAAGAAACATTTAGGAGACTGTTAAAATGTTCCAATCCTGGCCTGGTTTGTGGACCTATCAAGCTTAAGGAAGTCTAAAAGTTGGTCTTCACCAATGAGGAATTTTGAACAAAGAAAGAGAGGGAGAGGGCTGGGGGACTCTAACTAACTGTAAAGCAATTCAATAAGTAAGATACTGGAAGCAGAGGACATGGTAATACTTTTACATTAAAAATTATACTGGGGTTTTGAAGTATGGAAGGAATTTCATCCCAGGGAGAGTATACCAAATCTAGGAACAGGTAGACCAAAGGCTCAGAGTTCTGACAATGCTTCTCATGCTCAGTGAATAAGGGGATTGGAGCTCAGCACACTGCCAGGAGGAGCAAGGTGTACAAAGCCCACCACAAGTAATCCAGCTCAAAGAAGTCTTTGGAGTCACATTGGAATTTAGGATGGCAGACAGCCAGAAGGATTTACAAAACAGGGATATATCCCCACCTCTGGAGATTTTGAGGATGCTGTGATGACTACGCAAAAATAAACCAAAGAGAAGCAAATCTGGAGATGGTAAAGTTGCACATTTATCTAAGTGCCAAATGTGAGAACTATGGTACTAAGGACAGAAATGAGCAGGAAAGAGATTCTGCCTCCTGTGTGGAATGAGGTAGAAAAGGGGATTTAGTGTGGTGACTCAATCATTTCTCTGGATTGCAAAACTGGGTGGAGTATCATGATTCACCAAAACATGAACAGGAAATTGGAAAGGTTTGCTCTACTCTGAGACATGGGTCAAAGGTTCAGTTCAATGCATTTCTTGATCTTTAGGCTTCTTTTGTTAAAAGAGATATGCAAAGAAAATATGAATAAAATAGAGATTGAGCCATGAGGAGTTCAGTATAGCAACAATTTTTTAAAAAATAATAAAATAGTATTGGGAAAGAGGACAGCTGACTGAAAGGACAAGGAGTCAGAGATTTGAGTTCTATTAATTCTATTTACTGGCTTCTGTGTGAAGTTGAGTAAAATCACGTTTTGGTAGTTCTTGCTGCATAGGTAGGTTATGATGCTGGCTCACTGTAGGCAGGGCATTGAAAAGACATAACAGCTGGTATGATGGGAATTCTACTACTCTTATCCGATGTTGGTCAACCCAGGGTGCATTCATAGACTTTCAGTTCTCCCTCTCCACACTATACTGTGATCCTAGTCCTTTGCCTTATTCGTATGTGCATCTCCAGAGCCCAGCACATAAGACCCCATCAGCTTTTCTGTGTAAATGGAGAAGTGGTTTTCTGTGGCAAGGCCACACACCCTTCACTCTGTCTTCTTTACTAAGGTGTTACAGGAGTCAGTTATTTCTGAAAGTGCTAGAGAATTGTCCAGTGCTCTCCTGAGAAGGATTACTATTCTGGCAAGGATGAGTCTAAATTAGCATATTAGGCTTCTCTCTGTTGCTTCTACCCTCTTCAGACTTGTAATGCTTTCTTGGAGTAGATTATAAGATGCATGCTGGCTTCAGAAACCCAAGAGAAATAAAATATAATAAGAACCCAGGTTGCTATAGTACTGTTGTATACAAGGAATGTTTCCCTCTTGTGTGCTAACTCTAAAATGTCACATTTTTAGCTGAGTATCTACTTTAGAGAAAATACAGTCTGTATTTTTGGTGGTTTGGCATTACTTGCTCATTTGGTTAACTGGTTGCTGGTTTTGTGTTCTCTGTTTAACAACTGCTAGCTATTGAGGCTATCAGCATTGAGTTGTCAGTGTTGTAAGTCAGTTGGAGCCAGATCAGGCAACTTGACTGATGTCAAAGATCATCACAAGTTTTTGGTACTGGTACCAGCTGCCTGTTCTCTGTCTTTCTGGCCTGCCACTTGAGTGACAATTTGGAGAGAGTTCAGCAGCAGCAATGCAGATAGAAAGAGAATGAGGGCAATTTTCATATCCCAATGTTTCTCTTGTTTTCATGAGATTCATAAGGTGCTAGAACTGTCCAGAAACCTGGTTAGGATCATATCAAGAGCCATTTCTGATCAGTTGGTAATGGTTCTGGGAAGGATCCCATGGAATAAGATTAAGATGAATATATTTGGGGAAGTGGTGCTGGGGATTGAACTCTGGACCTTGCGCTTGCAAGGCAGGCGGTGGCACCACTGAGCTGAATCCCCGGCCCAGATTAAGATTAATATTCATTAATGATGTCTGCCAAGAAGATGGTGAAAAGAAGCAAAACTTGCTTCAGTTCTTCCCTAGCCCTTCCCATTAAACTAATGGATGGTTGAGTTTAGGTCCCAAGAGAGAACTGGTGCATGAACACAGGACAGTCATGAGCATGTGTGAGACCCGCATTCGCATCTCTTGATTCCTAGGCCAACTCTCCTCCCGTGACACTCACCTTTAGCCAATAAAGTGATAATTCTATTTTCCTCAGTAAAACCTTATAGAGGTCTGCAAACAGTATTCAAGATGTCTAATGTGCTATTCCTCTCACCTACCCTGATAAACAACGTCACGTCATAAAACCCACTGCAGGTGCCAAGTTCCTGGGGCAGATGTGTCCACTCACTGGTGCGTGTCTTCACTCTGCACTTCCCACTTGACCTTGCTCTGCATCACAGCTGTCCCACCAGCTCAGTCCAGCTCTACCTATCCTTAAAGGTTTACTTGGGAAGACCGGCCAAGGTGCTGCCATCGAAACAGCAACTTCATTCACAAACAGGCACTTAGTCCAGACTGCAGAAGAGCCAAGTCACCCAAGGATTGCTTCCAGCCATTCACATCTTCATGTGTGTGTTTCTTCACTAATGTAGAAAACACATTTAGTACAGTCACTATATCCGTTGACGACTATTCTCTAGGTGCTTAGGTTACGAGATGCATATGAGACCACACCTGCTATGATCTCAAATTCCTTACTGTGGGTGTGTGAGAAGCACTGGGGAAGCACAAAAACAGCATGGTACCTTTTAAGAACAACAAACCACCTGGGAGCTTGAGTAGTGGTTGACTTGAGACTAGAGAGCCAGGAAGGTAGTGATGAAAGCCATGTTCTCTGTGTTGTGTGGTCAGATTTCAGCTGAAGATAACAAATGAAATTTTGTCCCACTGGCAGCACTGTACAGCCAGGAGCCAGAGAAACCAACTGGAGGCCTGTTGCAATAGTCTTATGAAAGGTAATGGGTACCATTCTGGGGCAGAGGCAGGTACAGAGTAAGGAATAGATATATTTAATAAGGAAAATCATTTGCCCCAATCCTTTAATTTTGCAGGTAAGGAAAATATCCAAGGGCTATGCCCAAAGACCTACATCTGGGACCCACTCAGATAGGTTTGCTCTACTTTGTGTCAGATCACAGGTAATGATTGCCTGTATCACATGGATCACAGAGATCCTGGAAGAGCTAAATGCTTGTTGGTTCTTATGCCAGAGAGTAGTGAACCCATGAGCCACCTGAAGCAAGGATCTTATTTCATTCCTTGATCTCTCTTGTGATTTCCTTTCCCCTATCTTGGCCCAGGCCTATGGCTCAGGCTGGATTGTGCAGTAAATGTGCAATAAGTTCTTCTTCTCCCCAATCACAACTGACTTCAAGGAGGCCCTTTCCATCAGCCTGTGCTCTTGGAGTCGTGGATGCAGGAGGAAGTGGTTCTTGACCACAGGTTTGCTGACAGCAGCGGGGGAAAGTGTGAGTTGGGCTGCGCCACCACCAAGCGGAATACCTGTTCTAGACGCTGCTTTGACATGGAATACCATGCTGCATTATCCTGGAAAACTACCCTGGAGAAGGCTTTCATCCCTGTAATGTGCTTTCAGCCTATCAAGATCCCTTCTTGGGCTCTTCTTGACACCCTTTCATGTAACTCTCGAAAGTTCCAGCACTCTCATATTTCTAGCACTTTACACTTTTTAATGGCTTTTGTTCACAATGTTTTATTGTCCTGCAGAGGCAATAGAATGCTAAAGGCCTAGGGAAGCCACCATCCTTCATATTTCCTCAGGCAATGGTGGAGCTAAAGCTTGCAGGGACTCCAGCCTGATCTCAAGATGACTGCTGAAATACTTACAATTGCTACCAATACTCTGGACCTGTCCAGAAACACAGAGAATGCCTGTGATTCCACCTCCAGGAGTGTGGCCTTTGAAAAATTGTCATGGGCACAATGTTCAACAATGCATCCTCGGGTTTCTCTTTCATAGTAAAAATCATAGGAAAAACTCTGGCTGCCCATCCAGTTGAGGAATAGATAAAAAGTGTGCTACATAGTCTGGTGGAACACTGTTCAGCAAATACAGATAAATGGCAGATTGATTGATAGATAAATAGATGACAGAAGGTGGATAGACAAAGGATACAAACATACAGACAGCATTCAAGAACATGGGGCTGAAAATTAAAGCAAATATCAGAATACTTGTGTGCTATAATATAATTCCATAGCTTAAAATTAAGCCATATTATATACCAAGGGTTAGCAAGCTTTCTTTTTTTAAATAAAGGACAAATGATAAATGTGTTAGGCTCTGTGGGCCATCTATGTTCTCTAGCACACACTATTTTTGTTTATCTCTTTCACAACTCTTCAAAACCCATTCTTGGTTTGTGGTCCTTACCAGAACCGACTATAGACTGGATTTGAACTACCGGCCATAGCTAAGCGAGTCCTACCATGTAGAACTGATGTATATATTTGTACATGCAAAGATAAGAAAAGATGGAATAGATAAACTACAAATTCATAGTAGTACTGAGCTTCAAAAGAGGAATGAGATGTAGAACAAAAGATCACACTTCCTTGGAGTGTTTTCTTTCTTGCATTAAAGATCTGAAGCAAGTCCTTCAAAATATATCACCAATAGTTAGATACTTTCTGTTGTCCGTCAGGATTTACAGTTACAAACAAACAAACAAACAAAAACATAGTCTTTGAATAAAAAAACACATATGAAAAAAATCATCCAAGTCACATATTCAGTGCTAGAGCTACTATTTTTTCTTGGATTAAAAATGTTATTCAGAAAACTTCCCCATATTGTGCCCCACGCAGCCAGTGTTCACTGGCCACCTGTCCTTCATCAGTGTTCTGGCTGGGGCTGGAGTAGAACCTGCTGCAGGCAGATGTGCAGACATGGACCTCGCCTTCAAGAGGCTTAACATGGGCAGTAGAGAGGACTCAACACAAGCAGCCACACAGAAAGGGGGAACAGCAGCTGCCAAGGAGATGCTCAGGCTGTGTGCTACGGACACTTGATATTGCAGCCTGAGAGGCCCAGAATTCCACCCACAGGATGCTGGCCCTAGTGCCAAAAGACAGTGGCAGGTCACTGACAGTGCATAAATAGGAAGGGCATGACCAGGGAGGTCGCTTGCTTTTAATCAGTATATTCTTTAAGCTGTAAGCTTGTGAGTAAATAAGCAGGGAGACCAGAAGCAGAGCAGCCAGCCAAGGAGAGCTTCAAAGAAAAGTGGAGCCCTGGCTTCTTAGGGAGACAGCAGGATTACCTGAAGACTCAGCCCCAAGGCTCTTGCCAGCTGACACAGGTGAGTCAGGGACCTCAGCTGGGTGAAATGATGCCACCTAGAGAATAACTCAGAGGGAGCTGGAACACATACAGCCTGACTGTCTCTGCACAGCCTCTGGGCCCTGGCCTGCCTGACAGCACCATCAAAGCCAGCCTCTGACTGTGGAAGAAAACTCCATCCTTCCAGGAACACTCTCAGGGGCCCAGGAAGCACAGCAACAGCCAGCAGCTCACTGGACAATGCCCCTGTGTGTCCAGAGCCTCATTGGAGCAGCCCCTGGCAAAGGTTCTGATTCTATTCACTTTAGCCAAGAAGGCTTCATTCTGAGGCTGACGTGGCTTGCTTAGGGCCCTGCCACACTCCCTGCTCACTTTCTTCTGCAGAGTATATGTCTGTCTTCATTGTGGATTTCATTTTCCTTTTGTTCTATCTTTTCTCGTCTTGTCTAGAGGTTCCACATAGCCTCTGTCAGTTGCTCTGATACTTTCAGCCAAGTCACACACAGTAATGCTCATGCCCTGGGGCTGCCGGCAGGAGAAAGAAAAACACCTCATAAACTGCAAAGGAATATCCCCAAAGGTAATATTCTAATTATTAAGCTGGCATAAAGGCAAACTGCAGCATCCCTAAACACCAAGATATAACCAAGAAAAAATCAACACATGATGAATAAAATCTGCCTGAGAGTCCACAACCAAGGGTAAAACAAAAGGAACTCTGCCGTGATCATTTAGTTCCTGTAACTACAAGAAAATATACTGAAAATCAAAGGTGTGAATGTGTCTTGGAAAAAAAGTTTTTCCAAAAAAATCTAATCACAGACATTCCATTGTACCCAGCTATTCACCTATGAGGCATCTTCCTGAAAGAGTTAGACACCCTTTTACAGAGATACATGCCTACCCATATTAATAGCAGCATGATTCACAACAGCTAAATCTGGGAAGCACCTGTCAGGGTGCTGTGTGTCCATCAGCAGATGAATGGATGAAGAAGATGTTGTCTTTATACACAGTGGAGCACTACTCTGCTATGAAGAAAGATACATTTGAGTCATTTGTGGGAAAATGGGTGCACCTTGAAGACATAATGTTAAGTGAAATAAATCAGACACATAAGCTTCAATATGAGAAACCCAAAGTATAAATAAAGAGCAAAATAAAAGATACACAGTAAGAAGTAGGGCTCTAGATCGACTGCAAATGGGAAAGGGACCAAGAGAAGGCAGGATGGAAGAAAGGCGGGAGGGGAAGCAGACATAAAAAGGAATTAGTGTGGGTCATGTACACATGTACACAGGTCAAATACCCACAATAAAAGTTGTCATTGTGTATTATAAGCATGTATTCATAAATAATAAAAAGATTGCACAAATAGAAAGGTTTCAGGTACAGAGAATCTGGGAAGAGGGGAGGCAATGGCTACTGCCTACTCCAACAAGGTGGGATCAAGCCTGACATGTGATTTGGACCATATTAGGAAAGTTGGGTCCGCAGGACTGAAGTCAAGGCCAGGAAGTTTGGTCAAAATTGTACTGCGAAACACAGCCCCATCAAGAACCAAGGGTGAAGCTGGGAATGTTAAGACTAATTCAAAGACAGATTGCAAACAAAAATATCAATTAACTAAATTGGAAGTGAAAATGTACAGGTCTAAAGTCACACAGACTGAATAAGGAGAAGCCAAAAGCCACTCCATGACATCCATTCCTGATTGTCCTTGCTGCTATCAGTACAATGTAAATACAAGGTCACATGTCCCAATAAAAATAATTGCCAGCTTCCAGCTCTGTCCAAAGGAAAGATATTTTTATCAAAAGGTTAAATATCCAGCCTTCTAACACAAATCTCTCTGCTTTAAGGAGCTATATCCAACATATGCACCTTTGTACCATGAGCCATAAAGAGAACCCAGATGCATTAAGAAAATCCTAGACTTGTCTGTCTCTCCATTTTTGACAAGAAACATGTTCACTAAAGTACTCAAGAATCTGATCCTGCCATGGTGTTTTTTCTTTTTCATTCTGAACAAATAAATATGTATCTTTGTTTTTGCGCAGGTCAGTACAATTACATGCTATGAATAAGACAAATTTCCAAATGTGGAACCCTAAGCATTGGATGCTAGAAAAAGGAAGCAGCCAATAGGGTGGGGCAGCCAACTTAAAGGTCAGGGTCCTTGGGCAATAGTCCTGCCCACATCTCACAGTAAAGCAAGCGGGATGAGATCTGCCTTCAGGGAGGTGTGCAGTGGTAGGTGAGTGCTTACTCAAGCTGCCAACTAAAATCAAAGCACCACTGAGCTCTAACCTGACATATTAATGCTTCGCTCTGAAACCCAGAAATGCTACCAGAAAGGATTAAACCAAAAAATATATCCATTTGAGGAGAAAATAACTATGTCTCCCACAGGAAATTATATATGTATATACATCTATATAATATACATCATATATAATATATATATATAATAAATTTCGTTTCCATACTAATATATGCATATGGAAACTATTCATTGGTCTTATAAACAATCCTTGGTATTGTTTGGAAGCCAGGGAGACCAAAGGTTAAAAACAAATAAAGGTAATGATTCCCACATTTATTATAACATATTTAAAGTGAAAATGGCATCCTAACATATCTCATTACTGTGACTGTGCAAGCAGTTGAGATGAAGCACAGGTCTTAGAATGAAGAGTTTTAAAGTTATGCACAACACCAGTCAGCTGAGGCCACATCTAAATACTCCCAGGCTGTTTTCTTGAGACCTTTCTGCACCATAGTCTCTTCTAATGCTAAACTTGATAATAATACCGTATTTCTTTATTGAGTGATCAATAAGGATTTTACAGTATTACAGGTGTTTACAATGTTCCCAGTTTTCTACAACTGAATTATATGATCCCCTGTTCATTTGATGTCCAAACTCCCCCCAAACAGAAGCAAAATCTCAAAATCACCATTGGCTGCCTGGGTAGCCATGGCTCAGACTGACAGTTTCCATTAAATATAATGAAATCTTTATGTAAATGTTGACATCATATAATGTAGCCAAACTCTTTTTTTTTTCCATTCCATGACACTAGCCAATATGTCTGGCCATGATTACAATACTAAATCTGCTAACTAATTAGGGAATCATTAGTCAACTTGTATATTTATGAATGTTTCCAGTTTCTTAATTGCAGGCTTGTGGAGTCCTGGGTAATATTCGTGCCTGTCAACTAGTTGAAGAGTACCAGAACACTGGATTACAAAGCAGTTGTATTAAAGGTTGGATAATAATAATACTTCATGTCCTAATAGTATGCCAATGCATAATACAGCCTTTCCTTCTACATTAGCTTATTTGATCGCTACAATATCTCATGGGAAAAACATATATATTGGGATTTTTTTAACCAGGCATTAATACCTGGCATGTGGGCATGGCTGCAAGAAAAAATCATGTTAATGAACATTAAGTACTCAATAAGTGTTGGAAAAAATGAATGGATGGATACAGTTTACGCAAGATAAAGGGGCTCTACATTTTGATCTTCTAGGATCTTGTATCTGACTTGACTGCTATCTTTGACAGCAATTGGTTGAATTTATAGCATATATATATATATG
>NW_022900917.1:72247160-72259387 GCF_012274545.1 Fukomys damarensis
ATATATATATATATATATGTATATCTCCATAGAAAACTGTCAGCTGGAATACTCCACCCATCCCTTTTCTAACACTTCTGCAAATACTGGAAATGCACAGAATGCACTTTTATTCCAAATCACACGATTAATCTTTAACATAAAACACAATAGTAAAATAATGATTGATATATTGAAGCTAGTAAAATTAATTTTCTCCATTGTGCTAGTAATTTTCTACAAGTTCTTGCTGTATTACCAGGGTTGAATGATCCTGTTTCCCGGAAATCCGGAACTGTCCTGGCTCTCTGCCTGGCGTCTCAATCGCTTTCTGCCTGTGTTCTTACTGTGACACCAGGAACAGGAATAGGAATTTCCTCCTCCGTTCTTTAGCTGCCCCTGGAGAATTTAGTTTTTCTTCTCCCTGGAGATTTCCTGCTCTAGCCCTCTTCTGTCAAGTAGATGGTCTATTTTATGACAGATTTCATGATGGAAGGATCCAGATCTCTTTCCCTCTAAGGCAATGGTTCTCACAACTGCTTTGACTTTACAAACCCCAAAGAGCTTTTTAAGTTAGCAGTGCCTGGGATCTATACTCTAACTCAGTTGATCCAGAGTGTGGCCTGAGATCCCTATTAAACAACACAGGTAGCCAGGGTCAAGAACCAAAGGGCCGGGGAGTTAGCTCAGTGGTGCTGCTGCCTGCCTCAGAAGCTCAAGGTCCCAAGTTTGATCCCTGGTACCACAAGAAAAAAAAAAAAGTTGCATAGCATAGAACATTGTACAATGCACATGATGTTAAGCACCTGCTCATACTAATAACACTAATAAACATCGTGCCAGAAAGGGTGAACTCCTGTGTTGCTTCACATTTTTGCCAGCATTAGTATCATCAGATGTCTTAATTTTGCCTGGGAAATGGGTTCAAAGTCTTGTTTTTCTTACTAATATTAAATATCTTTTTATGTATGTGTTAGCCATTCACTTTCCTCTTCTTTGACTTGATGAAATATCCTTCCCTTTTCTGATAATTTTTTCTTTTTCTTTTAGTCCCATATATCAAACCCAAATCTTTTGTTATTTCACAATGATAATCATTTCAATCTATTATTTCACAAAATTCTTTGCCTGACTTTTTACTTATTTAAAGGAACTTTTGCTGACTTAAGACTGTTTTTAACTATCTTTTAGTATAGAGTAATCCTTCTGTAGATAAAATAATTCTTTTTTCACTTTTTTATTGGCACATTTTGGATATATATCATGACCACATGCTTCATAGCGAATTTGTACCTGTGCATTATATATCTTGCTGCTTCTTTTTTCCTCATTCCCATCCCCTCCCTCTGAGCCCTCTTTCTCTCCTTTGTTTCCATGCATTTCCTTCTATTCTCTTTTTTGTTTCTTGTCCCAACCCTGTACATGGAAAGTGTGAACTGCCTCACGGTGACACTTGCTAGGCTCTTAGTTAACTTGCCCAGCCCAGAGCCTGAGCTGGGGATTCTGAAGCTGCTAATGGATAGGGAACACTGTCAGGCTGGCCAGGAGGGGCTGGGGTGCTGCCACAGGCCAGCTTACCAGAGGCACAGACTCAGTCTTCTCTCCTTGGAGAGCCTCAAAGTCAATGATAGCACAAATTTCCCTTAAAGCAAGGAGGCTTGGCATTTTTCATGTGCCAAGATTTTGGCACTCGCTGTAGATTACTACAAAACTCCTCTAAACCCAGAAAGAAAGAATCTGTCCTAGAAATTCCCAGTCAAGGCAATTCCTTGCGGCAGAGAGCAGACATATGTGGCTGTGCACCATTAGCAGCCAAAGATCACAGGGACCGCAGAATGGGCACTGCCCACACAACAATGGGGATCTGGGCATGGCACCAAACAGCCTCTGCCACACAGGAGCCAACCCAGTCCCACACAATCCCACGGCATAGGTAACACCTGCATTTTAGATACAAACATTCAGATGTGCTGGCAGACACACTCAAAGGCCATAGCTAGCAACCGGAGAAACCCAAACTTCGAGCTTGGTTTTTCTGTTTCCAGAAATGGTGCTCTATATAATTTTCCAGGGTGGCTCCTAGATAAAAGCTCATGTTGACCACCTCCAGTCAGATAATAACAGACTAAGCTGGGAAAGACTTCTTTCTGCCAGTGGCAACTGTGGTTGCCTTCTTTTGTTTCTAGGGGAGGACTCAGTGGGCACAGTTTACCTGAGCCAGGTGGGTGGGGCATGTTCCTCCCCTGAGCACTCATTAGCACCATAGAATATTTTCTCCAAAAATAACAAAAGATCTTACCTCCCTGTCAACAGTTTAGGTGCCTGAGGAATCCAGGATCACTGCAAGGAAATATACTGAGGAAATCAATCAGGTAGCTTCAGATCTAGATGTTGGAGAAACCTTCTGATTTCTTTTTGTTTTTTCTTTTTTTTTCAGCTTTAATTGAGTTTATTGGTACATTTTAGGTATACAGTACAGTTACATTCATCGTTGGGATCTTGTACCTCTACATGACAGGTCTTAGTTCTCATTTTTTCCCCTTGTCCCGGCTCTTTCTATTATCAGAAAGATGTGGTTATGGAGAAATGGCATCCGCCCTCCTTGTAAATGAAAGGCAATAGACCTGTGGCCTTAACCCCATCACCTCACTCCCAATTAAAATTGTTACAGAACTTTGAGCATGTACTGGAGAGGTCTGTACAGTTCACTGAGAAACTGTCGGTCTTTTGCTCTTAATGTTAGAAGAGTCAAATTCGCGCCCATCCATCCCCGCCCCCTAACTCCACTGCCTGCTCTGCCAGGATCTGTGTTAGGGAATTTCACGTGTGTTATCTCATCTAATTCAGCCAGGGATCTCGGAGCCCTCCACATTGTCAATCTCTCTCTCTCTCTCTCTCTCTCTGCCATGACAATTTGCTCGCAGCCCGCCCGCCATTTGTAAAAGCGGCAGACAGAAGACTTGCCAGATGGCTTGGGGATCTGAGAGAGCAGGCAATGTTTTCACACAATATGTTCTCTTGGGTTCCTGAGGACACAGGCACTAAAGCAAGGTGACTGAGCAGCAGTGTGCACAGGACTGTGACACATTCCATTTGTTCACTGCAAACTGTCTCCCAAACCACAGTGAGGACGGGGAGAATTGGGACCGCTCCTCCCTCTCCAAATGACCTGCTGCACTCCGTGGTGCAGGGCAGGAGGGTGGGTGGTTTTTCAGCTGGGCCCACCTGCTGCTGATCAGCATTCAGAGCACCAATTAAACAAAGCCAAGTTAAGAGGTAGAAAGATTAAAACGGAACTGCATAGAGGATAGGAATTTCAAACCAGGAGCAATTACACTCATTCTTGTATCAGTCCCTTACATTTTAATCCCTCTTATGGGCCCCTGAATAAAATAAATCCTATGGGATTCATAACCACAGAGAAGCATTTCAGCTTTCCCCAAAATTCCCTAGGCTCCCTGAAATGAACAGTGGACAAGAGACTAGAAGACTTAAACGTATCAAAAGAATATAAAAACGTAGTGACTGCACTGAAGCAACCAAAGGTAAAGACCCCTGCAGGTATAAGAAGGTCCGTATCAATCCAGGCTGATGGGGAGGATTGCCAATGACGTTGAATGCATCTGTTTTTAATTGACAATTCAATTT
This sequence comes from Fukomys damarensis, assembly GCF_012274545.1. NCBI lineage: Eukaryota > Metazoa > Chordata > Mammalia > Rodentia > Bathyergidae > Fukomys > Fukomys damarensis. Next base: position 72,250,788 of record NW_022900917.1, read on the forward strand.
TTATTTCTGACAGACTCAGGAACACTTCTAGGTACAGGAATTCTCACCACTGAGCCCCTCTATTATGTATCTAAGGCCCAGAGATACTATGTGACTCCTAAAAAGTGACATTTTAGCCGTCAATCCAAACGCTTTTGGCTTTTCAGTGTATATCCGATGTCACAGAGGAAATGTAGGTTTTATTTATCCCTTCCCTCTACAGGAGAGTATGAAGTCTCTGCTGTAAATGACCTTCAAGTTACTAACCCTCTACTTCAATTTCTTCCTCCACAAAATCTAATATTAACTGTGTTAATTCTTTATTCATAAGAGTACTGTGAAAGTTAAAGGTGGAAATGGATGCGAATTCCACGAGTACAGTGCCCACTACATAATGATCCCAAAATGTATGAGATTTTTTAATTCAACAAGTTCATTTTAGCTTCTACCACATGCCAGCCCTGCCCTAGGTGTAGACTCATAGGGATGACTAGGGTGGGCTCCCCTTGAGTGGAGATGTATAGGTAACAGAAAAAGCAAAGTCATGTTTGTCTAGGCAAATTTCATCTCAAGTAAACAGGCAGAACAGAGTGTACGTGTGTGTTAATATTATCAGTAGTAATCATAATATTTATAATACTTCCCACTTAATGGCCACTCAAGGAAAGTCTGACTTTTTTAGTCTTTGTTTAAACTATATCTGTGCTTTGTTTATGGAATTTTGCCATCCTCACATTTTTACTCTTCCTCTCCTCAAGTTAAATATCAAAGCCTCCACAATCCTTGAAGCAGCCTGGTTTGATTATCCAATGTCAATGTCTTACTTGTGTTCCTAACAGGAGCAGGTGGCAGTCCAGTCAAGACTGATGCCACTGGGAAGGATCAGAGGTGTTTATTTTCCACTTCATGTAAGGACCACGAACTCATCAGGACAAAGGTGCGGAGGGCAAGAGATCATATAAATGAGTGACATTTATTTCCGGCACTGTGCTATAAAGGTTTCACATATCATCTTTCTCTCACTCATCACCACACTGCTTTTATGGTCTCTGGTGTTATTAGTACATCAAGCCATTGAGAGTGAATATTTGGGAGCAAAGAGAAGCCCCACTGTAGCAGAGCTATGATTTGAACATTGCACTCCAGCTCCACAATGGTCCTCTTTTCTATCCCTACAATTTCCCCAGGATTCCATGGGAAACATAAGAATGTGGATACACTTGTAGTCCTTCCTTCGGTGAGACAGTATTAGGAGAGAGACGAGCACAGGCTCTGAGGAATTCATTCCAGCTGTAGAGTCTTCAGATTGCTAATTATGTTCTCTGAACATCATTTTGTTCATCCCTACAATGGAAAAATAATAACTACGTGTTTATGATGTTATGAAAGCCAGAAGTGATATCGCAATGTGCCTGGAATACAATAGGCACTTGCCAAGTGGGAACAACTACCTTGATGACTTAAGATCATCCCTGATGCACAGTGTGTGATCTGGCTGTCCTTTTCTCAGCTCATCCACTTAGGACTCAGAGGAGTACACAAAGTTGTGCAAGGCAACCAGCATGAAGACAATAGGGAATATGGGAAGAGTAAGAGAACACTTAGTAAGCAACTACGAGCTAAAAAGATTTACATAATCTCTTCAAACTATAGTATTTCAATAAATCAACAGAGAAGATACATTTCATCCAAAAAAAGCAAATCAGGGATTACAGAAATTGATCAATTTGTCCAAATTCGCATATGTCAAAAGGCAGAGGTGAGATCCAAATTCAGGTTCCCCATCTTGCACCCATTGTACTGACACACCCATGTGCATCTCAGGTAACCAGGACATATGTCCACCGGTGCATGAATGGATGTTCCATGCTTTTTAAATATCACCAAACACACTGGACAAATAGATTCTGTTCCTCTTTCTGGTACTAATGAGCTCTGCAGCAACTCACTTTCTCTTGGTTGCAGCTCTTCCATTTCTAAAATGAAATGGCAAGAAAACATCATGATTTCTAAGGCCCTATGCAGCTCTACCATTTTACAGCAATTCCTTTCCCCCAAGGAACTCTGCTGGCGATACAGAGCAAAGACATAGCGCATATGTACGAAAGCTCCTCCGTTTATATTGAACTCCACATTCCCGCGGGGATATGTAACGTCTGCTGCCCTTCAGTCGACTCCATACTCCAGTGTTTGTTTACAATCATCAGAGCATGAACAGCTATTTTTAAACCTGGCTTTTCGTGTAAGAAGGTTAAAACTCAAACTGCATTTGATTTGTTGGAGAATTCAAATCCTCAGGATTATGGCAGGAAAAAAGAGAAATGTAAGTCACTTTAATTACCCTATGACTGTTCCCCTTACTCCCACTCCCATAATTCCACCAACAGGGAGGCCATTGGTTCAGATCACTGTATCCAGGGCAGAAAAGCCGTCGTTCACATTGGTGTCTGAAAACCCAAGTTCTGGTGGTTGGTTATATTTTTATTCAGGACAACAAATAATGTTTTAGGAGGCAGCTGGCTCAGGAAGCAGCAAATCCAGGGATTTGGCTGGCTGAAGTGAAATATCTAGTAGTCCTACTCCACTAAGTTTATATACATCACCTTCTCCTCTCAAGAATACAGTTTTTGAATACAGATGTCAATCCAACACTACATTCTGGCAGCAAGCCTGACTCTTTGTAGGGATATAACTTCCTTGCTCACTTCTGTCATGAACATGAGTTTTGCCCTGCATTAATTTTAATTTGTGGCCCATCTGTAGACCTCAGAACAGAACATAAATACCCAAAGGACTGGACTGTTTGGTGGTCTCACTTGGTTTCTTTCTGTATTACTACAGCCTAAAAAAGTGTTTCACTCATAGTAGTCTCAATAAATATTGAATGATACACTGAGGGTTTCCATGCCAGAACACCTTATAGAGGGATTTGAGAAGTATTTTATGGAGCTATTTCTCAGGTCAGAGAGCAACTACAAATGCACATGGACTTTCTTTGGGGGATTTAATGGAAGCATTCTAAAATTGACTGAGGAGATGGCTGCATAACTCTGTGAATATAGGAAAACTCAGTTGCACATTTCAAGCAGATGAATTATTCAGTGTGTAAATTATATCTCTGTAAAACTATTTTCATGGAAGTTTCTTTACCTCTGCAAACTGCGCAAGTTCATGAACACCCATAGTCAGACCAGAAGTTGGCACCAGTGATTGGAAGTTTTGTAGCAGCTGGTATCCACGTGAACAGGCAGAACAGGGCTGGAAATGAGGAGAAGAATGCATCCAATTCAGGAATGAGTTGTTACCATTCTTCTCTTCTAACTGAGTCACTCTCCTTCCCTCCCTAACACTTAGACTTCACTCAGAAAAACTTGGTAAAGGCAATGCACATAGTGAGCAGCCAGTAATCACAATCCCAAGAGGTCTTCAAGCATCTCCTTATACTCTCACCCAGTCTGTGCAAGCACTCGACGCACTGTCAGGTGAAATGCTCCTGATCCCTAACGGGGCTTCAGAATTTGTGAGACATCAGGACTGCCAGAAAATTCCTGAGTCCTGATTATCTAATCGAAGCTTTCCTATTAGAACTCACATGCTTTCTATTAGGCATGCACACATTCTGTGGCATATTTTAAAATAACTTATTCACATGTGCAACAAATATTTACTGTATAGTGCTCATCAGACATTGGGCTAAGTTCAGGAGACCGAAAGATAATATTTAAGACTGAGCATTAATTCAGCAAAACACTTCACACACTTGATACTTGATACTGAGGCAGTTTGGCACCAAAGCCCATGATTTTTCCCGGATTCTTTACATCAGACGCATTAATCTTTAGATCAATTAGTTAGACACAGAATTCCAGAAAGGCAGTAGGGTGGATAAAATGACCTTTCATCCTCCTAGATCTACCTGTCCACAAATATAAAATATGATCTTCAAACTCCATTTTCTCTTTTTCCTTAGACATTCAGCTTTAAAATGTCTGTTCTCGCATACCCAGCTGCCATGGGGACTTGATAACAGATGACCTGAATGATCTTATCAAGGGTTGGTAATAAAGGTTTCTTTCCCAAATGCTAAATTAGACGGTAAGTCCAAAATGGGCGTTTCCAAAGGTTAAAGAAAGCCACAGATGTCCCAAGGCAGTTAAATTTCAGAATAAGCCCATCTTTGTCCACATTTGAGGTCACCCTGAGAAAGTACCAGGTGACAGACATTATTTCTCAGTGGCTTAGGCTCTTTCCAGAAACACATTGTTATCGCTTCTCGGCCTTTTGGCTAAGATCAAGTGCAGAAACACATTGTTCTCACCGCTTCTCTAAAGCGTTTTCTTAAGTCAGTGTTTAGTGCAATCATGCCATGTGCAAAGATGGAGAATTTATATCCCCATTAAAGTTCTTGAGCCGTAATATTGTGATTAAACTTGCAATGGATTATTTATTTTGGTTAAAGTCTTTAGCTCAGTGTTTCCTCAGCTCGTTTGCACAACAGAGTCATTGCCTCTGCTCTACTCCCATGTGCTGTGATTGAAATAATTGAGGGCCACCTACGCCCTAGAACACTGTAAAAGACCCCTGGGTGATTCTAATGTATACACAAGTTCAGAAACTCCATTACATATCGGTCTCATCATTAAGTAATTCACCAACTCTAGTAAGAGGGTAATTTAGCTTTCTGCATGCACACGAGACTTGCTTCTTTCATAGTTCCTAAAGGCTTAAGGCAGAAAATGAAGAAGAGTCAATAAAGCATTTTGGAACTGGCCAGCACTTGGTGTGAAACTCAAGATGATTGATCCATCTTTTGGGTCTCTGCTAAGAGAGACTGTAGGAACCATTACATCTTAGTACCATGCATCACTGGAGAAAGAATTAATCTTCTAGCTTTGGTTTCTACAGAACCTCAGAGTCCAGAGAGACCTCACACAAGAAGCAAAAAGAGTAAAGGTGGGCTGTGAGACAAGGTACCATTGGGTGGTGTCATGTAAAGTTAGCAAGAGCTGAAAACAGAACTGATCCCCATGACTGTGGATTGATTAAAATTAGTGACCACATATCCAGAGACAAGCAAAGATAAGAGGACTTTAAGTGGTTCATTCAGAAAGATGCAATAGTGGTGCAAAAGTTTAGCTAATCTCAGAAACACTAGTTGGTGTACAACTACAGTTATGTGGAGAAACTGTTAAAATTACAGCCCCCAAGGGCTGCCTTCCTCTTAGGCTTCTTATCTCAGGCCTGAAACAGCACTGATCTAGTTGCTAAATTAATCTTTTTCTCTCTCTTCTCTTCATTCTCTCTGGCCAAGTGGATATTAGAACTGACAGATTCTTATAAGATCTAACCTTTGCCATTTCTCTATAGCCACAAATAAATGTCTCAGTCCTCGTGTGAATTCAGTATGTGAGGGGTGGTGTACTTCAGATAGCAAGAGTAAGAGGTTTCATGTCAACCTTCATTCTAAATTGTGTTCCACATCCCACTTTTGAACAGCTGATGCTCTTGCCGGGAGGCAATCAAGCACAAATTCAACTGTACTCAGTAACATTTCAATTTCTGCTTGTTCTTATGCAGAATCTTGTGGGTGTGATGGTGACTGGCTGGCGTGGTTGGCAAAGAATTGGGTCATTGCCCATAACAGGAGTGAAATCTTACCCTTAAACTGTGTCACAAGCACGTGATAGTGTCTACTGTGTTTCCAGGAACAGTGCTGACTGCCAGGGATTTAATAAGAACCAAGCAGGGTTCTTGTCCTTAATGAAACTAAAAAGTAATGGATAAAAATAGCCACTTAAGTAGATAATCAAAATGAGAATGTACTCTTTAGGTAGAAAGGAGTATGAGGTTTTGTGAAAACACAATGAATTTCACTTCTAGGAGAGTCAGAGATAGTATCCAAGGTCTGGCATTTGAACTAAGTATGAAAGATGATTTCTAATAATACCTACATTGGTACAACATCCTAGAAGACATGAAGTAATTCTCTTAGAATGTAAGCTTCATAAAAGTAAAGACTTGTCCATTTTATTTACTCTTGATTCCAAAACTATCTTTATAACACTTAGGTTGGTTCTCATAACCTCCCGTGCTTCAGAGAGAAGGAAGAAGGAAAGTATTCCAAAGAAAGTGAAATCACAGAGACAACTTGTGGTTCAAGATCTCACTGAATCTTGACTTGCAAATATCCCAAGAAAAGGTGCCCAGTGAACTTCGCCAATGGCTGTATTGGATATAATAAGGGGAAACAACTATCTACACAACACATACCTCAGAGCACTGTACTAATGCCTTAGCAAAGTCATCAGAGCTCAGGGTCTGGCCCATATCTTTGTAGATTTATCTAAAAAGAAAACAAGATTATCTATCACTGAGGACCGTACATTAGCTGAGCTCGTGAACTGCTAGAATGATAGTTGATTAATCGGTAATGGAAAATTACCATTACAGAACCCACAATATTCACTCTTCATTACCAGCCTGTTCTACCTTTGCAAATTTAGAAAATTACAGTTACAAACAATTGTCATGGTGACCAGAACATTCATGTCCCTATCATAAGACTATTTTCTCTCTGTTTGAGGGAAGAAATCATAATCAACACACAGTTTAGTAATCATGGAATCAAATGTTAAAGAATAAGGATGAAAATGCCTAAAGGAATTCAGTTAAGAGTGCCTACTACACTCTTCTCTCCACTGGGCTAGTTGAATCAGTAGGATCAAAATATAAAACATACTGTACTACCTTAGAATGGCCACAGAGAAGGAATTGGAATAAGCAGAGATCATTAGCTAAGGGACTATCTCTAGGACAGTATTTATTTCCAATTTCTATTCAAGCAAGCTGCAGTCACATCTTATACAACTGAGAATCAATATATCTTTTCAGGGTTGTTTTAGTTACTTTCCTCATCACAGGGATAAAATGCTTGACACCTGCAATTTAAGGGAGGAGAGATATTTTTGGCCACATTTTAGAAGATTCAGTCTTTGCATGCCCCGTTGGTTCCAGGAGGAAGTGGCATGGTGGAAAGACCTAGGGAAGGAAACTGCTCAGCCATGTTGGACAGGAAGCAGAGAAAGGCAAGGAAGGAGCAGAGAAGGAGTTACACCTTCCTCTCACACCCACAGTGGCCGTCTCTCCTGGCCACAACCTGCCTCTAACAGCCACTCTGCTGTGATGCCCTCGTAATCCAATCACCTTCCAACCCTGTGAGTCTCTGGGGCCATTTTAATCTTGAACCCTAACAGACATGATCATGACAGTCTTCTTTGAGAGCCTACTGTGGGCTAAACATCACTTTACCTCACAACTAGGGGAGGGTTTTGGTGGTGTTTTGTTTTATTTGATTATGCTTTGTTTTGTCTTTGTTCTCTTTGTGGGCAAAAGAGTAATATGTCTTAGAGATGTGAAATAACTCACTGCAAGGAAAGCAGTACTAGATGGTAAAATGAGGACTCTACCTACCTCAGTCTTTTAAAATTCATTTGCACATCCATTGGAAGTTCATTGCTAACAGCATCCACTTGGGGGAAAACAACATGGATACTTGAGCAGATCACTAAAATCTCAGGGGAAGCAGTGACTGAATGGGTCAGACAACAGCTGCTGCCTGAGTTCTGAGAAGAATGGCATCACTGTGGTACAAAGTGGGCAAAAGAAAGGGAGAGGGGTGCTATTTAGTTATGAAGCATTTCCTTTCCTCCAATGGTAAAACATAAAAGGCAAATAAGCACAGAGTATATGACTCACCTGTCACTCTTTGTAAAGCATAGCAGGACCATTTTGCCCAAATACAACCCCAGGATCTTCCAAAGCACAACCATTAACACTTACTCACATTTAGCACACAAATATAAGCTACATTCACCATCCCTGGATAGGCAGCTAAAGGGGCTCAATGATTTGGTCTCTCTGGTAAGAAAAAAAATGGTAATTTAAATGAAGTCAAGTAAAGCTATTGTTGGATATATTGTTTGAAGCTATTCTCTCTATCTGTGTGTGTTTATTATACATCTATATGCCTATATCTATATACATTGTCAAAGACAGCCAAGTAATCCCAAAAGCATCATGCAATAGATGATGATCTATAATCATCAAATAGCAGATATATCTCTTCAGATCTGCCAGCCCCTTAGCTGATTCCTGCTTTCTTGATTCCTGCAAAAAGCCAACATTATTCTCTAAAGATGACCAACAGCTTTTGCTAGTGCCATTAGTAAAAGACGATCAGCAGTGACCTCTTTAAGATTCTTTTTTGTGTTTTTTATTAGTGTATGCTTGTGACACATACTAGTTATACTCATTTAGGGGAAATGATATGTATATATCATATCTTTTCCAAAAAAAATCATGCTTGACATCATTCAGAAGAGATAGTTCCCCAGAGATACATGAAGGAGATGTTCTTGCTAAATCATGCCTCTGCCATACATCCACACATAAATAGAAAGTCCAACAGAGAAATTGACCCAGTGCTGTCTACTCTGAGCCAAGGGATGGAGAAGTTCTCCACCTCATCTAACCTTCCCATTTTGGGGTATAAGCAACCCAAAGAAGTCATGACACTCTTAGATTATTCATTCTACATTAAAATACTGAGTATATATATATAT
>NW_022900917.1:72259577-72315231 GCF_012274545.1 Fukomys damarensis
TATACAGTTAGCAACTTGGTAATTCATTTATCAAGTATTCACCAAGAACTTTTCCAGGTATCCTGCTAGCAACTAAGGATGCAGAGAGTAAGAATCTCTACTTTCAGGAAGCTCAATGTCCAGTTAAGCAAATGATGACTCAAAAAATGACAACTGAACAAATGCTTGCAGTGTGTTTTGGAAAGTCTGATGACAGAATTGTGCAAATAACAATGCTACAGACACCAAGCAAAGAGCCAACAGCTCTTGCCAAAGGCTTTCTGCATGCAGAGTATTTTTGCAAAGTATCTGAACTTGCCCAATGCATCTTGCAATTTGTCTCCATGTCTTGGGGTCTTCGGAGAAATACCACATCCTCCAGTCCCAAGTGGATTGCAGATTCTACAGCACAACCATCCCACAGTTAAATCAATTTGATACCACTGTACCCCACTGCTTAGCTTTGTTCTGCCCTAATATCAGAAGACAGGATTGCTGGGAAAAGAAAAACTTTAAATCTCAAACTAAAGGAAGAAACAAATTAGCATCACTTGTGTGTATTGTGATAATATCCGTGTATTATGAAAAGTTTTTTAAAAATCAACCAAAGTACCATACTATTTTTAAAGTCAGTAAAATAAAGTTCACTGAAGAGTTTTTTGTTTTGGGTTTTTTTTTTACATACAAACAACAGTCAGAACATATAATATAAGAGAATCTGATTACAAATAGAGTATTGGCTGGGCCTGGGTATTTAGCCTAGCTGTGCTGCCTCCTACCTTGTATGCGCAAGGTTCTGAGTTTAATCCCCAGTGCAAACAGGCAAACAAAGAAACAAAAAAATAGAGTGATGGCAAATTAACAAGTAATGCCAAAATATATATAACAAATTTTTTTTATGGAACCAAAGATTTAAATTCATGCCTTATAGTCATTCCTAGTGAGAAAACTGGGCTTCGAAGAATTACAAGGACCTCGTTCCATAGAAAACAAAGTAGCAAGGGCTGGGCTCATCTCAAAGAGATATGTGGGTATAATCTTGTCTTAAGGAAATAAATTGTGTTTTTAAAGAAAGTCTTGCACCTGGGACTAGATAAGACAGAGATAATTCAAAATGAAAAGCAGCCTTTGGAAACTTCCATGGAAACAACATAAAATTACTTCCCAGCAAACAAAAGCCATTTCTTTTGGAGTTAGAAGAATGATTTATTGCATAACAATAAATATCTAAAACAGTGGACAAAAAATATTTTTCAAGGACATTGACTGCAACATTGTTAATGTTGACTGTAACAAGATCAAAACAGTCATTTTTCATTAACAGTACAATGGTTAAATAAGTTGCAATACATAGATTCAGTGGACTCCTACATGGCTTTGCACAACACACTTTGGGTCTGTATGTTGTAGGAGGGAAATACCTCTGTGACTATACATAGGTAACTGTGTGTCAGTTTTAAATTTTACTCTCAAACTCATCCTTGTTTTAAGCAGGAGTGTGTAGGAAGTGAGCACTATGATGATCTGGACATTGTCACTTGTTTTTGCTGTTTACCTGCTGCATTTTTAGTGCTCAGTGCCAGGGATGCAGTGGGTGAAAAGTTTACTTTTAAAATGCTTAATTATCATCTGGCATATTTTAACTTCTCAATGTTACCCACGGGGTTGTTTTGGAGAAACTCAGCCTTGTGAAACTGGCAAATGAGAGACAACCGCACAAGCCACAACCAGCCAGAGAAAGTTACTTTCAAAACCTGCTGCTGAAATATTTTGGGGTCTGGGTTCAGAGAATTTCCCTTCTTGTAAAGTCCTTTCCTGGAATGTGGCTGTATTAAAACTCAGCTACTCAGCACCAGAGCGGAAACTCCATTTCCTCTCTCTACCCTTCATGAGAACTTTTTTAGCTGTCAGGCCTCACTGACTTCCCATTTCCCATCCAGTGGTCACTGTTCCAACGTTCTTCCCCCTCTACTAAAGGATCGGACAGTTACATCACTGGCCTCTTGCCCTGTCTGCCAGTTTGCATCAGAGGAAGATCACACTATCTGCCCACCTGTGGCACCATCAGGCAACTAGCTGGGCACAAAGAAACTGCTCAGGAGTGTCTTTGAGTGGGTGTCTGTTACTTTATTTTTAGGAAATTGTAGTTTTACCTGAACCTGCCATTATAACAGAAATGTCACTTATTACTGCAATTACTGCTCTCATCGATCCTGTAAAGAAAGAGGCAATAGGGGGCCAATTTCAAGTGCGGAACCCCAGGCCTGGAGAGTTCCAGGACAGGGGAAGCCTTGAATCCTGTCCTTCCTGACACCAAAGTTCCTGCTTTAAACTAGCAATAGAGTGTATTCTATAATTGAAATTTCACTGCATTTCCTCCCTATGACTAGCATTTCCTTCCTGGAGAAGGCAGAAGCAGAGAAGAAAAAGGGTGAGAAGCAGAGGGTGGAATTTATCACATACAGTAGAGAAAAACCCAATAACCCAGTTAGGACCAACTTTGGTAGCAAGGGGATGCACACCAGATTTTGTGTACTCAAGAATCTGGACTACCACAGTTGAGTCTGATCTAGTCGGTCCAGAGGATAGAAGAAGAAGCAGTTCTCCAGATTGCTGGTAGAAATCTAAACTAGCAGAAACTCTTTTGGAAAGAAATTGTACAGAATGTGTTAAGAGTCTCAGATTGTCCACACCTATTAATGCAGTGATTCAAATTACTTGTAGCAAAAACTATAACATACAGAAAAAGTTTCCACTATCTATTCATTCATGAAGTAACAGCTGAGCATCTTTTAATGAGACTTGTGGGTTCCAACATACTAGAAAAACAAATGTGAGCAAGAAAGGCCAGGCCTCTGACCTTGCGGAAATTATTTCCTAGGGGAATTGCACCATTAAATAGGTGATACACGTTGAAAGTTTCAGATTTTATGGCATTTTGGAATTTGGATGCTCAGATTAGGGATGCTTAGTGTACAATATTAACTACTGATAGGTTGTAGAAAGATGAGTCAGAGCAAGAAGATGGAATGAAACAGGAGCTCGGATGGGCCTCTTCAGGCAGGTAAGGTTTCACAAAGCAATGAAGGAAATGAGGGACCAAACTGTGTATCACTCGGGAGCCGATAGTTCCAGCCAAAAGGATGTAAGTGCAAAAACTCTGGCCAGGAGCTGAACTTCTAAGAGCAAGTCACAATGTTGGTGGGTATTTATTATCGCAGCAATCAAGAAGTAGACAAGAAGGAGCAGCAAGCAGACAGAGGAGGCAGAAGAGTGCCGGGCTGAGTAGGTATGAATTGGTTCACTTCCGCACATTAGTGTCCCATTGGAAACTGGGTAAATGCCAGTAATACAGGCCTGGATACGGAAACTGTCATATTTATATGGAAACAGTGGGCCTGGAGTTGGCCCCGATAAAGGTCAAAATTCTGATCCTACCATTTGCTACTTGTGTGACTCAGGAAATTTTCTTAGTCTACCCATTCCTCTGGATGTCAGCTGGTAAATAAAGATAATCATAACCCTTGACACTGTAGACAGGTGTGAATGAGACAGTGCAAGAAAAGCAAGCTGTGATGGCTCTATAGGATGCTAAAAATTAAAATGATGGTGATAACGTTTAAATAATCAAGGAAATTTTCACTTACACTTTATGAAGTTAACAAAAGATTGTTTATACATACATAAATCTTCACTCTGAAATGAAGATTATGTGCTACTTACTATCAACATAAACACATTAACACTGCAGATTGCATGTGGGACATACTGATATTATTTCACCAGTAGTGAACTTGGATTAACATTAAGAATTTCAAAAATGGGCCAGGGATTTAGCTCAGTGGTGCTGCCACCTGCATCACAAGCTCAAGGTCCTGAGTTCAGTCCCCAGTAACAAAAGAATCAAAAATTAATTTCAAAAAATATTTGTTGGTCCAAACACGAACCAATTTTTGTTTATGCTACTCAATCTCTAGATCTTGGTCTCCCAGAAGAGTGCAAGATAAAATACCACTCTTTTGCACCAACATCTTTACCCATTTTTTAGCCTGGTGAAATATAGAAATGTAAAATGATGTCTTTACATTGGTGCAAGTCACTACAATGGAGGGAATTTGTTACAGCATCCATAGAAAATATATATCCCAGGCCCCCACTGGAGTATTCCTACACTGCCTCTTCTGGACACAGTCATCCTGTGGTCCCAATATTGGTCTCTCCTCATGCTGAGACTCATGAACTAACTCAGAGGGTTTTACCCAGATCCTTACGGGTGTGTGATGCAGCCACATTGAGCCTGTGATGAGTGTCCTGGGTATCGGCACATCTCTGTCGAGGGAAGAGGTGAGACTGCAAGCAAAAGAAAGGAGTCTGGAGGAGTCTCATGCATTCAGCACATGAGGTATAAGAAAAGGCTTTCTATTCCCCTTCAGAGAATGACAAGGTCAATTAATGAAGATAATTAAACAAGCTGATAAATTATAGAAGGAAGCACCTGACTAACTGACAAGGAGAATTGCAAGAAAAGTGTCTAGGAAGGGCTTGGAAACTGGCCAGCCTTTGGAAATCAGAATGTAGCTGCATTTAAAAATGGAACTTGTTTCTTTATGATTGTTATTTTTTAATTTGTAAATATTTTCCCATTAAGTTTATTGGTACATTTAAGGCAAACAATACAGTTACGGTCATCATTGAGATCTTGTACCTTTACATGATGTACCTTCGTTCTTATTTTTTCCTCATTCCCCTGCCCTCCCTTCACCCCTCCACCATTTCCTATTTACAGAGACTTTTGATCCCACTTTTTCCTCTTTTCATATTTCTCCTTTTCCTTTATAATTATATTTACATAGTAAGTTTGAAGTTATTTTATATTTGAAATGAGCCAAAACTATATTCCGGTGGAAAGTACTTCCATCAATATACCTAACAAAGTGTTAATATACTCATATATGAAAAGCAGGTAGAAAAAAAGAAAAAGAGTAAGGCCTCAGTAGGGGGATAGACATAAATGCAAATTTACAAGATTTGTATGAAATAACTCCAGTACCCAGAAATGAAAAAATACTCAAACTTATTTCTAATCAGATAAATCAAGTTAAAATTAGAGTGAGGGTTTTTTTTTTTCTTTTCCATTTCACTAGCTAGAAAATGACGTCACACACACACTGTTTTTCAGAGCAAAGTACTCAGAAAAGACTTAACATCTACTGAGGGCTACCTGCCCCTCCTGAGCTCTCATGCACTCCAGGCGGTTGCTGTCTCCTTTTCATCTCACACCAACCTTGTGATGCAGCTGCTCTTCTAAGCATCTCTTTAGGAGAAAAGGAAAAGTGCCTGAGGGCTGAGAATAAAACAACTGACTTCAGGTCATGTAGCTTATAATGTGTCCCACACTGTCACAGTGCAAGTGAAGCTATGTATACAAAGCCTTCACATATCAATGACATTCTATCCAGTGATTCTGATTTAAAAAATCATTTAATAGGGACAAGCTGTAGAAAACACAAGCACAAAAAATTTTTCTTTTTTTAAAAATTGAGTTTATTGGTACATTTTAGGTATATAGTACATTCATTATTGGGATCTTGTACCTTTACATGACAAAAAGTGTTCTTTAAGAAGAAATTTATTGTCATAAATGCTTGGGGGAAGAGTACCTAAAATAGTTAAATGAATTGGGTAAAATTTACTTGGTACAACTTTATTTTACTCTAAAAACACTACTAATGAGGAATTTTAAATAACAATAGAAAATACTTCTATTATACATTTAGGAGAAAATAACTTACACTTTATACCTCTATCATACTATGTTATACGGAACAAGCATTTCCAACACTATAAAATGCATGTGCATTATATGAATATATAGTATTTATGTGCTTGTATCTATCAACATTTAATTTTAAATCAGCTCTATGGGATTTAAAACAATCAAAACCATGAGTGATTAAGAAGATTATCAAATATTTGCAAAACTATTAGTATAGGCCCCAGCCAAAATGTGTCCGACCTTAGAGCCAAACTCTTTCCTAGTAATGAAAAAATTTTAAATCATAACTAAGGAAGCACGGTGAATAAAACCTGACCCAAACTTAGTAGCTGTCCTTAAGTGATACTGTACATGGGTACAAACACAGATTAGTGTTGAAAATGGCTTTATTTTGTCAATTTTTTAAAGATGTTACAGAATATGTCAAGTATATTGTGTATTCATCATTTAATTTTTAGCAGTTTTAACATTATGGCATGTTTATTCTTCATATTTTAAAATAAATTTTAAAAATAAGTTAATTAGTACCCTTATATAAGTTTCTATAACTATTCTCATTCAATATTATATTTCTGGCACTTTTCCATGTTGATTAGATGTACCTTTATATCATGTACGTAAGCTGCTGCAAAGTAGTCTATCTATATCAAAAGTTATGCATTCTTTCTTCCATTGCTTGAGTTTCCTTCTTTTTTACATCATTGATAATTTCCTTTCTCAGATATATAAAGACCTAGAATTTGTATATTGGCTATGCGTCTATAAGCTGAATTGCTGGGTTATGAATATAAATATCCTTAGTTTATTTGATGGCACACTTTTCTTCTACCTTTATTAGAAAAAGTGCTCTAACTACAGTAATAAATAACCTCAGGATTACAGTGTTTTAACACATAATGAGCTTCTCCTACTTCTTTGTGATCAGATTTTTCTGCTCCCTGGGGCTCAAAGAGAACGGCTGCCATCTGACTTTCTTCAATGAGCCAGCAGAGACTGAGTGGTGTCTTGCTTCCTAAGGGAATGTAAATTCCAAAAGGAGAGGAGATGAAGGGTCATCCAATGCCTAGCATTAATGGTTGATCTACCTGTGAGTAGCCAAGGCTGCAGAGGTGGCCAGGCAGGCCACAGGGAGCTGTGGTGTACCACTCATTACGATGTACTGGGAGATGGGCAGCTGTCACCCCACAGGCACTCACCCCTGCAAGGGCCCAAACAGATTCCTCTCCATCCTCTGTCTTTTTTTGTAGACTTCCTAGGGTTAAAAACAGAAATACTTCACTTAGGGGTTTTTCTTTTTGGATATAATATGGTAAGTATTTTCAAACTTTCTTTGAAACATGAATTGTGACACAGATCACTAAGTTTCAGATCTCAAGAGGAGAGAAAAAAATAAAGTTCAAGTGGAGTAAGAGTAATACATTTGACCTAAGAGCCTCTTTCCCAAGCCTAAGCAATTTTCGACAGATGGCCTTTCCAGGGTGATATATAACTTGAAAGACTTTATCTTGGAATGGAGAAAAATAGGAAGCTGTTGACATGTGGCCTTTTCTAAGTCTGGTGGCCTATGTTCTAGTTTCAACAGGGCCATGTAACAATTATGGGACTTGTCATTTGCACTGCCAACCAGACATGAACAGAAACCTCAATTTTCTGAGTATATTTCAAAATCTAACTTCCCAGATATATATGTGTGTGTGTGTGTGTGTGTGTATGTACGTATACATGTATTATATATGTATATATGTATTATATATACACACATATATACACATATGTTTACATATATATACATATATACATATATATATATATATATATGAAAATAAATACAGTAATTCACAGCCTCAGCGCCTAGACTCAGCTTAGCCACAGACCAGCTGTGTGACCTTAGGCGAGCTAATGTTTAGTTTTTCTCTCTGTCTATAAAATAAGAATTTTGATTGGGTTATTTATAAAGCCCCAAACAGCTTAGACCTTCTGCGATTACAGATGTTCATCAATACACACTTCGATCATAGCAATAACCCTATCTGAAAGTGACTGGAACCATGGCAACACACGTTACAGGCTCATTTCGTGCCATGTAGCTACATCTCCTTTATCGCTATTGTCTTATTTACTCGATCAGCCTCCGTGCAAAGCAACTATGGCATTGTCTGCATTTGACAAATTGAGACACTGAGGCACTGGGTGTTAAAATGGTGGAAGAAAGATCCAAAGCCTGCAATGAGACAGCTGAGCTGTGGTCTTCCTTAGCCTAAAGGACTTCAGAGAACAGTTTATACCATATTTTTACATATTCCATGCTCAGATAAACCTGACAAAAGTCCCCTGAGATAGATTTTTAATCTGCTTTTTAAAAATTGCATCCAACGAGGCTTTCAATTTTTGCACAATTCACCAAGTGGAGGTGACAAAATCAGACTCTGCATGAGGTGGGTCTCCCTCTTGGAAAGGCGGAGGGAATGCTGCTTTAGAACTCAGTGACCTCGCTCGCCCAGACAGAAACCTGACTCCTCAGAAGACATCAGTTCTTCCCGCCACTTTTCCCCCCAGACACAGGTGTACAGCAGGTGCATATGCCTCTCTCTATTCCTCCTGGTATTTCTCAATGCTTTTCAAAAATCCCTATCTTCTTAAGGTTCAAGACCTTGGCTTTGACCATTCCTGCTTGCTGTCTTCTAAAAAAACTCCTGCTGACTCCCATCTCATTCACCAAAGAAGTTGACACATAATGCAGCCACGTGCTTCCAATCCCATTCCTTCCTTCATCCCTCATGCCTTCCCTGACAACTTAAACAAAGTATCCACTGACTTGGCTTTTCTGCTCCCTGAACTCCCATCTGGAGCTATATTTGGATCTACTCCCCACTTTTTCCAAGTATAAAGTTGTCACCCGACATCTTCTCCTTATGAAGTCAGTAACTTACCACTCTTCTGATCCCAACTTCTCCCTCTTGTTAGGCACCCATGAACCTTAGTTTTAAATATTGAAAATCATTATAAACTGGCCCCATTGCCTGAAACCAGAAGCCATTTCCCATTTGTTTCTCATCCTTAGTAGTTTGTATAACCCAAAATTTCCACAACTTTTGGATGAAGAAACATTCCGAATACTTCTTTCCCTCCCTCCTCATCTGTCCTGTTTTTCATATTAGACTATAAAACATCTTATCCTTGAATTTTTTTCTCAGTCTATGACCAGTTGAGAATTGCTAGAGAGAAAGGTGTATTAGGTTTATCAATCATTATTCCAGCAAGAATCGTGCAAAATCAAAACTGCATAATTTAGGAAAATTTGATAAAGGTACTGGTCACAAGGCTATGAGCAGTGCATTGAGAAACCCACAAAGGCTTGAGCAAAATCAAGACCAGTGACCTTTATTACTCTTAGACATGAGAGGGGAGAGAGAAGGAACAGTTCCCGAAACACAGTGACACACCAACTCAGCTAGACTCACACAGCTTCTTTGGAGATGCTCCCATAAAGAGGTCAATGAAATGCACACCACAGTCTAATCTCCCCACTCCCTGTAGTTTTGCAAACATCCTTCTCACTGACAGTGCTTCCCAAGGAGCAAAGGTGATGGTGGAAATGGCCAGCAATCAGCCTCTGGAGGGTTGGGAGTGGACCTTAAAGGGAAAACACATTATCAGGCACAGTAACTATATTGGGACAGTCTATAACTCTAATTAATAATTGTCAATGCCAACTGAACCTTGAAAATTCTTACATGTTTCTCTGGCTAGCACTTTCTCCAACTTTTCACAATTATTTCACAGCACCCCTATTCTCTTTAGAACTCCACTCTCTACCCTTTTTCCCAATTCACTATTAGCAGTGGCCTGGCACCGGGTTTCTCAGAAAAGCCAAGAGAACAGCTTTGACTTCTCTTCTACAAATCTGCAGATGCTATCCAATCCATCCTCTCAAGTTCTACCCACCCCAAATCACTCCCTCGTCTAACACTCTGGTCCTATTCCCTCCCTTTCCCTCAGAAGACTTTCCAGTAGCAAAAGTCTGCTTTTTCCCTACATGTAATCTCATCTTGCCAGATCCTTTACCTTCCACATTTGAAGATACTCTGACCTAACTCATCCTTTAGAAAACATATCCCAACCCCACACGCCCTACTTGTGAAGGAACCATTATCACACCTCCTTTTCATAGCTGAGATTTTCTAACATTTATGCAGACTTCTTATGTGCACAAGTCATGCACATTCTTGCACATCCTTGAGATGGGTAGACCAGAAGGTGGGGTAGAAGGATCAAATGTGTCTACCACAGTGGCTTCAATGTCTGACAAGCCAAGCAGTGACTTATGCAGAGGGAGAATTTGCAGTTTGATGAAGATCCCTTTTCGTTTACTCTTCTTGAGTTAATAATTAAGATAGAAGGTTCACTACTTTCCACATGACTATCAGGTGGGAAGTCACTCAGTAACCCATATTTCCATTCCCCTAGTCCAAGTCACTTTTCTCGTCACACAGGGACTACTGCACAATTTCTGTATTGGAAGAACAGCAGTTCAGTTGTGATTGAGTGTATAAAGTTTCTTTTGCCTAACACCTTACATTTCACTAAGACAAAAATAGTTGTCCATTTCTAGAAGTGCATTTCCAACACAAATAGGAAGAGTTGACAGGGGAGGAAGTTTTAACTGCCAGTTTGACTGTCTACTTCCTTAACCATTATCAAACTCACAGTCTTGCTCAACTTGCAAGAAGCAGTCCAGGCCTCAGCTAAATTTACGACATTCCCCAGCTCCTCCAGGTTTAGGTGCTAGTTCCCAAAGCTGACTATCCTATACCAGTGATCAAGTGCTGGTTATTATGCTAGCATACATTACATGTCCTGGTAATCTTCCTATAAATTGTATTCACCTTGTATCCAAATCACTGCCTTGTTCATTCAGCACCTTGCATGTAGTTGGCAGGTATACAGAGGTACATGGTGAGTAGTGAGACAATTTAATTTACCAAGATAAAACTTATGTAATATCTAATCCTTTTTGCCTACAAATCTTAAGAAATATACTTTTGTGTCCTTTATTAATTCCACCATCCAAGAATGTTATTTTTATGTATATTCCCCTTCTGTCCAAAATGTATCAGAGCAAAATGATTGACCTTCAAAGCCCATATGTTATTGGTATAAAAACTGAGTAGGATGTCTGACAGAAAGCATATTGTTGGAGGACCCAACCCCTCCATTGTAAGGATGAAGGCTGAAGAGGAGTGGTGGCTTGCTCAAGGTCACACAGCAAGTTTTAGGACTGACCTTAAATCTGATAGCCAGGCCTTCCTCCTCTGCATAAAGCTACCACTTTCATTTGACCCACCCTGATAGCTGTAAATGTGTTCATGCTTTGAACATATTCCTCGCTCTCATAAATTATATTTAATAGCTTGTACAAAATGAAAACGTAGTCCAGAAAATGACCCAGCTCCTATAAATCTGGCCCCATCTCATGTGCCAGGGCTGGAGGAAGCAGGTTAGGAAGAGTATAGACATCATTAAGGTTCAATTTTTAAGGGTGGTACTTGACTTCAAAAATCTTTAAACTTTTCTCTTAGTGTCTTAAAATCTGCCATAATTTTTAAAACTTTGGGTTTAAGAATCTTCAATCTTATTAAAATATTTGGTTATATTAAAGTCACATGACATTAGCCCATGATAAATATTTCTCCTTCCCAGTCCTGATTTATGAGAACTAGCAAGTAAATAGTCTCTGATTCAAACAATGATTAACCATTATTCATGAAGCAAAACGAGCCTACCCTATCACATAAGATATTTAATGTAATCTTATCTCATTTCACTTTTTTGCCACAGTTTTATTCCGATTCCCATGTCCTCCTATCTCACCACAGACTCACTCCAAAGAGGCACTCAAAGGAATTTAAAAATAAACATTTCTGTTGAAACCATTTCTTTGGGAAACTGTGAGGATGACTCAGGGAAATGCTGTAACTGACGGATGTTAATAGTAGAACACCACTGGAAGTGTTTTTCAGAGGGAAGCTGGAGGCATACCATGGATCCCCTGTCTTGAATCAATTCAAAGCAAGCCATTAAAAGACAAACACCAGCAATCTTGGGACAAAAAAAGAAAAGAAATTTGACTGTTACATAGGCAGAATGTGTTTGGGAGATCAATGGCAGTTTGTAAGGTTATAGTTGTGGTAAATCTAGGAAGTCAGTCAATCCTCAAGGTGAAGGCTGTTAGGTGCCACATAGTAAATTCTCCTTCTCCCATGAATTCCCAGGCACTGAAGCCCTCACACTGGTCTGAAGACTCCACAAAATAATGCATTAGTACTGTGAAGGGCCTCGCTTGACTCAGAGAAGACCACATCTCCTCTGTGTATTCAGTCTCCTTCCTACCACCTTGTGAGCCTCCTTTCTCTTAAACACTGCCTTATCTGCCACGAACCCATGACCCTTCATCCTGCCACCCGATAGTCTTTCCAGAGCGGGTCTCGGTCATCTCTCAAATTTCGTCTGAGGAGTCACCCTTTATGGGAAAATTTCCCTAAGCATAGCCTTCCTCATGTCCTCAATAGCAGCTCTTTTCAAGCTGTATGTCAAATTAACCCACCTGGGGATCTTGCTAACAAGCAGATTGCCTCCATAGCGCTGAAGTGGGGAGTGGGGAATCTGTGCTTCTGGAAAAATCACAAGTGCTATTGTGCTGATCTGTGGGTAAGGGGCTGCTCTGTAGAGCTCCTGCAGCACCCTGTCACCTGGACTGTCCTAGAATTCTTTTGCAACAGTTCAATTACATGTCTAACTCTATCACGAGATAGGGCCCCTAGAGGATAGAAAACATGAATTTTTCAGCTACAAGTGACAAGAATCCAAAGATATCTAGAAGAAAGAAAAAGGGAGGGATTAAGTGGCTCAGTTAACCAAAACAGAAGGTCTGGGAATGTCCAGCTTCAGATACAGCTAAAACCAAGTATTCAAATGATGCTGTTGGTAATTTCTGCTTTCCCTCCTTTGGCTGCACTTTATTCATAGCAGGCTTCATTTCCAGGAAATAAACATAGTGAGCTTAGCAATCTCAAAAGGAAGAAAACTCCCCTTTTTCCAGGTAATCACAGATTAGTGCAGAAAAACAAGTTAATAAACAATTACCAAGCAAAAATACAAAGGTGTTTAGTGTATATTGGTCACCTCAGATGACAAACCCACTCAGCCTGGAAAATTCAGGAAGGGGAATAATAAACAGCTGAGAGAAGAGGGCTGGAAGAAGCCTTCCTGAGGAGGTGACGTTGTCCTAGATCTTGAAGAATGACCATTAGTGTACTAAAGAGCGTCCAGGGAGGAACCACCTTGCATACCCCTGACACAGCAACTTCATTAATAATGCATATAAATTTGGGAAAGTCAGTTTGACATTCAGAGAGCTGAGCTTTGTAGTACCAAAAATCAGAGTGTTTGCAAATAGTTGAATGACCTAAAATCATTAAGTCTTAATGTTGGTAAGTTAAATGTCAAGTAACCTAACTTTCTTGTTTTACAGATGAGAAAATAAATTGAGACTCAGAAATTTTAAATGATCAGACATTTATGGACTCTTCTTAAGACAATAATATTTCATCTACTCAGTTCCAAATACTCAGGCCTAGAGTCATACTAATACAACCATAATTTCAGAGGTCAATAAAATGTTCTGTGAGAAATCATTTTTCTCTCTAATCAAGAGTTATTACAAGCAACAAAGGTGGCTAAGAAATATACCTGTGTACTTTTTCAAAAGGCGGCATAAATGATAATAGAAAGAAGTGCCAGAAATTCATACCACAAATGTTTCATGCATGGCTATTAGGAGACAAGCTTAGTGAAACAGGAACTAACAGAGTTACAAAGATAAAAGGTCACCTTGGCCCCAAAGTAGGAATTATTGAGAAATTACCTTAAAAGAGATAGAAAATTCCCCCAATGTAACACTTTAACAGAAAATAGTAGGGCGGAGAGTAAAATGACATTTATAGGTATATTACATTTGTTTAATCCACGCACACCAGGAGCCACGCAAACACACGTGCACACAGGTGCACTTCTATATGAAGCAGTCAGGCTTGGTGGCTGTGTTTATTAATCCAGATTTTCTGACTTAAAAATCTCAACCGATTAAGTGCTAATTGTAAGACAGGTGACAAACGCTTAACCTTTTCTGCTTTAATCCTCAGATGCAAAAACTGAGGACAGTCAGATGTGTATAGTTTAGAATTACTATGAAGATCAGGTAAGATAATGCAGGCAAGCCACTCAGAGCAGGCCTGAGCATCTGTATTTGTTCCCACAATGGCAATGACTCTGCCCTTCATTCTATCCCAGGTGCATATTCCTTTGAGTGAAGATGCCATGAGCTAGTGAATCTGCACTTCCTTCAGTCTTTCTCAGCTTCAGCTTATCTCCTGGTGTTAAGATATCAACGTCCTGGGAATGCAATGCTATGTTCCAAAGATACATACAGTGTGCCTTTAAATACAAACCCACAGGATTCAAGGTCATTTTGAGTAGAAATGATTTCTTCCCTAAGGGCTCACTTTAAAACTATACCATCCATAAACTATCACTCCACTGTCTATGAAACAGCATGATATCCGAGAAGGACCCTAGACAAAGAGTCAGAGGTTTATCTTGTTTCAAATTGGCCACAGCCACTTTCTGTGATCTGAGGCAGATCCCTCAACTGTGCCACACTTTCTTCTCCTATGAAAGTGAGGATAAGAGCATCCACAGTTCCTCTCTTCTGATGCTGTTGCTGGGATCAAATTAATGTGAATGGGCTTCTAAAATAAAGAGAGAAAGTAGGGCCAGGAGAAGGCAAAAAGGAAGAAAGAGAGGGAGGAAAGGGAAGGGGAGGGGAGGAAAGTGAAAGAAGGAAGGAAACCTTTGTCCAAGATAGGGTTACGAAGTTGATGGTGCAGTGAGTTCTAATTGCCCGTGAAACACAGTTCCAAACACAATTACTGTGATGTAAAGAGAAGAGCAAAGTTGTTAAAATCACATTGTTGGGGGAAACTGGAAGTCTTAACTTCCCAGGCCTCCTTTCATTAGCGGGGATAGCTGTTACAGTAGTGCTGGCCTCTCCGCATGCGCACACTCACTCTTCTCTTCCCATCCCCTCCCACCCACCCAAGGACAGGGGTGAGTTCGAAAGAACAAATAGGCTCACGCATCCCAGCCTTCCTCACTTTTCTCCTCCTGGAAGCATTGCTTTGCTTTGATTTCAGGGCCTTTGAGGAAAGGCCCCTCCTCCTCCAGGAATGCAGGAGGAAGCTAGTCTCAGTCTGTGGGGCCCTCTCTTTCTCTCTCTTTCTCTCTCTTTTTATTGAGTTTATTGGTACATTTTATGTATACAGTACAGTTACATTCATTATTGGGATCTTGTACCTTTACATGACAGGTCTTGGTTCTCATTTTCTTCCCCTTGTCCCTGGCCCTCTCTTCACCCCCTCCTCCTCTTCCCATTTACAAACACTTTATTTCCATTTTTTTACTTTCTCATATTTTTTTCTTTTCCCTTTTTCCCTTTCCCCTACCCTTCCCACTTTCCCCAAACCTTTAGCCCTTTTCTTCCTATTTCACACTGTCAATTATCTCATTAGGATCTTATGTAAAGAATTGGAAACTAGATTCATTCATAGGAAAATGGATACATATTGAGGATATACTCCTAAGTGAAATAAATATGTATATTACCTATGGGGTCCCTCTTTCTCTTCCGCAGCAGATTGCCAGGAGCTAATGCTGCACCCTCCTGGGGACCAGGGACGCCTGCCATGGAGGCTGCTTGGAAACAGTGGTTGGGCGAGCCTCTCTGATTTCTCCCACTGTCTATAACAATTAATTGTCTAATTGTATAACAGTGAGTAATACTTGGTAACATTCATGATGATGTTACTGTTATTCCTGGCATTGTTATCAATAAGAAGTGCCATGTTATATACCCTCTATAGTTTTAATGTCACTAAAACAGTACTTGATTTTAAATGCTACTTTACGGTTATAAAATGGTTCCCATTTGTTAACTTACTTGGATCTCAAAATAGCTTCATCTTGCGGTCAGGGAAGTTATGATCCTCAATGCAGAGAAGGAAATTGAGGCTCAGAAAGGTGAAATTATCTCTGAGATCTACTCCCCTATTAAAAAAATCAAACTAGGATGGAAACCAGACCTTCCATATCCTTTCTAAACATTCTTTTTCAAAAGACAGAGTCATTCCATTATTTCTTGGATTAAACAAATCCCAGCCCACTATAATTAATACAGGAATACTCAATAAACACCCTTAGAGTCTATGAGCCTAATTCACCAGAGTTCTGTAAGGATTACAGGATGTTAACAACTGAAAAGTGCCGGATACAGGTAAGACAGTATGGCCCCACTGTTTCTAAGCATGGCTCATGTTCCTAAGACACACCCCACAAGGCTTTACAGTGCTGGCAGAATTTGAGTTAAGTGATCCATTGTTTGTCCATGGATTTCACATTTGTCAAGTATGAGAGAAGCCAGACTTCACGAAGCAATTAAGAAATCATAGCCAGGTCAAAGAAGATGTTTCGCTGAAAGTCATGGGAGCCAGACACATCCAGCTATGTTTAAAAGATCCGTGTGTCTGCTTGAGAGATGGTATCACTACTATTTGTCTGTTCAACTTGACCCTGATCCCTTGGATTTGGCTTCTCCCTGGGCCCATAGCCCTCACTCCTGTCTTCCAGTTTTAAACAGTACTGGTCCTGCTGCCTGTTAGGAAGTCTGGTCATCTTGACCTGGGCCATTCAATTTACTGAAATTTATTTAAAGATAGATCATTTGTTTTTCTCAATTTAAGAAAAGTATAATTCACCCAAAGCCTTCCACAATAAGAGGATTACATGTTACTGAGCTTGGAAAGTTAAAACAAGGCTTGACCTTCAGGCTAGAATCTATAAGTAAGACTGGGTGGTGAAAAGGGGATGGGTTTGAGGAAAACCAAGTCCCCAGTATCACCTCTGCACATAAAAACTTTGCAAACAAAGTGTGTTTGGTGAGAACTACCTTTTATTGAATCCTAACTCTGTTCCAGGGTCTCTATTACCCTTTAATGTAACAATGCCCCCAATAAAATATGCATTCAGTCAATAAACATTCTCTGATCAACTACTGCATGGCAATACCTGGCCTATGGCACAGAGTCTGGAGCTTAGAAGTTTATACTGAATAAGAAATTACCAGTGGGATGAGAGTCAGGAGGGAGATGTTCAGAGTTCTGTAGGGTCATATAACAAGGATCCCTAATCCAGTTAAAAGTTGGGAGGCTCTCTTAATGACTAGACTTTAAAGAAAACCCAAGAGATAAGCAAAAGCTCCAGAGCTATGATATAATGCAGTGTTTCCACTCCGAGATCAGCTTCCTCATCAGTAGCCCAAACATGCCAGCCTTGCTGATGGTTGTCCACATTAGTTATTTAAAGTATATTTTTTTCCTATAAGAGAATTTCAAAGTACCTGAGCTGTTTTTGTAACTTCCCAATTTAATGACTTCCAACCATCAACCTAGTAAAAGTTGCTCAAAGGTGCCCCCAAATTTACATCTGGTGTGAGAACACAGGGTAACTTTTACTATGTACTCTCTACCTCCATGGCCACTCCTCATTCTCCGTAATATTTTTAATATTTTTTTCTACATATGTTCTGTAGCTTTCCTCTGCAGTGATTCACAGGGAGGAAATGTGAGTTCACTTTGTATCTACATCTATAAGAATATGGCATAAAGGAAGGAAAAGACAGCAAGGGCCCAGGCAGGCCAACGTGCACAATTATAGTCACTGTGGATGTTTGTGGATAAAAACGACTGAGTGAAATTGATCTTGAGTATTATAGTCTATGAATAGTTCATGCCATGGGGCAAACAGAGAGAAAAAAATGCTGCATTGAATCATTCACCAAAATTTAACATAATTAACATTAGAAAGTTTCTTCTAAGCCTGCTCACTCTTCGCCTATGCTAACCATGTGTTCCTACCAGATCCTCTGATTCAGGCCAAGAGATTACCTCTCTTCTTATTCTCCCGGGAAGGGCATGAAAAGTGTCTCCTCAGGATCAGGTCCTGCAGATGTTGAGACCAGAATCACCTATCTAATTTGATTTTTGGATGGCTGCTCTGGATTCTGTCTTATCGCTGTTTTGTGATCTTCAACTCCTGGCTATTTTCTTGGCCACCCTTTACCTTAGTTTTGTGTCTTTTGTTCGTCCTTTGACCCTGTAGTGCCTGAACACAGTTGAACTCCACAATCCCACCCAGTGGCCTGCTCATCATTTTTCCAGTTTCTTCTTTCTGTTTGCTTCTACAGCCCTGCCTTGTGCTGGCCCAGCATCCTGCCCTGTCTCCTCAGTACTTCCACTGCCTTGTTTCCTCTTGTATGGCTCTGTCTACTGAATGAATCACCTGCTCTGTCCCCTCCTGCATCATCAGTCTTGGGGCCAACATTACTTTAAAGCCATCTGTGAGTAGCACACCTTACCACACACCAAAGGCATCAAGGAGTGAGAGCTACCATTTCCAAGATCCAAAGCTACCTCAAGAGGTCTTCTCTGGCCCTCCAGACTCCATCAACCTCCCACATGTTCCCACAGGGTCTAGGTCTGTGGTCTGGAAAAATCCATATTACAAGTGTGCATTTCTCCTAGTCTTCATGGTCTCCTGCTAATTAAGGGAAGAAAGAAGACTTGATCCCTTCTAGATCCCCAAGGCCAAACACAGGAGCTGGTAAACAGGAGAAACCAAACATGACTTTGTTGTCTATACCCTTCACTTCTGTAGAAACACAGAAGCTCTTTGAACTCTGTATCTTATCATATTGCATTACATCACATGGCATTATATCACAGTACTGAATTTTACAAAAAGCAGAGGTAAGCATGTATGTCAATTAACTCTGAATTATTTATCTTCATATATTATTCATATTTTAGAAAACCTAGAGGTACCAATAATCCCTAAAAAAAGAAGAGTCAATGTGTTTTGAGACCCATTTCCCATCTCCTCCCAAGGACAACGATTTCCATAACTAGAGTCAGAAGAATAAGGAATTGACATATTTTCAAATAATTACATTGCTCTTTAACATGCCAAGTTCTAGGACCATCATTTCCAGCTCTTCTTTCAGAGTGGAAAGGAGAGGAGTAGGCAGATAAGGGAAGCCATGTAGGGAACATGGTATGTTTTTGGTAACTGCATATTCAACAAATGGATCATTGGATATTCTTGAAATTTCTTCCAACTGTAATGTCATTGTGATCAAGGTGATACCCTCAGATCCCTAGACCAATGCCCTCACTAGATAGGAGACTCTGGGTTAGTGATTGGGCATACCATGGACCCGTACCATTGCTCAGACAGTGACAATAACCAAGACCTGACTCTCTAGCTTAGTTCTGATTCCTGACCATTTTTTCTTGCATTTGTATTCATGCTTTCCTAATTTCCTTAAACACTAGCCTATGAAAAACCATTAACTTTTTTCCTTTTCACTCTATATACCTGGTTAGTAACTCTTTTTTTCTCACCTGGGGTTGCAAAAACACATGTAGCATAAAGAGTATTGCATTTGGATGGAGAGTAAAGGGTCTTTTTCCATCATGTATGACTTAGGATAGGCTTGCCAATTCTCTGTAGCCTCCATTTCTTCAAGTATAATAAAAGCATAATGATCATTTCCTTGTCTGTCTCACATGGTTATGATGAAAGACATATGAGACCACATTTAGCTTCACAAATATTATTGCTACATATTTAAACACTCTGAGGTGTGACAATGTTAATATACTAGACATATTTACATATTGGGTGGAATAATACTATAGATCAAAGGCAAATACCAGTGACTCCTGGGAACCTCCAGCTCATGGATGTGTTTTATTTGGCTTGTCTGGTATTTTTATGTATTGGGGCCAGCGCCCAAAATTAAAGATATTTTATATTTTAAAAGAAAAACAAAAACAGAATTCCAATTTGCCTTGAAAACTGAAGATCTGGTGGCAGGAGTTTTGTTCTCCCAAGTGGCAATATTTGGCTGGAGCCAGGCAGCACCTGCCCTTTTGGGTAAGTCATGAGCTGGATATTTTGCTGAAATCCTATCTCTCACACAAGTAAGTATGCATTTTAGACACACACCTGTTTCACTCATTTCTGTTGGTTGGTCTTGCCAGTATCCAGTTTTCTTGTAATCTTCCTGATGTCCCGTAAATAGCTGGAATAAGAAAAATCTTAATTTGGAATCCTTTCTTTTCCATTTAATGCCTAGGTTAACTGCAGACAACTGATCTACCTGTCTGAGACTCACAGTCTTCTCACCTTTTCAAATGGACACATAATTATCTAACATACGTGTTTTGTGAGAGTTATAGACAGTGTTTAAACAGTATCAGCCTGACATGTAAGATGGTCATTTAAAGATTCATACTGGAAAGGAAATTGTGGCAAAAACAAAGTACAGCTAATGGTAAAAATTTAGGCAATGGAGGAAAGACTATTTTTAGATACAGCAATTTCAATACATTTATTATGCACAGTTGATTTACTTACTCCTATAACTTCACTGATTATAGTTTATCACAGTGGCTAGGCTATCTAAGGCAGCACCAGCTTTCAGGCAATTATAATAACTGTGGGGGGGTAATGTGTATCCTCTTATTTCTTCTCCCCAGCTGTTTGTGTTCCTCAGTACTTTTGGTTGTACTCAATCTGGCCAAGACTTTACACAACTCAGACTTCAGCCTCTAGCTCAGATGTCCATGTTCTGAGAAGCCCTTCCTGTCACCCTCCAGTTAGATTAGCTGCCTTCTTCTTCATTCCTCCAGAGCACTTGGATTTTCTCTCTGTCATTAACAACAATTACACATGGCAATAAATAGTTTCACTTATGTATCTCTCTCAATATTATGAGGCCTTCAGAAGCAAGGACAGTGTCTACAAAGGATATATGTGCCAGATTGGATAGGCCATAGCACCTACATTTTTGGTCAATTCTTGTTGTAGCTACTTTTGTGAAGGTATTTTGAGATGAGATTAACATGTTTTCCTTTTTATTGAGTTTATTGGTACATTTTAGGTATACAGTATAGTTACATTCATTATTAGGATCTTGTACCTTTACATGACAGGTCTTGGTTCTCATTTTTTCCCCTTGTCCCTGCCTCCCTTCACCCCCTCCTCCCCTCCCCATTTACAAACACTTTATTTCCATTTTTTCATTTTCTCATATTTTTTTTCTTTTCCCTTATTCCCTTTCCCCTATCCTTTCCACTTTCCCTACACGTTTAGGAGATTAACATTTAAATCAGTACACTTTGAGATAACAGATGACCCTCCAAAATGTGTGTGGGCTTCATCTTATCAGATGGGCTCTTTAAAGGAACAAGACGTATCTCCCCAAAGGAAGAAGAATCCCCAACTAATTCAAAGTCCTGCTAACCTTTGTTTCTCCCACAACTATGACATACTACAGGCACTCAGGAATTAGGGAACAAGTGATGACAAAATAATAAATGAGTAAATTTATGGAAGTAAGTTTTGATTCCGTGAAAGGTTAGGTGATGTCACCTCTCAATTCTCTTCCAGTTTTTAAAAACCATGATTATATTCCCATCCATTAGTGAAATTACCAAAAACTAGGCCACCTCATATTCTGCCTTGTGGTATAGTCACATTTGTAGTTATCTAATTGCCCTCTGAAATTGAGAATTTTTGAAGAGAGAGAATTTAAAAACCACACAGCCTGATACATAACAGACTCACAATGAATGCTCCAATTAAATTGAATTCCATTGAACTGAATTTTTCCTGTAGTCTGTCCCTAGGTGTTCCAAAAGGGCCTTCCATAGCTCTCAGATCCACTAATATATAGTGAGTTGTTTTGTTCACTTGTCATTTTTCATAATTGTTTTAATGCATTGCATTGATTTTTGCATTATATTTTTAATAAAATTCTTTCTGAAATCTCTCAGTGTAACCCACCAGTAATGGTAAAACAGATGGAGGTCTGTTTGAGAGTTATTTGTCTTTTAATTAATTGAATAGTGATTGAATTGATGAAAAACACCATACCATCCAAATGGGAAAGTTCAAACTTCTAAAAATTGCATCCACTAAATTAGTTTCCGTTTGCTTAGTACATGACTATTTATAAACACTACACCATTTTTTAAAAATCTCTAAACAACCTGCACTGCATAATATATCATTGTTAGTCTCCTTTCATGAGTCAGAAAAGATCCAGGGGTAGTAATAATTAACACTATTCCCTTGTTCAGTGTTCAGTATGCATTGTTACATGTTTTGAAATGTGTGAACACATTATCTTTCTGAACAGTCACAAGAGGGAAGTACTATTATCATTTTCTTCATTGATGATAAAGGACTCTGAAGACACAAAGGGTAGGCACCATGTCTGTGGTCAGACAGCCCCAGATCACGTCTTTAGCTCTAACTGAAACCAATGTTTTACCCCTGCAACTACTTCTCCTTACATCACTTAGCTGGGTATGAAACATTTACGGAAGTTCTGTGACCATGAACGGGAGATTTTTTTCCTCGTCTAAAGAAAGGATCTGGAAGCCCAAGACAGGAGCTCCTCTTCACTATTAGTTCATCTTTATAAATGAAATACAAAGCCTACCATTAGTCTTTCATCTGCCATGCTTGCATAAGAATGACTGTTTTTACAGATCCAGGTGGAGGAGTCCTGGTCCCAGGAAGCAGGGCCATGGTGAAAATGCAGGGGAGGCTGACAAGACCTGGCTGAGCTTCTAACAAGAGAAGCCAACACACTGGCCTCAGAACTCCAGGTAGTTAGGCCTCCGTTCCTCTGTATTTTAAAAGCTTAACTTCAAATGATCTGGCAATTTTAATTGAAAGGCATTTTAGTCCTTTTTGTAAAAATACCAGAAGGGGGAAAAAAAGACTTCTTATTCAAGGACTATTCTATCTCCATGAGACCACTAAAAGTCTAAAATACTTCCCAGCAAGATCCATTTGTTCAACTATTAATACACTTTATTATTTTTCCACTATGGCTAGACTCTAGCTGGAAAAAAGAAATTATTATCATTTCAAGCATCAAAAGTCCTACTTTCCCTCAAATGAGCATAAAATAGAAGCAAAAGCAGGCTTTCCTAAGTGAAAAATTCAAATTGAATATATAGGTTAAGCCATGGTCCTGTTGCCCCATCCATAAACTTGAGTTAAAAAATCAGAAAACCCAAATTATAAAGCTGCTCGCTTAACTGACCCTGAATAACAGAGATATATAAGGTACTTAGGGGGACTGACCTTTGTTTAGTTTTAAAGTTTCATTCTGACATTTAGATGAAGAGCACAAATCTTACAAAATTAGAATCTAAAATTATCTGCCTAGTCCTTTAC
This sequence comes from Fukomys damarensis, assembly GCF_012274545.1. NCBI lineage: Eukaryota > Metazoa > Chordata > Mammalia > Rodentia > Bathyergidae > Fukomys > Fukomys damarensis. The sequence continues at coordinate 72,282,760 of NW_022900917.1, forward strand.
CTCTCTCTCTCTTCCTCTCTCTCTCCCTTTCCTCTTCCTCTTCCTCTTCCTCTTCCTCTTCCTCTTCCTCTTCCTCTTCCTCTTCTTCTTCTTCTTCTTCTTCTTCTTCTTCTTCTTCTTCTTCTTCGTCTTCTTCTTCTCTGTTTGTTTGTTTGGGGTTTGATGGTTTGGTATTGGTGGTGGTGCTGCTGCTGGTACGGTTGTTTCATCTTTTCTTTTCTTTTCTTTTTCTAAGTCAGGGTCTGATACTGTTTGTTTGTTTGGTATTTGATGGTTTGGTATTGGTGGTGGTGCTGCTGCTGGTACGGTTGTTTCATCTTTTCTTTTCTTTTCTTTTTCTAAGTCAGGGTCTGATCAGTCAGAGTTGCCCAGGCTGGGCTAGAACTTGAATTCCTCTTGCATCAACCTCTCCAGAGTGCAAGGGTTATAGTCATGTGCCAGCTGAGATTTATTTTCTTGTTGCCATTTCCCTTGTGCAAGGACTCTAGTTCTTTTAGGCTAATGAAACTCTTACTGGTTCCCCAGAATCTCAAAGCCTCATATAACAGATCCTCAAGTGAATGAGTGAGTGAATGAACAAACTTCTTTTCTGTAAAGTCTTTTCTGCCCTCTACCTCTCCTCAAATTTCTGAGGTGTGTTTCATTATATCAATTACAAATCTACCTTCACACACCTGCGGCCTCACTATAGACCAAATGCTCAGGGGGTGCTGATGATATCTTGATGAGGAATACTGTTCTCCTAAACAAATTCTTAGTGAATGAGAGTGATAACTGGGAGTCCTAGGATAGAGTGAGGTAAAAGTTGGGGCAGAAAATAAAGTACAGAAAAATGAGAAAGAGGATCTCCTTCTCCCCAGCTGAAGGCCTAAATTTATATCATTGCTGCCACTTCCCTTAGCAAGAGGAGTTCAGCTTTGCTCTGTAATATTCCCTTCCTCCTCCAGGGAGTTAGGGGCTGCATACCCTCCTGCACCATCCCCTCCTCAGTCCAAGCCCCACTGTCAGATGGACCACCACAGGTCCTCAGGGCCTGTGATTGTCCCTGTTCCCAGAAAGGTCTCAAGTAAGAACCCAAGATCTTATCAAAGTCAGACATAAGAAACTTACAAAACTCCCACCCAAGAGATCAAGTTCTGGACTCATTCACCCTTTGCATGGCCCCAGGTCCGCACTTGCCCTTTGCTACTTGGGCTTTGGCTGGGTCTTCAGCTGGTTCATGTGTCAGGACGTCCTGACCTAGCTGTTGCCATGGCATTCCAAGAATTCTGCCTGACCATCTGGTAGCTCTGCAAAGCAACCAGCTTCTAACTCTCCACAAGCCAAAGGAGAACTCTAACCCACAAACAAACCTTCAGGACACTGGGACCACATCCATCCTGCAGTACTGAGCCTCTGGACACTCTCAGCTTGCCCCAGCTCAGGGAGAACCCATACCCCACACAGGCCAGGAACAAGGCTACTGCAGGTGCAAGTGGAGGGGATAAACTCAAATCAAGACAGAATCAATCAAACTGGTGGAGACAACATAGAACATTTTTAAAGAAAATAAGCCCATCCCAAAACCAGAGAGAGGAAGAGACCCTATAGCCCCCAAGTTTTACCAGCTGATTCTAATTCCAGACACCCTTCTCTGTCTTTCTACAGTGCCCTCCAGGGGAGTGACCATCCTCTCCCCCTCGGGCTTCCTGTTCCCACTGCCAAGTTAAATTTCTGTGCCAGTGCACGCATCATGAGATACCTCATTACAGGAGAGCTCCGTGCAGGCCTGGGCCTTGGAGCTCTCATCCCTGATAAGACCTGTTAGCACACAAAGCTCCATGCTCAATTACAGATGGCTTCTGTCCTAAGGAAGCCACCTGGTGAAGTCCTAAGTGCTCCAGATTCTCCTCCTACCTGGCCCACCCCAGCTTTGAGGCTCTTATTATCCTATTGTCAGATCAATAGCCTATCTGCTCTATGGACTTGTCTAAGCTGTCCTTTGCTAAATTAAAACAGATAGGATCAATCTGCAGTTAATTTCTCCCAACCAAACAATTTATCTCTCTTTTGGATGCTCCTGGAGGTGAATTATATAATCCTGACACACCATTAGAGCTCTGTGACCAAAGAAAGCCCTGCTATAATGCCTGCCTGCTCTCTTTATTAGCAGCTCAACAGTGTGACAAAGGCAGAGATTTATCTGAGAGCATTATCCAGACCCAGCTTGACCAGTGCTGACTCTGGCAGGGCCCCAGGAAGGAAAAGGATCTCGAATATCAGTGCATATTAATTATGTGTGGGAGGAGTTGAACCTAAATTTGTTAAGCTGAACCTAAATTCCTATTTCTGAAGAAGCAGCTACCATCACTGAGGAATAATACTTTGCTTAAGGTAAAATCCAGGACACCCAGTACCAAAATGACAAAGAAACCATAGGATTTAAACCCACACTGAAACAAACTGGGGATAAGGGATGGGAGGGAGGATATAATAATAACAATAGTGATATTTACTAGGCACTTGTCATATGATAACACATTTAATGCTGAATATTGGGAAAATTGAATTTTTAAAACAATAAAGATCACAGAATAAGTAAGTTGAGTGTTCGGACTCATAAATGTGAGGCATGCAGAATGGGAATACTGGAGGATTTAATGCTAGTCTGTAAAAAAGGCCTACAGCTCAGGCCTCTGAGTTTTTCTTCCCTGCAAACCCAGCAGACACACACATAATTAGTTCCCTAAACCAGGACTCCTGCCCCTTATCTAAAGCTAAATACATAATCCATAACAGTTCCTACCTATGTGATGATTACTCCTAGTAAGTCCAGGCTTTAATCCAGGGGTGTGTAAACCAGATTTCCTGTTCCTGGGACATAATACTCAACACTCACAACTTTTAGGCGGAGAAGTTTAATTTTCAAAGCAGTCAGGCCACGCCCCACTGGCTTCTAGGCAGAGCCATCACAGCAGAAGGGGATGGCAGAGTGAAGAAGCTGAGTTCCAGGAATCCAGGAAGCAGCAGGGAAGCAGTGCCAACAGGAAGGGGTCCGGGATCAGAGGCAGTACCTGAGGTCACGTCTCCATGACCCATCCAGACATATCCAGAATGTGTTCTACTAATCCGCTAGGTATTTCTTAACCCAGTCGAATTGACATGTTACGATTAACAGTTATTAGGGATTCCTGGCTCCCAAACTCAATTGTTACTTGAAACCACTCTCAGATCTGAAATGAAAGAGGCCCAGTGGGAGAAAATCTCAAGGAAGCCAAGAAAGAGAGAAGGGCAGATCTAGTTACGCATCTATGAGATCATTCCGGTCCAACAGTCAGTCGGTGAAAAAAGTCATCTCTGCAGTGAGGTGAGATTAACAATGATAACCAACAATGATAACCAATGCCCATTGCTCACTTACTATATGTCTGGCCTTTACAATTTCATTAGCTCCTCATAGGAAAGATGAAGAAAGGCAAGTGAACAACAACAACAAAAAAATGCAGAGAAAGAAATGCATTATTAAGGCAGAGGTTGCCTTTCCTAAAGTTACAAGGTAGCTAGATTGGAGCCAAGATTCAAAACCAGACAATTCAGATTCACAGCCAGTGCTACCAGCCAGTTCCCCACATTGTTCACCAGAAGGAGGAAGGAAAGGAGAAACAAAGAACATCATGAAGAAAGAGAGGCAAGCAAGTCCTTTCAGAGACTTGCTCCTCGTATCCCACATCAAGGCTGCGTGCCCTTCCCACAGGGCCATGAGGACTGGTGAATCATCTTGGAGACAGTGAAGCAACATCTTGATAGGCAAAAGCCCCCAACTGCAGGGCTGATACCAGCATTCTTTGGAAAATCATGCTGAAACTGTGAGAGCCAACATTAGTCGCATTTCTCTCCATAGAATTTATTCTTTCTTAATCTGAAGACAACAGCCTGATTAACTCTGCACACCATCTTCCCACACTCCACATGGCTAAGGTCCAATCAATAGGACTGTTTCCATCCCTACCTAATTTAGGGTATGTGTATGGGGAATAGATTCATGAGATGTCATTGGAGTCTCTCCATCCAGCTATGTCTTGGTCAAATGTCCTGTCTTGTAATTAAGAGGAAGTGAGGTGCCAAATAGCTCCCCTGGTGTGAAAAACTAAAAGTGTAAATCAGATCCAAATTGTATAACTGACAATGTGAAATAGGAAGAAAAGGGTTAAAGGTGTAGAGGAGTAGGAAAGGTAGGGGAAAGGAAATAGGGGAAAAGAAAAAAATATGAGGAAAGGAAAAAATGGAAACAAAGCCTTTGCAAATAGGGGAAGGTAGAGGGGGTGAAGGGAGGGCAGGGGTATGGGGAAAAAATGAGAACCAAGATTTGTCATGTAAAGGTACAAGATTCCAATGATGACTGTAACTGTACTGTATACCTAAAAAGTACCAATAAACTCAATGAGAAAAAAAGAAAAAGTGAGATTTTTTTCAGTCCAAAAGAAAGAATCCTGCATGGTACAATTGTCCAGCATTATTCTGATAAATCAGTTCAGGATAACAGATCCACATCATTACATTAACAAAGAACTGAAGAAGTGGAATTGGTTAAAAAGTTGTAGGAGGAACAACAAATACAACCAGATGGAAATGATGAGATAACACAATTAAAGCAAGGCAGCAAATGGCCCACCTGCGGCTGATTCAAGGGAAGACGTTAGAGTTACCCACACAGAGAAGCTCAGAGCTGTGTTTCTGAGGAGCTGGGGCAGAGATCCTCCAGGGTCAGGGTTCCCAGCCTTTAGAAACTTGGAAGAGAAGCCTTGGATTCAGGTTCTCTGGGGAAGGATTTGCCAGACTCCCACTGAGGAGTAAAATAAAACCATGAAAATTGTGGGAAGAAGCTAGAAACTGGAACCAAGTGCTGCTACTGGGCTAAAGGGCTGACTCAGATGTCGCTGCAGGAACAGTGAGACACAGAAGGAAAAGGGTTCTGACTCTCTTCTCTTGCCTTCTGCTTCTTCTCTAGTGGCCCTATCCAGAGAACTTAAGAGGGAGCCTCTAGCAAAGGAAAAACTAGAGTTTTTCCAGTGTAAACCTAACATGTCACAAAGCAGAGTGTTGAACTATGAACTTTGAGCTTAAAAACATTCACTTAAACCTCAGCATATACCTTTCCCTCTAAAATAGTATGCAAGAAAGTTCTCATCATGGCTCTGAAGTTCTCACCATTGCCTCAGATAAAATAATAATACTAGTGATGCTAACATCAGATAAGCACCTGATCTGGAAACAGTACAGCTCATTAATTATTTTAAAAAGTATATTAGTGCATGTTTTCAATGCATGAAGTTAACATTGATCTTAGGGAATCAGTGTATGGGTATAACACATCTCTTGATTCGTTTTTATTCCCCTTCCCCTCCTCATCCACTCCCTCCATCCGTCTCCAGATCTTCCTTCCCCATTTTCGTTATTTTTAGTTCATGTTTGTGCCATACAAAGTTTAAATTCATTGTGGACATTTGGTACTTGTACATGACTCATCTGAAATCATTTTACTTTCCCTTCCTATCTTTATCTCCTTTTGCCTTCAGTCTCTTGGACTCCTTCCTGCTGGTAAAAGTTTTCTCTCTGTTTTCTTCTATCAATCTTTTACTTTGTTCTTCATTTACACTTCACCTTACTCAAACGAGAGATGTAATACAGTATTTGAGCCTTTGTATCTGATTATATTTTCCAGTTCTATTTATTTTCCTACAAAAGTCTCAAATTTGTCTTTATAGCCAAGTAGTAATCCATTTTGTAGAGACACCACAGTTTCTTTATCCATTCCTCTACTGATGGACATACAGGCTGCTTTCAGGATTTGGCTACTATGAACTGTGCTGCTATAAACATTAGTATACGTCTATAACTGTAATATGGTATCTTCAGCTCTTTTGGGGAGATACAATGAAGGAAAATAGCTGGATCAAATGGAATTTCTAGTTTTAGCTCTTTGAAAAATCTCCATACTGATTTACCTAATGATCGCACTAGTTTGCATTCCCACCAACGATGTAGAAGTTTTCTTTTTTCACCACAGCCAAACCGACCTTGGTTATAATTTGATTTTTCTGACGATGACCATTCTTTATGGTGTAAGATGAAATCTTAGTGTTGCTTTAATTTGCATTTCTCTAATGACAAGAGATGTTGACAATTTTTTTCATGTTTGTTGGCTGTTTGTACTTCTTCTGAGAAATTCATTTCATTTGCTGATTTTTTTAATTGAGTTTTTATTTTGGGTGGTCTAAGTTTTTTTAGTTCTTTACATATTGTAGATGAGTCCTCTGAGGAATAGCTGGCAAAAGAAATGTTCCCACTCTGTAGGTGGTCTCTTCAGTCTACTGATTGTTTCTTTTGCTATGCAGAAGCTTTTCAATTTGATATAATCCAATTTGTTGATTCTCGTTGTCATTTCTTGTACAATTAGAGTGACACTGAGAAAGTTCTCACCTCCAGGAGACTTCAAGAGTTTTACTTCTTTTATCTTCCAGTAGATTCATTGCTTCTGTTGTAATGTTTAGCTCTTTAATCCACTTTGATTTTAGTTTAGTGCATGGTGAGAGATATGAGCCCAGCTTCAATTTTCCCAGCATCATCAGTATAATAGGCTATCTCTCCTCCAACACCACTAGCCAAAGCCAGGGTTAGAGTTAGGTTCTGCCTTTGCACTAGAGGGGAGAATTCTTGAGACTGTGTTTGCTCACCCAAAATCAGACCACAACTAAGGCAAGAAGGGAATCCTGTGGACACTATGACTTGTTGGCACAGCAATTATATGTGATTTGCATGTACATTCTTCTGCTGGAGTATTTGATCTGAGTTCCAGCTAGATATTTTTTTGTTTTTTTTTGTTTGGGGGTTTTGTTTGTTTGTTTCTGTTCAACTTAATTGGTGTTTATTTTTTCTCTCTCTCCTCATCTCCCTAGCTTGTTTCTTCAACCCAAGCTTCTGTAGCAATACTTTCTTATTTTTTAGTTGTCTATCCGAATTTCTAAATTCTTCCTCTCAAGATTTTAGCTCACCATACTCTGCTCTCTTAGTCACTCCTGTCTTCTGTATTCCTTCTGTCCTCTCTATACCATTCCCTTTAGTCTACTATATCTTATTGCCCCCCACCTATCTTCCTTTGCCTCTCTTCCTCTTTATAGGTAAACAAGTATATCAACAGTTTATGACAATCGTGTGACTTTCCTCAGTTCCAAAGTATACCTCCCTCCTACATCCCATCCCCACCTCCACCATCATCTTCTTAAAATCCTTAACACTAACCTTTCAATCCAACTAAAAGACTTCTAGAAGAATCCAACCCCATATCTAATTATGTTTACCTATTATTTTTCTCCTACCTGTGTTTCATCCCCAACTTACTGACACTCCTCCTACATCCATCTCACTGTCTATGCCCTCCACTTCTCCTTCCACATTGTAGAATAACTGCTGATAACAACTGAATATAGGCTTAAAAGTATTGAGAAAGGGTGAAGTGTAAAGGCAAGGTTTATCACATATAAGCAATTCATGATTGAATCTGTTAATGCTGTCACAACCAAAAGCAATTAACTCCTCAAAACACATACAGAGAGAGACAGAGACAGAGAGATAGAGAGACAGAGAGAGAAGAGAGAGAGAGAGAGGGGGAGAGAGAGAGAGTACAATTCAGGTAAATTAAGCAGTTTAAGGAGTAAATACTATCTCTGGATGAATAAAGCTGAAAATAATTACTGAAAGGTAGAATTACAAGGTCTCCTCACCCTGCTGGACCTGATTCCTCAGCACCACAACAAAAAACAATACTATAAATACAGCAACAAGGGGAACAAAAGAGACCCCCACCACCCCACTGCTGGATCTCCAAGGCAGATCCAGGGAGCACCAACAGAGAGGAAAGCAAGCACCAGATAGCAAACTATGAATTGTGAGGGCACAAAAATAGGGGAAAAAGGTAATAACCAAGATGGACTACCTAAAGGTGCAAATTTCCAATGTTGAATGTCACTCTATTGTCTACCTTAAATGTACCAATAAAATTAAATTTAAAAATAAAGAAGAGTTAAAGGCACTTGGTGATTCCAAAGAAGACATGACCCAAATCTTTATAGAATTATACAAAACAACCAATGTGGATTTGGGGAAAACAAAGAATTGGAAGAACTAACCAAAACAGTTCAAAACACAAATGAAAAAATTAAATATTAAAAACTAAATACAGTCTGCACAGGTCCTCCTAGCCCGGTCCTAATTGAGAGATCCTACATTAGTATTCACCTATTCTGAGTAATGTTTGTGAATTGTCTATTTCACGAAGCCCCTTTCTTTGTGTCCACCTTTGTCTACTATACATTGGATGTGTGGCACTTGTATGGGTTATAGCCAAAGTACATGCCAAACTGAGCTTCAAAATACTGAAGAACTATCTATGACCCTTCTCTTTGGATATCAACAAAGCCAAAGATGACCCCAGTTCTCTAAATCTTTCTGTCTCCTGGGTTGCTCTCAGACAGACCAGGTGAGAATGCAGGCATCTGAACCCTAAGACAGGAAAAGAGTCATAGGTCAACTCTACCCCAACCCCAGGAATAAAGCACTATTTAATCTGCTCCACTAGTTCTTTCCTTTAGGGAGCTTGGAAGCTGGAGTGCTCCTGGTCGAATCCGGCAGTGGCATGAGCATTGGCTGCAGCAAACCTTATACATGGTACCAGAGACCCAGGTCGGCCTGACAGCCTGGAGTCTGGTTATCCTGTCTTCTGGCACAAAAGGCGTATATCTACCACCCGAGGTGAGTGGGCCTCGTGATGAGCAGGGAAATGATCATGGGAAACTGGGCCGATATAGCTGCACAATGCACAACCAATTCCTTGAAGGTCACCGAGACCAATATATCATTCAGACAAGCCTTCTGATCTCTGCACACCTCAGTCTGACCCTCTCCAACATAAAACAACTGTCACTGATTATTGTTATGGAGAAAACCTAGAGAGTGGTGGGCTGAAGATCAAAAGCCATGGGCTCCAGGCCTGAATCCAAACCTGCTCCATAACAAAAGAGAAACCACTGCGGTGCTCTGAACCGCCCTTCACGATGAAGTCCTATGTCAATTCTAAGGACTGTGTTTCTTTATTTCCAGGATCTACCAATACAGGAAAGTGCTTCTTTCCCTTAAGCAACACAGCAACAAAAGCCATTATCTTTGATTAAAGTTATGTTTGCGGAACTGACGTTGGTGTCACAGAACCTCAAAGCCTAGGACTGGAAAAGTGACTAATTTCTCTGAGCTTTCTTTCATCCCTATCAGTATTCAATTCCAAACACCCTCTCAAAACAAGCTAGGAAGTGATCTCAAGTGTTTGGAACTCACTGATAACAGCAGAGTTTGCCTGGTCATTGGATCAAACCCTATTCCTGGCACTGAGCATACAGCTACCTGAGGGAGTAACTGGTGAGAAAAGAGAAGCCTCCAAGTTAGCAGGTGCCAGAAAAGTCTGAAGCTCTACATAGTAGCACAGATGTAATGACTTAATGCACTTTCTTTATCTCAAATAACAGCTGCCTCTGTTTTCATTTTCCAGTTCACAGTTCAAAGTCAATCATTTATTTATTCATTCAACAATTTTTTGAGTGTACAATATGTGCGAAGTGTTATTCCAGGTGCTCAGAACACTACTGAACCAAATAAACTACCCCACCTCTACAGTCTCACATTTGCATGCTCCTATAGCATGTCTGTGAAGCCTTGGAATGCCTCCCTGTAGAAAGTCCATCCCTCCGTCCTCCAGTCTCATGAAACACCAATTTTCTATCTTACACTCCCTTTGCATGTTGCATTTTAATTAGGTGTGCTATGTCTATCTTCCTTTCTACACTGAGGCTACTACTCAAAGACAGGGAGCAAAAGAAGCTTTCTCCATATCCTCTGTGCCTAATGTAAATTCTGCCAAAAGATAAGCACCCAATCCACATCTATAGTGTCTATTAGACTGATTGCAATTCTCCCTGCTGTGATTAGCCGGACCTAAACCTTTCCCATCATGCCATGTTCCCTCACTGTTAGGATCATATCTATAAAGCTGATAACAAGTTAGTGATAGTTTTAAAAATATACAATGTTTCACAGTTTACAAGGCCAATTCGCATGTATTATTTTATGCCATCTTTCTGAAGCATAGAAAGGACAGTTGGAAAGAGAGATGCATGAAAGACTCAGTGGTAACAGGAAGCTGCCCATTGGCCATGGCTGCTGTGAGATTTATAAAACTAGTGACAGAATAGACAATTACAGACCATAAAAAAGTCATTTCTACTCCCTCTAGTTGACTTTTATGGTAGCTTGTTTACTTGGATAAAGACAGCTCTGTGGTCTGTTCTTTCTCAGAAGGTGACAATTGGAATTACCATGGCTACTAGGTATACAGGCCAGCTGGAAATTAAGATGACTACTGGTAAAAACAGAGGTGGCAACTGATCCTATCAAAGATGCTAAGCCTACCTGGAGTAATTTCAGACTCATATTCCCACTTGGAAAAAAGAAAAGCATTAACGGTTGCAGCTGAGAAGTTTAAACTGACACACGGGTTATGCAAGACTCTTCAGCATCCAAATGTAATTGGCTGTCATAACACTGGATATATGACCTATGTAGAGTTTTTTACGGACTCCTGATTATGTCACCTAGGTATGTATTTTGTCCTCTCTTTCAGACCATTTCAGCAGGACTGAAGTTTTAATCAACTTCCCGTTCACTGTGATTGAATACTTGAGATAAACAATTTATAAGGAGGAAAGGTTTATTTTGGTTCACAGTTTCAGATATTTCAGTTCATGGTAGTTATTGCCTTTTCTTTTGGACATGTGTCAGGGCAATACATCATGGCAGGAGCCACAGCAGAAAGGGTTCTCGCCTTCAGATATCTGGGAAGCAAAGAGCAAGGAAGGGTATAGGGTCCTAACAGCCCATTCAAAGTACTTCCCCCCAATGACTTAACTTCCTCTCCTAGTCCTCACATCTTAAATGTTCCACCATCTCCCCATTGAGCCATACACTGAGGACCAAGCCTTTAACATATGGGCTTTTTGGGAAGGTTTCAGATACAAACCACAGCAACTTTTAAATATGTATCATGTTGCCAAGGAATAGTCCATGTATTGTGTAACTACACAATGGGTGCAATGGCAGAGATAGAAGTGCTAAATATAGCTCTATAAGTAGGCATGAACTGCTCCATTTAATATTTTATCAGTACATGTTTGTAGCACTTAATGATTATATTCCTTGTGGGGAGTTGGCACATGTACATAACACATCTTACTACTTTTCTCATTCCCTTCTCTTCCCCTCTCACCCCAGCTTACCCCTTCCTCCGTCTCTTGGTCCCCTTCCCTTTTGCAATGAGAAAAATAAAACTTGAAAGAATTTAGTATCATGACCAAGAGCATGCAAATTCCCCTGGATTAACATGTAATTTCATAGCCACTGACTCTTATTTTTAAAATTATTATCTGGCTCTTAGGAATTGGAACTTATTCTGTTCATCCTGGTAGCAGTGTTACTGTTGTTTGTTTCTTTTATGAAAGTAGAAGGCCACCCCCTAAGCCCACTCATATTTTATCTTCATTGCCCCAACTCAGAAGCAAACAGAGGTCATGTGGGGTTACTAAGCCTCAGACAGAAGCTACTGAAAGCAGTGGATGAAGGGTTATGCTGAGCAGGGAAGGGGAGGAGATACATAAAGAAAAGGAAAGGTCAGAAGAAGGAGATCAATAAGAAATGAACAAGAGAACTGAGACAGGTCAGCTATTTTTGGCAATGTTGTCATTAAAATCTGAAATGGATTCGCTTCAATTACAATTTTGAGCAAAACTTACTATAAATTAGAAAAAATATTTCTGGATCAATTACTTAATTCACTGAACAAAACCTTACTGTATGCCTCCTGTGTACCAGGCACTAAGTTGATAGTACAACTAGATGATGGATTTTGTCTGTAAGTCCGTGGTACCTTTAAAAAGTGTTTCTAGGCCTTCAAATATGCACAAGGCTACATAGTCAGCTACATCTGAATCTTTATGAATCTGTCAATGAACACATAGACATAAGTAGAGTAATTATAGATATAAACATAAATGGAAGTTTCGGATTAAACATGGAATTCCAAAGAGAGAAAACCTCTTCTGTGGTTCATAACCACTTAGAGACTCTTCCTCACCCCTGTTTCCCTAGGCAGTTCCTCCAGGTATAACTCAAATATCCAACATACCATCCATTTGTAGATGCTTCCCAGTGAAGGGGTGGGGCAAGGACAAGCACAACAGACCATGATTATATATATGTGCGCATGACTTACAATGATAATCCTTGCTACTTTCTGAATGCCTAATAAGTTTCAAATACTGTTCTGCTTTTTGTGTAATGTTGAAACATCGGAGTATTCTACCTGGCAATAACCTCATGGTCCCTATTTTAGAGAAGAAACAACTGAATCTCTCCGGGTTAACTAACTGGCCCACAATCACATGCCTGACACACATCAGGGCTCACTTCAAAGCAGGTCCCTTCGGGTGGGAACCAAGTCCTGGACTCTGCGGTCCCATGGGTCTTCACGTTCCAGAGCCCGAAAAGCCAACCTGAAGGTCAGAAAGATCTAATGCTACAGCTGAGCCATCCCCAGGAATTCCTTCTGCTTTAGCCCTTTTGCTCTTTTCAAGTGTTGAACTGACTGAACAGGGCCTACCCACATAATTGGGGTGTTTTCACAAGGTCACATCGATCTCATCCAGAAACACCCCAACAGACATACCCAGAGTAATGCTTGGCCAGGTGACTGGGCACCCACAGCCCCGTCCAGTTGCCCCATACAATTACAGCATGCAGAACGCCCACAGAACACAGCATGAAAGGCCCCACGTCCTGAGAGGCCTCAGTCTGGGACCTGTGTTCAGAACTCAGCGTTCCTCCAGATGTTAGAAGGTATGAAGAAACGAATGCCATTACCTCACATCCCCGGTGGCAATGCTCTGGTGAGCTGTGTCAGTGTTTTGGTAGTAAAACATGAATATTTAGTGTCACAGAAATATCCAAACCACATCATGCCTGTGTCATTTCAGCCCAGGCTTTGCTGCCAGTGAAGTGGATCAGTTTTATTGCCACACTTAAAAAAATAACAAAGTGACATTTTTGTCTTCAGAGATATTTTAAGATTGGAATTGGATAGAATGGAAGCTATGCACTTATTTTAACAGTGAGAACCAAATTGGGATCCAGCTGGGTTTCCAATTGTATACGTTTTTGTAACCAAATACAAAGTTTGGCTTTTAAAAAAATAATGGAAGAACAGGATAAGAATTTTCTTTATTTCAAAAATAAATCTATCAGGATGAGGAACTAGACCATGTAGGGGCTCAAAAATTAATAAAACAATTGTTGAGATGTTTAAATCCCAAGAAAGCAGGGCAGATTCAGGCAGTGCTGATGAGACCGTGCATTGCAACAGCCCTTGTACAAATACACTTCACCAGACACACCAGCAGTCCTCAGGGGTTTTATAGTTTTTGATCCACGAATTTCACTTATGAGAAAAAAAATCAAAATTCATGGGGGGAAAGCGAGTAGAGAAATGTGCATCCTGTTATTATTTTCACTTAGAGTACAATGTAAGTATTCCTAAATAGCAAAATGATTAAGGATAGGAGTAACTTGGTGTGGGGGAGATAAATCATGCTTGTTTGTCACCCTGTGTGGACGAGAAGCAAAATTCTGCCAAATGCCTTTGTTTAAGAATGAAATTGTCTATTCACAGAAGTGTTTGTGGGCTGAAGTGCCACTGTATTTTGTGGCAATGCGACAATAAAAAGCCACGAGCATTAGAAAATGTTTACAATGTGGTATCACAGGGGGACTTTGTTTGTATAGCACCCAGTGGGGATTAAAGTTCCTAGACAGACTGCTGGAGTGTATGAGCTTAGAAAGTTCTTCGTTTGGCTGAGTCTCCACTCTCTCATCTATAAATGGTGGCAGTAATTGTAACAGAAAGAATAATACCAACTACCCCAAAAATGCCCACATCCGAATCTGTAAAACCTGTAAAAATACTAGATGAAATGGGAAAGGGGAATTAAAGTTGTAAGTGGAATGAAGTTTGCTATTACCTAACCTTAGAATGAGATTGTCCTGGCTTTTCCTGATGCCTAATGCTAACTCAGAGGTACTTAGAAATGAGAGAGATGGACAAAAGAGGGGACAGACTAATGTAATATGAGAAATACCTCCATTAACGGGTTTGAAGATGGAGGAAGGGGCATACATATAAGGCAAGGGACATAGGGACCTTTAAAAGATAAAGACAAGAAATCGGTCTCCTAGGAGCCTCCAAAAGAAATGAAATCCTGCTTATACCACGGATTTCAGCCTACTAGGAACCATCTCAGGCTTTTAACCTCCAGAAGGTTAAGAAAATAAATCAGAATGGTTTGAAGTCACTGACTTTGTGGTCCTTCGGCACACCAGCCAGAGGAAGTAAGGTTTGACTAGCCTGGAAAATATCTAGCCAGAGACATAGATGCTCAATACACACTGCTAATATTGTTGTGATTGTTACATGCAGAGAAAATACTGGATATAAACATTGTTTCAATGTTGTCTTGAAGTTATCACTGGTGAGCAATTCTCTTGCTTCTTTATAACTTCAAAATGTTCAAAATTGAGACATTTTCAAATGTAAACATAGCAGTAAGTGTAAGAGTTGCTTGGTTTGGGGAAATTCTTACTCAACTCCAACTCCTTGGACCCTTTCAAGACCAGTATCCTGGTCCAAGCACTAGGTTTTGGGGTGATTTTGTCCTTAGGTGACGGTGAACCACTTTTGGACTCACTGGAGCTGTCACACTGGGAGGAAGGGATTCTCAAGCCTGGGGCTGCTGATAAGCATCCATGGTACACAGGACAGCCCCACGGGATGAGCCGACCTGATCCAGCCCCAAACATCAATAGGCAGTGCTGAGTTTGAGAAACCAGGCTGTAGACCCACCAGCCAGCACCCCCTCCTGGATTTCTCCTGTAGCCTCCAAACCGATTCTCCACTTCCATCTGCTCCTTTTGTCTCTGATTTCCATAGCGGCTGGAAGGAGGTCAGATCGCGTCGCCACTTGGCTGAGACTTCTGTCATTTCCCGTCACACGTAGGGGAGTCCTAAAGGCAACAGGGTGTGTAACCGCATCACCTAGGACTGACCACTGCCCCCCGCCCTTTAAGCCACCTCCACCACACTAGTCACCTCCTCGCCACTTCCTGGACAAGCAAGCACACTCAGGTGCTCGCCCTGGCTGCCTGAGGCTGCTTCCTGGATTCCCCCAAGGCCCAGTCTTCCAATTCGATGTCCACTCAAAGACTACTTCTCCCGGAAGGCTCTGCCTGGTACTAACTAGAGCATTACCTACTTCCGTCTGATTGCTCTGCTTGGTGTCATTTTGGTATCATAGACCTACACAAATAGATGGATAGATACACAGAGACATATAAATCCAGGTTCTCAGAGAAATATACACTAAACAGATAATGGGGGGGGCTATCAGCCAGCTTTTCATTGCTGTGAGCAAATACCTGACATAAAGAATTTAAAGGATGAAAGATTTACTTGGGCTCACAATTTCAGAGACTTGAGTCCATGATTAGCTGGCTTCAAGACAAAAGCATCATGGTAGACAGGCAGGACATGGGAAAGCTGCTTACTTCATGGCAGCCAGAAAGCAGAGAGAGCAAGAGCTGGAGGGGAGAAATACTCTTCAAGAACACATTGTCGTTGACCCACTTTGGCCACCTCCTGGCAGCCCATTGTGCTACTGGGATTCCTCAATGGTACATTCACTGATGAGGTTAGTGGCCCAGTCACTTCTTGAACCCCACCTGTAAGCACTGCTAAATTGGGGACCAAGCTCTCACTCTATGAATCTTTGGGAGACATTTCCTGTCTTAACAGAGAGAGAGGGAAAGGAAGATAGAGACAGAGACTGTTGTATTTAGGGAACTGGCTCAGACAATTACAGGGCAGGGTGGCATGCCAGTGGCTCAGGGAAGTGATGATGGTCCATATATGTCGAAGGCACTCTGGAGGCAAAATTCCTCTTTTAGGGAACCCCAGTTGTTTCTCTTAAGGCCTTCAACTGATTGGATAAGGCCCACTCACATTATAGATGGTAAGCTCCATAGAATAAAAATTGTCCTGTCTTACTGTTATTTCATTACCTAGAACAGCATCTACCTAAAATCAGTACTCAATAAATGTGTTGAAGACACATTGATTAACTGTTTGTCCCTCAAAAGGGAGCTTGTCTGCCAGAACTCACTGGATGCATGACAGAATCAGATAAGTCTATGCTTAAACCACGCTGGTGGTAAAATGGAGTCATTCCAGATACAACAATCTATGAGACAGGTGCTTAAGTCTCCCACTCTGGTGCTCTCCAAAGCCATGGCAATAGCCACAGTGGGCAGGGATGGGTCCCTGGGTGCTTAAAGAAGGGAGAAAGAGAAGCCCTGAAGATGCGACTGCAACACGTAGGATTAGTAATGCAAATGGTGATGGGAGAAGAAGAAACAGAAGGCACTGAGGACAGCTCAGAACAGACCCACACAGCCTGTGTTTAAAATCCTGCCCCTCACCAAGGATAGTTGAGAGTGCATTTCCTGACAACTCAAAGATGCAGTGGAGGGATGTGCTGTATGAGCCAGGTATCAGGTGTGATCCAGTAACACAATGGATGTTTAATTTTTTAATGTATCACAGTAAAAGACAAACTGCCATTTTAACTACCATCAAAATGTTCCCTCTCGCTTCAAATATGTTTGTTCCATTACTCTTGCCATTTCTGGAAGTCCTCTTTCATGACTGTCTTTGGTTGTGCACCGTTGCTACCTGTATGTCCCAGATCAATTCAGAATGCTTACCTTTCAGGATCACTTTGACTTAAGGGAAAAGCGAGAAGTCACACTGTCACACACACTGAAGAGGGTGAATGGAGCACACCGTAATGTTTCTATAGGCCTGCCTCTCCATAGGATGGCACGTGGCAGGTGCATCCACTGTATTCTTTTTTAATCATACCTCAAAGACACCCTTGAAGAAGGACTTCCAGAACTACTTCAGAAAGTGGCAAGAATGATGGGGTAAGTGTGATCAAGCTGGGTAGAATATTTGCAGGGGGGTTAATGGCAATGTGTTTTTAAGTGTAATACTTTTTAAAATTTAAACATTCACTGTATAGTTTCACCAGATCTTGTATGTTGACAAATACAAACAATGGCAATAATAAAGAGGAAAAAAAACCCACATCCTCTCGCTGCCCTAACAGGCACACATGCACAAGACCCCAGCTGCACAGAATCTGGGTGTCTAAACACATCTAACTCTGGCAATCCACCATTAAACCAGGGCTTTGAGTGAATGCAGCTGAGCAGAAACCCTCTGTGTCCACAGCTGAAGCATTACTTCCCCGGTTTGCCTACTAGGCACCTGACTGTGTAGTATAGCTTTTATCTCTCTGAGCCTCCATTTGTCTGTACATAGGAGGCTACAAATCCTAGCCTTGCCTTGCCTCAGACTGAAATCAAGCAGTATCTGTGGACGTGCCTACCCTAGGGTCTGGCACATTGTTAGAGGCTCTACATGTGTGCGTCCCCAATTTACCTGTTCTGTCCTGTCCCTGGGCACAGACGAGTTTGGCCAGAGAAATAGTAACTCGTATTTCACCCTATATCCTACCTTTCCCACAGTGTACTTCACTCTGATGCGCAAGGTGGGTTGTCAGCCTGACCGTCCTCGAGATCCACCCAAGGCTCTAGTGAAGCACACTTCAGCATGTATTCGGCTGTCACCTCATGTTTACCAGCTGGAAGAGTCCTGTGGGTCGTGTCCTATCTCCTCCTCTTCCTAAATAAAGTGGTGATAAGAAACATCTATGGCACTGAGCTGGAATGAGAAGTGAAGGGGAAAATGGTGTGAATGCATCTGGCACAGAGATGGTGCTGACCTCTCCTACCTTCCAACCTTCTTTGCCAGGAATGAGAGAACTGAACACATTGGAGTTCAGAGCCCCAGCGTGCTGTTATTTGGAGGCATTTGGGTTATAAAGGTGGAGCCTCATGAATGAAATTAGTGTCCTTGTAAGAACATGTAACAAAAAGATAATCTGAGGACACAGAAAGGATGGAGCTACCTGGAGACCATTTCAAAATGATGATAATTATTCAATTGTTGCTAGTACTGTCATTTGATGCATTAATAAAAATACCCATGTTATTATTTCATATGTCCCATTTAAAATTTTGTTTCCAGCTTTAATTGAATTTATTGGTACATTTTAGGGATACAGTACAGTTACATTCATTGTTGGGAATTTGTACCTCTACATGACATATTTTGATAACTGTATTTAAATATTAATTGGTCCATTCTGAATTTTAAAGTGCACATTTAATAATATGATACATGTTATAACACATATAATTTCACACTTACTGTAACATAATGAAATTACCTGATACATTTAAAACTGCTGTTTAGCCAGGGATTTAGCTCAGTGGTTCGGTGGCCTGCCTTGCAAGTGCAAGGACCTGAGTTCAATCCCCGGTACCAAATAAATAAATAAATAAAACTGCTCTTTATAAGAGGGTCTCAAAGGCTTTACTTGACACCCCCTCCCCGAAGTTCCAGAGAACGAGTGGTTCAGAACTTCTGAAGCAAAGAATCCCAGCTAGGAAAAACATGTTGGTCAAGGAACAGCACAGAGATGTTAGGCAGCAGGAAGCCGGAGGTACTTGTTTGTGTATGGATGGCAGCTTCTGTAGGCCAGCATTATTAACTGCCCTCAAATTCTCGAATAAAATTCTGGTGTAAAGATAATACACAATGTTTTCCTGCCCCGTCCAAGCTGACATGGTGTGGCCTGTTTGCTAATCTGCTGCTCCTGCTGCTCCTTGCTTAGAATACTAAGTAGACCACTGGCAAAATTCTCATTCTTTAGCCCACATTCATCCCCCTGGTGGAATCTGGGCTTTCTGCTCCCTCCTGTGTCTGTGACCATCTGTGCAAAATTACCAGTCTCTTTTATCCAACAGATCTCAGGATCTCCACGCTTCATAATTGCTTGACATATTAACTTTCTACAAAATCATTAGTATCTTAGCTGAGGCTTTCTGGTCCCTTAACTCAGAAGTCAAAAGCTCAATGATTCTTTCGGGGTAAGCACAGGACTCGAATGGGTGGGGATGAAAGCAGCGGCTTGGGATCCTCCTGACACACTGCAGTGTCATCTGCCAGTCGCCAAAGTCCTTGCTGCTCTTCCCCACTGTTCTCCAGACACTGAGTCTGTGTACTACTTTACTGCAGTGAGGACCACTGTGACCAGAATGTCCAGAATGTCCAGTGTGTCCAGTCTTCTGTTCAAACCAGAATTCCAGAATTTCATGTGACATGTCCTGCTTATTAAGTGCTACAAGCCCAGTTCAGCCAACACCTGAGCTCCTAACCTCCACCTTAAGAATGCATGGACAGTGAGGGAATTTCTAACACAAATTATTTTCACAGTGGTATTTCCAGATCTTATGTATGACATCGGGACATTTGATGATGTTCTTTCACATACACAATCATGTCTGCCCTTAAAGAGTCGAGATGATGCCAGTAGCTCCATTCTACAGGTGAGAAACTGAGGCTCAGAGAGGTTACCTAATAAGCCCAAAGCCACATGGCTGGAGCAAAGCTGACTGGACTGTATTCCATGCTTCCGATGGCCTCACAACAATGCTTTCCTGCTATACCTCACTGCCTAAAGCGCTCTTAGTGGTCCATGAAGAGCCAGCCACAGCTTGAGCTGCTGTTTCTGGTCTCTGGCTCTCTCCCTGGGATACCCTTAAACAGCTTTAAAACAGAAGCTTAGCAACACACGATTCTGGCATCAGCCCCAACTGCTTTGATTGCATCTGGTATTTTATGTTCTAATCAATTGGCTTCATGCTTTTGAAATGTGTGTACACACCCTGGTGTGCACTGATCTGAAGAGTACCATGGAACAACTTTGATTTTTCCATTTGCTCGAAGATTTTAACAGGTTGATCACATCAGCAGTAAGCTGAGGCTCCCTCTCCCTTCTCCTCCCTCACAGAAATACCATCACCACTGGCTAGTTCTTCTGGAAATAGCCACTCGCCATAGCAATAAATCCTAGATTCACTATATAACCCCTGATGCATTTCACATTTTCCCACCAAATTCCACTGTCCAAATTTGGAGTCCCAACTTCACCACAGGCCGATACAATTTCACTTTGTGGGATTTTCCCAGCTTTTCCCTGCATTATGGTTGCAAAGCCTGTAACACCAGCTGTGCTGCAGCCAGCCCTCCAAAAAAGGTAATTGTGCTCCCTGATAGCACTGCACACAGCACAAGCGAGGCTGCCAGCCCACTCCTCCGGCAGCCTTTTCAGGATTCTGGGGCAGTGTCCAGTCCCTCCTCCGCGCTCACAGTTAATGATGTGGGCTTCTTGAACAGCTCACAGTCCTGCAAAAGCCCTGAGAAATAAAGGGAGGAAATAATGCATTCCCTTCCTCTCTCACTCCCGCTTTTGTTTTCTTCATCACCAAGACCCCATCATTCTTTCATTCATTTAATCAATACACATTTATGAGTTACCTATTGTGTCCCAGGCATTTATGTTAGGGGTTGGAGAAAAATAAGCTACATAAGTCAGGGGAACCTTTCTGTAAAGATCCCTAAAACAACAGAGAAACAGACACAGAATAACCACATTAAGTCCATAGTCTTTTATCTAAAATCCTCAAGGTCAGAGGAGTTTTGGAACCCAGAAGTTGTCAGACCACGGGGATATAATAATATGATGTGTATACAGAAC
Source organism: Fukomys damarensis (assembly GCF_012274545.1). Lineage (NCBI taxonomy): Eukaryota > Metazoa > Chordata > Mammalia > Rodentia > Bathyergidae > Fukomys > Fukomys damarensis. The sequence continues at coordinate 72,303,666 of NW_022900917.1, forward strand.
CCAAAAACCAAGTTTCACTTATATAAAATTTGCAAGAGGTCTTACTAGCTCAGGTGAGTTTGTGTCCCCTGCAAGTCAATTTGGAGGCAAACTTTCAATTTCAGAGGCTTCTAAATTATGGAATTGTAGACATGGAACTCCAGAACTCTAATAGTTTTCATTCAATGAGTGTCTTCTCTCTCTCAGGCAGTTAATATGTCTTCACACTTTTTCCCCTCCAAAGAGCCCTCCAAAGCCCTTCAAACTATTCAGTGTGATCAAAACGCACAGTGAATGTTTAATTTTAAAAATCCATCACAATAAAAGACTCATGTATCCCATAGTTCTTGTCACTTTCTGAAGAAGTTTTGGAAGTCCTCTCTTGTGGATGTCTTTGAGACAGGATGGAAACTCTCATAAATTATGCTGCTGTTAAAGGCCATCCAACAGAAAGGAAGGCTCATAAAGCTTAGAAACAGCCCAATTGACCATCAGCTGGAGACTGGATAAAGAAGATGTGGGTTTTTTTTTTTTATAAAATGGAGTACTACTCAGCCATAAATAATGAGAAACTAGAGATATTTATAGCTAAGTGGATGCACACTGAGGCTATACTCTTATGTGAAATTAATAAATCACATGTGTAAATACCAAATAGTTTCTCTGGTATGAAAAACTGAAAGTGTTAATAAGGATCAAAATGTATAATTGATATTGTGTAACAGGAAGCAAAGGTCTAAAACAGTAGAGGAAGTGGAAAGGGTAGGAGAAAGGTAAAAAGGAACAAGAAAAAAATGTATGAAAAGGAAAACATGGAAACAACTTTGTAAATGGGGAAGGGTGGAGGGTGTGAAGGAAGGGCTGGGAAATAAGGAAAAATAAGAACCAAGATAAGTCATGTAAAGGTACAAGAACCCAATGATGAATGTAACTGTATTGTATACCTACTATGCGCCAATAGACTTAATAAAGATGTAAAAAGAAAACATTACTTTGTGCCCTCATCCACCTTGTTTACCAGATCTGGCATCCTGTTACTCTGGCTCTTTCCCAAAGACAAAATGATCATGAAAGGCAAATATTTTGAATTAGTTCCAGACATCAAGGTAGCCAGGGCAACATAACCAGAGAAATGAAAGTGCTAAAACCAATGTAGTAAGTGTCTTCGAAGTGAAGGGGGACATTCTGAGGGGAAATTAATGGCAATGTATCCTTTGCTGTAATATATTTTAAATGGCATGTTCACTATATTTTTGATGATATCTCATATTGACTGTTACTGAATATGCTATTTGGCCACTATTTTTCACATAGGCCACCTTCAATGAGCCTCATGACACTGACAGGATATTCTCTCTACACTCAGGAAAGGAAGCTGAGGTTCATGAAGATTCAAGAACTCATGGAAGGTCGTGGAGGAAGTCACTGGCAGCCCTGAGCCACCTCTGTTCCTACAGGAGCTGTGCTGTTCCATGGTGTAAAGCTGCTACCTTCTTGAGAATCACTTTGTTTCCACAAACACCCTCCTTACCCTTTCCTCTTTCAGTCCTAAAACCACAATACCCTCCCCATATTCCCTGCAACGTACACATAGCCAGTGTTTCCTCAAGAGGCCTAAAATACAAAAGTGGTAAGTCCTGCTTCACAAATTTGTACCAGTGATCCCTGGGTTTCCCTGCAAAAGGTTTCAGAATCAGATATGTCTAGGGTTGAATTTCATTCCTGACACAAATAGAAGCTGGAAAAAGTCACTTAATCTTTCAGAATATTTTTCCTCCTTTAAAATGGAAAAAAAAAAAGTCCTTACTTGGAGTTGTTCCAATGATAAAATCTAATTCATGTAAAGTCGTTCATTGTAATCCCAGGAAATAGGAAGTGTAGACCAAGGGCAGCTGTTACTGTTGTCACTGTCATCACTCTTGCTGCCATCATTGCTGTAAAGTGTTGTTTGTTCCCATTCTCAGGTCAGCAGGGAACAACGTGGGCCAGGTATAGTAACACAGAGAAGCCTACCTCACCTTTACAACCGGAAGCCCACTGCCTTTCCCAGGAAAGCAGACCACGTGACCCATGGTACTGTGAAAAAGGATGAGTGACCCAAGGACAGGAATTCTCCCCATGCCTTGTCATCTGCAGTGTCTCTGGGCTCTGAGTGCTCCTGCCACTGAGGATTCGCCCAAAGGGGGCAAAGATTTACTGAATCCATCAGAAAGGCTTTCTGATGGGGTCTGGATGTGATATGTAGAAGAGAGATGAGGGATTTGAAGCCTGAGTGCACAGTGACAAGAAGCTGGCAATCAGGCAACAGTGCCAGAACCTATAAGGGAAAAAGAATCAGTACAAAAGGCATGGAAAAAGGAAGAGGAGAAAGGGGCAGAAGGGCTGTGAAGAGGACATCTATGGCATTGGGACCAAGAGGTGCAAGAGAAAAAAGAACTAAAGTGGAGCCACCAAAATTTCACAGCTGGAATCTGAACTCCACAGTTTGTGCTCTTAACCTCCTCGCTGAGAACCACAGGCCATCATGACCCTTGGGACCCATCAGTACTAGAAATGGAGCTGGATGCCTGGAGAAGCCCATGTCAACATGGAAAGCATACAGCATTTCCAAAGGGAGCAGCTGCTAATGTAGCTTCGGCAAAGGACACTGTGGGAACATGAGCCAGAATGTCAGGTCTTCTGACTTTTTCAGAAGGCAGAAGGCAGAAATCGAGATACCCATGGGAAGACTCCACTGCTTTGATGATACAGACACCCACACCCCCCCCACACACACATATGCACACACACTCATCTTCGGGTTAGTTTATAGACTTCTAGTTTGGAAATATCACCTTATACTGTCTGTTGAAAGAAAAAGGATATTTTTTATTGCAAAGTCCAAACTTCCTTCTCTAGCAGTTGGAGACAAGAGGGTAGAAAGATGTGCTATAAGCCCAGTGAAAAAGCATTCCAGAGATGAAGAAGGCTTTCTAAGAGCAGAATCCAAAGGAAATATCTCATCAGTTGGTCCAAACCATATCAAAAATTCAAAAGGAAAGAAGATGTCTTTCCTATGCTGATCAGGATGGAGTAATAATAGGGAACCAGTTTACCCTCCCACCTGAAGCAACTAAAAACATACAGCCACGTACATCAACATTTTTGAGACTTTGAGCACAAGACAATACAGGACAGTGGCCTGTGAGATAGGGAAGTGCAATCATGCCTCGGTACTCCTCTGCTTCCGAGTCAAACCCTGCACACATCCCATATGGATGGGAAAGATGTTTCTGCCCTTGTGCCAGTCTCATGGTGGCTGCCAGCTGTGCAGAGCCCCATATTCACCATCGGTGTCTTGTACTTTTGTTCATTTTAAATGCTACTCATGGGCAGTGAAAGGTTTAAGAGTGGAACCACTAGCCCTAACAGGCTCATATTAGCCCAGTAAAACATTCAAGTTTTGAGGAACTTTCATGATATATTTCTGATTAGATTATTTTTGGGAAAAACTGATTAGGTACTCATCAGTTTTGGTACTCACCATGACTTCAAGGACAAATTAACAATGAGTACTGAGATATAATGTAATGAGGTGAGCCCTATGATTACCCAGTGGAGACCCTGGGCTTGTTTGTAGGCCTTGACTCGGGGAGAAAAACCCCAGGGGAGTCCCTTGGTGTCCTTGAGTTGAGAAGATAGCCAAGAATGTAGGGGTGTGGTGGTGTTGGCCAGAGGTGTATGAGATGGGTATGCAGAGATAAGGAATTTCGGGGGCCACAAGCTCAAAACCTCCTGGAATGCATGGTTAAAGATGGAAAGATAGCCTACAGGGCCACAAGTCCATGGAGGATAAAAACACATTGCCTTAAGGAAAGAATGCCCTGGACATCCTCCTCCTCATACTTTGATTTATTACTTAGATTGACCCTAAGGTCAGTCCTGTAATAGAGTACCCTGCTCTTCCTCTGTCCCTTACATGAATTCCTGCACAGACATCCTTCTGTTGTCCTTTATCCTTGCTTCCTGGTTCTACCAATAAAAAGCCACAGAAGCTTCAGTTCCAACTGTCCTTCAGGCTGAGACTCTCTCATGCTGAGGGGTCTCGGTTAAGGAAGTCCTCTAGGCCTTCTTAGAGGGCAAACTGCACATAGGCCCTGAGTAGTCGCTCGTCCTTTGCGCTGTGCTGTGGCCGTAAACTGTGACCTGGGGAAACCAGAATGACTGACATTGAGCAACAGAGTCACGGAGAAAAGAGTCCTGGAGTGTACATAAGGAGGCTGCTGGCGGGAAAAGCATCCCCTGTCTCTGACACAGGGCCAGGAATAATTCCATTTCTCAGTAGCTAAAGTGGGAAATCTTACAATATGGAATATTAGCTAAGATAATTGGAATAGTTTTGCCTCAGCAGTGGGGAAAATTAGCCCTAGACAAAATGTCACTCTGTCTTGCCTAAAATACTTGAAAACAAAACTCAAATGGACCGAACAATTGTTGGCAATATGTATACCTGTGAGGCCATCACCACTATTGTGATAATGAGCATAACTCCAAAAGTTTCCTCCTGCCCTTTTACCATCCCTTCCTGTCCCTCATCCTAGTTCCAGGACTACAAATAGATTAGTTTGCATTTTCCTAGTGCCCAAGTCACAGATTAGTTTGCATTTTCCATGTGCCCAAGTTAAAGTAGATGATCTAAACTTGGTAAGAAAGAATTTATGAAATTCTTATATCATATCATCATAAAATAAATATGAGCATTATTGTCTAACATGGTATTTCCCAATAGCAGACTTTTTGTACATCCTACTGTGGATTGAACCCAGGGCCTTCATGTGGAGCTGTAACTCCAGCTCTTGTACTTTTTGTAGAAATAGAATAAAATGGGATGTACTTGTTTTTAACTGCATTTTTGACCCATTACATTGATTTCTGAGATTTATCTATATTGTGCATGTTAATGATTCATCTCTTTTCATTGTTCCATAGTATTCCAGCAGCAAGAAAAGGGATAAAGGAACTGGCTCGGCATTTTTGCCATCAGAGCTCGCAGGTGTGGAAAGAGCATGGTGACTCTTCCTAAGGGAAAGAACATTTTACTTCCTTAAAGCTGGAAGTGAGAGAACATGATGCCAAAAGTCATCATGGAAGACAGGAGATGAAGAACACAATGTCAGTGGTGGCCATGGGAGGCAAATGCAGAGGCTAAAGCAGCCTTCTAAGGAACCCAAAGGGAAGAATTTAGAACAAATGTCTGCATGAAATTGTGCGCAGGGATTAATCTGGAAACAACATTTTCTTATTCTGTCTGGGACACGCGTGCAAGGACACTTCCCATCCTCTCTTACTGCTACAGAATAATTGCTGGAGAACTGGGTTGAGAATGATTCAGAGGGTACAAAGAGCCTGAAAGTGTTCTAGCTGTGGCTGTTGTAGGCGTGAGACACAAGAGGGCTGACTCACATACTCCATCTTTTCCATTTTTAGGAAGTTGTTTTCCAGTTGGGGTACTTCCATTATTACCTTCTCAGAACAAGCCCACTCATTAATACTCTTCAATCCTTCTACCATCCCAAGAGAAACAGACCTGGCTCTAACCAGCCAGAAGGCAGTAGGTGAGGTGCCCTGTCTTTGACACCTTCCTTGTGCTCATGTTAAACTAGATGGTCTAAACTTGATAATCACAATAAATTCTCATATCACATTATCATAAAATAAATAGGAATATTACTGTCTAGCATGGTGTTTTCAGATTGCAGCAGCTTCAGTTCCAACTGTCCTTTAGGCTGAGACTCTCTCATGCTGAGGGGTCTCGCTCGGTTAAGGAAACCTCTCTGGGCCCTTTTAGAGGGCAAACTGCATATAGGCCCGGAGTAGTGTTTGTGCACATAACAATAGGTTGAACTCAGGGTCTTCATATGGAACTATAACTCCAGCTCTTTTTTTTTCAATCTCATTTTATTTTGAAACAGGATCTCACTAAGTGACTGAGGTATCCCAGGCTGAGCCTGAACTTGCAATCCTGTCTCGGCCTCCCTGTGCTGGGATTATAGTCAAACACCACCACACCTGGCTTATAGCAGACTGCTTATGGAATTTTTTTTACTGTGGATTTAATAAGCTCACATTTCAGAATGACCAGTTATTTTCCATGTTCACATACCCCTCCTATACATGAGTTCTGTGCGGGGTGATTAAGCACTTTATGTGATAAGAAAAATTGCTTTTGGCCTTTGAGAAATGCAATTTAGGGTTTATTGTTTGGAAAGCCCCAGGTAAATAATGATTACCCAGTAATAAATTGTGTAATTGCATTTAAACTGTGCCTGGAGGCCAAGAAATGTTGCCAATCAGTCCCTTCCAACAAGACTAGGAAACAGCAAGAAACAGCCAGGGTGAGGACACCTGTCCCTGCAGCCAGCATCTCTCCGAGGTGCAACCGTGAGTTTGGTCCAAGTTCAATCACTGCTATTCAAGTGGTAAGGAAGATCCAGACAGATTAGCAGAAGACCCAGGCGGGAAGACTGACAGATTTTGTACTGTAACCTGAAGGAGGGTAAGGGTCAGTTTGGGGAGTGTGTTCCAAACTAACATCATAGTTTGAAAAAAGCAATCAAGCAAGAGGTATGAGGACATTAGCTGGAGTTCTATTTTACAACCTCTGATTAGAGGTGTGACTTTGATGCAGCAGCTCCCCTCTCCATCCCTTCTCTGCACTGGAGATAGGAAAACAGATGGATAAAGATAATTGCAGTCAGCCTAGAATTCTTTTTCTCAATTCAGATAGAAATCATGTAGCTCTGCTAGCAGCCCTGATGGCAACAGCCGACACAGTCCCTGCCGCTGCCAGCCATCATCATCCAATCCCAGCCTACAGGAGACACCACAGGGCAACTCTGCTGGGCAACTGTGTCTTGGCCACTGGTCTTGCTTAGGTGCAGCTCTCAGGAGCCCTGAGTGTTTATTTGCTCCATCTACACTACTCAGGATAAAAATTCTAAGTAGATTTACAGGAGTTAAGGTCACTGCACTACCAGAGGAAAATCACAAGCAGGTTTACAGGAACCCACCGTGAGCATAAGTGGGCCAGTACAGGGGAGTGAGCCGTCCAGGCTAAAACCAGAGAAGGGCCACTTATGCAGCAGCTTGCAGGCCTATTTCAGTGAAGGTGAGAATCTTCTGGAAGGTTTGTTGTCCATGTTGGATATACTAATAATGGTCCCGGATCCCTCCTTTGCTGACTTTAGCCTCTTTAGGGTGCCCTCTCTAATCCCTAAAAAATCAAACAGCATCTTCTGAAGTAATGGAGTAAGACAGGATATCACACTGCCTGTCTGGCTGCTCTCATGTTGGAGTAGCAAGTGGCCATTTGAGAGCCAGGGAGGACACTGCTAGGTGGCCAAGAAGGACATCAAAGCAGACTTTCCCAACCCACTTGGGAGCAAAAGGGAGTAGGCGGGAAGGGATATGCTGGTCACTGGCCAAGCCACACATGCCTCCAGCCAGTGTAAGGAAAAATGAGAGTCAGCCGCTTCTCTGTCTCAAGATCTCCTAGCCTTGAAAGTGAGTTCTGGAATGTCCTCCCTTTCTGACCTTGAGTTCTCCAACCCTCAGTCCCTCTGTCTGTGCCAGTCAGTATGGGGTCAGCCATGGCATTGCCCTCCTAGAATGGTGTGAAATTAATGACAGCATGCATACAAGGTGTCACTTAGAGGCTACTTATACCAGAAATGAGGTCTTCATCATAAACGGATCCTTTGGCAAAATGAAAGCTAATCTTTGCTCTTAGCAATAATTGTTTAAATGTTTTCACGAAAACCTTTTAAAGCACAGCGTATACTTCCCCACATACTGAAACTGGATGTAATAAAGGAATACAATATCAAAAATAAGAAAATACAGAGCTCTGGTCTGGCTTTACCATCCAGTAGCTGAGAAACCTGGAACAGATCCCTGGCTTTCTGGGCCGCAGTTCACCGCCAGTTTGCTGACAGGATGGATACTTCTCCCAGCTGACAAGGAGTATTTCTAAAAACTGCTGGGCAAACCTACTCATCAAACAAAAATCACTCATTTTTTTCTTGATGATTCAATCCTCTTACTATGAACATAAACAGCTATACCATAACACAATAAACTTTTTACCTCATGGGATACATTTAAAACTAATCACATGTTTACTTCACAGGATTGTCACCTTCTTGGGAAATCACACACCCATTGACTCATTAACACAGTACTTATTTACTACCTGGTACTATTTGTTTTGGGTTTTTTTGTTTGGTTTTTTGAGGGGTACTGAGGATTGAACTTGTGACCACAAGCTTGCAAGACAGGTGGCAGCATCACTGAGCTAAATCCCCAGCCCCAGGAAATATCTGTTAAATAAATTAATCATATTTTCTAAGAACAGTGATTTTAGTCTTTTATTTTAAGAAGTGCTGATTATGAAAATTCAGGTCACAGCCACACACCTATAAAGAAGTTATTTTTTTTAATCACCCAGCATCACATTACCTAAAAATAAACATCATAAGAAATTGGTGGAAATCAATTTGCTCACCACTCTTATTGTAGATATTTGTCAAAAGAGAATCTTTAAGGAGAAAACAAAGATAGATGACTCACAGGTTATAGACAGGCTTCTGGAAAGTACGTAAAGCATCATAAAATGCACACTAATTTCAATAAAAATATTACATTTAAATTTATCTTACTATAAAACAGAAACCAAGGAAAAATGGAAATAAACTTTTATGATTTAATTTCTTACTTTAAAATGAAAGAATCCTCTAAAATTTAAGAAAAAGCAATTACAAAATATACTTTAAAAGCTCTTTAAAAGTGTTCAATATTGTGCTAGCCCCTTGGTTCTATGGAGGATTAGCATGATTATTTTATTTCTTAACCTCTCCCCCTTCTTCCCACATGTATTAACTATTGCTATCATCAATTTGTCAGAGTTTAAAGAATTTTAGTCTAAAACCACAAGCATGAACATGTACAGTTGATTATCTATTAAAATGCATGTGGCCAATATCTGTTGGGTACACACTGGTCAACATGATGGTGAACAAAGTGGAACAGGGTCCCTGTTCTAAGGGACTTTCCATCACAGCGAGGGACAGACAGACGTGCACGTGCACATGCACACACACACACACACATACACACACACACACACACATACACACACACCTCTGCTAGGCAGTAATAATGCTAAGAATAAAAGAAAAGAGATTGAAGAAGGTACAGAGGAGGGTATCAGAGTGGAGTATACTGTTTCAGACAGGTGGGTCTCTGATCTTAAGAGCTTGCAAAGAAATAAGAACAGTTAGTACAAAAGCCAGGATTTTCACAGTGGTTTCTTATTTCCTGGAACCCATTGTTTGTTTGGATCAAAAAACAAACTCTTGAATGAGTTTTTTCAAAAAGCACTCATTGATTTTGCACTCCAAACATTCCTATATGCCTGGGATGTCTGCCCCTGACTACAGAGAAGGCAGAGTGGCTCACTGTATCCCACTGGGGAAGAATTCTTTCTCTTAGAACTTACTGACTTGGTTCCACTGTTTCTATTGCTACAACTGCATCTCAGAAGAACAGGGGAAAGGTTTGAAGATAGGGATATAATTAATTACTGTACTGTTAGTAGTAAGAGGGACTGAAGGTGGAAGGAAGGCAATGGGAAGGAGGGTGGAAGAGAATGGGAGAAAGGAAGTTGTGACTAGAAACAATTCAACTGGTCTGCATGTCGAGGTAACACAGTGTCGGATGGTCAGGATGTACACATGGACCTCATCTTGCAAAACCTGAGAATTGTAATCTCCAATGCAGTATCAGTCCCTTACCATCTTAAGATAGTCACTTTGTCTCCCTCAGCTTCTATTTCTTCATCTATAAATTGGGAATCATAATTGTCTTGGAAGAGTCTATAAGGACATAAAGTTCATGGGCTATTGCTAAGTGCCAAGCAAGTTGTACCTGCTAAATGTCAAAAGGCTTTATGCCTGTTTTACCAGCCTTGGCTATGCCACAAAGTTATCAAGGACCAAGTAATGGGTATAAATGTAATAAGGGGATATACTCACAAATATGTACAGTGGCACCTGTGTGCAAGAACTCAATTTGTTCTATGATTTGGGGAAAAAAGGCCACATTTGTGTTTGTGTGGGAAAGATGGCTGCAGTTGTGTTTATCACTCGATGCAGAGTTGGCAAACAGAGACAAAATTTTGCCAAACACTTTTGTTTGCAAACCAAAGCATTCACGAACTGAGATAACCCCTGTATCTGTTAAAAATATAGACAATCGATGTAAAATGTGTGTATAAAGGAAATATATCTATATACTTAGAAAGGTTCCCGACAAATGTTTGAGTCCTTCACTGAATGCTGATATAATGTCTATAAATGACACATATATGTGTATATGTAGCAGAGTTTTCCTCTGCAATTTCAATTTAACCTATATTTAAGTTCCATCTGAGAGTTTTAATATCAATTTGCATTTATTACTATGAAAACCTGCATATAAAACAATAACCTTCAAAATGTAAATTCCTTCCTGAAATCTGATTTGGAATTTGTAAATTCATAGTTTCCAATCCAGGAAGGGGTTGACTGAACTGATGAAAATAACAGCGAAGAAACCTGCTGAAAATCAAAATCTGGTCCTGTCATCCACAGGCCCTCCTATCAAAGTTATTACAGCTGCTCATTCCTGTGCTGTTTTGTCATCTTCTCTGTATGAATAAACCAAGAATAGGTTGTGGGCAAACAGGGCATAACCTATATGATTCTTATATCACACAGACAAGTCCTTTTGATCCCAATATCTACCTCTGTTGTCATTTCCTCTGCCTTCTGATCTTTATTTCATTTTATTTATTCTGTATTTCTGTGATAAGACTCTGGGCTCCCAGGGCATACTTGAGTCTTCTGTGATGGCACAGTCGTACAACTGAGCCAATTTCCCTTAAGTGGAAGCAAAAACACTATGAATGGGTCACACCCATCTAAGATTTCCTAGAAACTTCATCACAGCAACATTAACCAAGATGGCTGGCTCACCAGTTAACAGTTTAATAACAAACTACCATACCAAGAAAATTCTGGTTTTTCAGGAGACTCGTACCTTTGAGTTTATGGAAACAAGATCACACAACTCGAAATTTGATAGGTCATCCACTGTTCCTCAGAAGTCTCACAGTTCAGAGGCAGGGCTTTGGGAAGGAGATTGGCTCATGAGGGCAGCATACCCCCCATCAATCCATGATGAGTGATGGCTAGGTGGGGACTCCTTGGAGGAGGTAGGTCACTGGGGTACGGAAGAGCATATTTTTGTCCCCTGTCCCTTCCTCTGGATCTGTCTATCTTCCTCTGTCTGCTTGCTGGCTGCCATGGGTTGAGCAGCTTTTCTTTGTCATGTCCTTCTGCTATGCTCTTTCTGCTTTAGAGCCAATTAAGTGCCAAACTCTCTGTAAATGTGAGCCAAATATAAACCTTTTCTTCTTTAAATTCTGTATGTGTGAGGGCTGAGGGTTTAGCTCAGTGGTGCAACTGCCTGTCTGGCAAGAGCAAGGTCCTGAGTTCAATCCCCAATACCA
>NW_022900917.1:72315429-72336035 GCF_012274545.1 Fukomys damarensis
ATATATATATATTTAAATGAATAACAGAGTGGGAAACATTGCTATGAGGTCCCTGGAGCAAAAGAACACAGATGTATACACTTTAAACTGGAAAAAGCTTGAGGAATCTCCAGACTAAGCTGTGGTCTCCAAAGTTTAGAATACAAACTCAACTGGAAGCTGTGTTAAACACAGGTTTCTGGGACCTACCTCAGAGTTTCTGAGTCAATAGATTAGGGGAGGTAGGAGATTTTGCACTGATAACAAGTTCACAAGGTAATGCTGATGCCCCTGGCTTTGAAAATGGGCAAAAGCAATAGTTCTCAATATTTACTGCAGATTAGATCCAGTTATACATTTTTTGCATAATTCCAATGCCTAAGTCACACCTTATACCAATTAAATCAGAATTTCAGTAATATTTAAAGTTTCTAAGATAATTCTAATATGTAGCCAATTTTGACAGCCAATTTATTTTCCAGGTGAGAAAACAAAAACTACCTTTTTAGATGACAGGGCAATGTCTAAACGCTGTGTCTTCAGAGAACTCTTTCTGTTTCATTCTTTAACACTGAATATTAGAAAAAATAAAAAAATATGCAGAAGACTGGACGAAATAATAATTTTAATATGAAACTCCTGTAGTTTTTCACCCATTATAGACATTGCAACACGCATATTGTCACACTAATGTACACAAACTTGTGATCACTACTTGACAAATTATTTCAATCTTAGTGGCTTACTCTACAAATAGTTGTTGTCTGGCCATTTTTGTGGGTGAGGAGTCTTGGCCAGGCTTTATTAGAGGAAGATCTAAGTTGTCAGCAGGCTTCAGAGCCTCAGCGGCAGCCCTCCTGGGACACCAATTCCTTGTCACCCAGGCTTCTTCATAGAGTAGCTCACCAGCTTTGTACAGAAGAAGACTGTGAGAAAGATAGAAAGAGGGGCAGGCAAGTTGGATGCTACTCTTTTGTAGCTAAGACTTAGAAGGGACATCCTATCTCCTGTGTGCATCTGAAGCAAGTCATTAAATACAGCCTACACTCAAGGGCATGGACATGGAGAGGCACGAAGTTTGGATAGTCTTGGAGGCCACCTACCATGATGGAACTATAGGAATTTAAAAGAAAACATTAATAATAAACCACAGTGCTTTCTGCATACAGAAAACAGTGATAAGAGGATTAAAGTCAATTCAAGGCTTCTAAGAGATGACTTCTTGCTTGAATAAGGAAGTCAGTGGGGAAAAGGTGGACCCATGAAGAAGGGAGAGAGCAAGGCAAAAAAGAAATGTAGATCAAAATTTTTCTTCCAAATTTCCCAAGGGTACAAGGAAAAGAACTTCTGAAAATCATTATGAAAATGAGGAAAGGAAGGACATTAAACTTTATCGGAAATGGAAGGAGCTAACAGAATACCTGTGAAACAAAGGGCAAATGTGCTATCCTTATTAAAGTCTTTGGGGAAAATATGTAAATATTTAATTTTATCCAGATGCCTAGGCTGGCTGAATAAATGGAATAAATATAAATTAAATCTTAAATCTTGATGAAATTATATTCTACCTCAAGATTAAAATAACAGGCTATCCAGGAACAAAGAGACCACTTTCATGAAAGTGAGTTACTCAGTAGAACTGCGGCAAATTCACAAGAAGAGCTTGGCTTTCCTGGCTTTTTAGTTCAATATTTCTCCTACACAATTCCATGTATGGCCTGCCCAGCTGTACACACTTAGTTTCACAGTAGATCACCAACACTTACACAACAGCCTGCATCTGTCCTAACAAAGTCTCATGGTAATATAACTGCTTGCAAAGTTGAGAGACAAGTAAGTGGGTCGGTCAAGATATTTATGATAAAGAAGAATTATTTTACTCCCAGTTTATCTACCTAGGAAAAAGAGAAGATTACAATAGACACAAACAACAACATCAGAATATACTTAGCTCATACTTAATTCCTTCACAAACATTAGTAAGAGTCAGACATGAGCCAGGTCCAAAAGCCCAAGGCCAGAAAGCAAACAGCACCCGCTCCTGAGTAGCACTCAGTCTGACAGTGGACAGAGACAAGTCACCACAGTAGAGTAGGAGGATGGCTTACTGGGAAGGACACAGATCGAGGCTAGACTTGAAGATGAAGGAGTTCAGTTACATCAAAGTAGGGAAGTAACTTTACATAAAGGAAGGCTTAATAGAGCATATGTGATCCTAAATGTAAAATAAAGTCAGTATGACGGAACTGAGGATGTATGGAAGAAAAGGGCAAAACTAAAAGCAGAAAGGATGTACTAGTTTCCCATTGCTGCTATTTAAAAACAAGCAAACAAACAAACAAACAAAAGCCAGGGATTTGGAGGATTCAAAACACAAAACTTCATTCTCTTAAATTTCTGGAGGTCAGAAATCAGATAAATTCTATGGATCTAAAATTAAGATGTGAGCAGAGGTGGCTTTTTCTGCAGGGTCCAGGATAGAGACTAATTTCTGAGGCTGCCAACACCTCTCAAATCTCCTTTGCCTGTACTCACATTTCTTTCTCCTCTCCTGAAGCCAAACCTCTCAGGGACGTTGGGATTGTATTTTGGATCACAGTGACCAATGTGACCATGTGTAACCCAAGATAATCTTTCCACCTGAAGATCCTAACTTAATCGTATCTGCAAACTCTCTTTTGCAGACATAAGATAATATCCATAGGCTGCAAAGGTGGGTGCCTTTGGGGGGGTGTCATTATTCCACCTCCCACAACTTTTTGGATAAAATTATATATACAATGTTTAAGCAAGCGACTGATGCATCAGATTCAAGGAAAGCTCATCCTGACAGCCAACTTGTGGAATGGAGAAGTTGGGTGAGCAGCCAAGTCTGTAATGGTCTCAGTAAAAATGTTATGAGGATTTAAACTGAGAAAACAGCTTAGAAATTAGGAAGAGGAATGGATGTGGCAGGTTTCATATCTAAATCAAGAAGGCCAGATGACTGTTAGAATCTATGGAATGAAGAGAAGTAGACAAATGAGAATACTCATCTCTGGCTGGAGTGACTGGTGAATAATGATGACATCAACATTGAGATAATGTATGAGAAATAAACCCTTTTGTTGCTAGTCATTAGGGCATTGGAGGGACAAATAGAGCTGGAACAATGGGTTTTCTCATAGACCAGTTGGGTTTGAAATAACTAGAGGATACCTCATGAAGATAACTGATTATCCAGCAGGAAGCTGCGCCTTCAAAGATGGGCATATGGATGTCAGAGAGTAAAACTAATGCAAACCTCACCTCTGGTTTGGATGTGCTTCTCAGAGCAGTCAACTGTCAAGGGCAGTAAGAGCAGTGATGAATTGCAGGTTTGAGCGAACAAAAGTGCAAACTAAAAAGAGTTGCTGAGGGAATGGGAGACAATGTCCACAGAGAAATGCAGAATTGACCTAAAGCACCAAAGGACAATTGAGTGCAGGAATGTGTAATGATACCAAGTAACCATGGCAACTCATCTGTGGCAGAATTCAGCTAACTAGATGCTGAAATGACTCACCAAGAGATTGGACTGGAGCAAGGTTGGGTTTTACTATAAAGCCAAGAGAACCAGGAAAGACCATTTGTGAAAAACTCAAGTCGTTTGTAAGAAAACAGATGCTCCTTGAGACCATAATGTTAATTGAAATAAATCAGACACATGAGCTTAAATATTGCATGGCTTCTCCTTATATGAGAAATTCAAATGACAAATTAAGAGCAAAATAAAAGATAGGCAACAGAAAGTTGGGAGGTAGGTTTTTCTCAAGTGAGAAGAGGATCAAAAGATGGAGGGAGGGGTGCAGGAAAGGGAGAGAAAGGGGAAAGAATGTGAACAGTATCTACTGAAAACATGTACACCGAGAGATAAAAGACAAAAACAAAAACCTGAATGAAATACTGGCCCCACAACACCATGGCTGAGTTAAGCTGCAGGACAAGGAATACGAAGCCTGCTGCAGGGTGAAAACCGGAGGACGCAGGAGGGCCAGGTTGTGCAGCCTAAAAGGCAAGCAGAGGCAAAGTAGAGGCAGGGTGGGTAAGTGACAGCCAGAGATGGAGAATGGGATCTGGGGTTTCAGATTGAAGGAGACGGGCCACAAAAATGAGTAAGAAAGGATAGGCCAGGGGGAACGGAAGTCAGGATCACCGATGAGGAGTCACTGAAGCACTGCACCGTACCTGGTCACCTGGACTCGCGCTGTAAACGCCGGGTCTGTCCTCAGACACACTCCAAATTATTGGTAATGGTGACAGGGTTGGGGGTTCACCTCCCAGATTCTACAACATTTGGTCTTTCAGCAACCTGATGTCTTAGCCCTTTCAACTTACGAGATTTACAACAAGGAGAAATGGCCTCCCCCGGGAGTAGGCCAGGGATGGTGGTAAATTTTACCTTGGTCTGACACTCTGCAACTGTCTAGGTCTGGTTACTGTTTCAATGCACTCGCGTCACACTAGCATTCAATTACCGAATGCTTCTCATGTCTTCAAATGTCAAGGACCTTATAAAGTAAGTGTGAGCATTGACAGCCTAGGAGAGAAGACAGCAAATAATTTTCCACTAGACCATTGTGTTTGTCAAGGTGTCCCGTGGGTTGTCCATGAAATGCGTGAGAGAGTCTGCACCTTTGACAGAAGAAGCATGTCTACCTTCTGCGACTGGGACTGAGGTGTCTGTAGATTTCTGAAAAGTAAGAGATCAGAAAATTAAGGTTGATAGATGTATCCCCTCAAACTTTCGTTACCACCTTCTTCGTGCTAGTAACACATTGGATGACCTCAGATGAGCCATTTAATTCACTGGGAACAAAGATCCTTACTGATCACATAATTCTATGGAGGCAGGCTTACCACTACTATAGAAAATAAAAGAATAATAAAACTAGAAAATATTTGTTCCCCTCAAGAGAAACCTAAATCCCAAAGTCTGTTTAGAAGTCCATATTCTTTTTCATCATTCATGCCACAAAATATACAAGTCATGCTTCCACTCTATAGACATGTGCTGTAGTAACTTGGTTATGATTTATCATCATGCCTTTGCTTTATCATTTTTTCCTTCAGTTTATTGGTACTTCTTAGGTATACAGTACAGTTACATTCAACATTGGGATCTTGTACCTTTACATGATGTATCTTGGTTCTTATTTTTCCCCATACCCCTGCCCTCCCTTCAACCCCTCCACACTTCCCTATTTACAAATACTTTGTTTCCATTTTTTCCTTTTCTCATATTTTTTTCTTTTCCCTTCTTTCCTTTCCCCTACCCTTCCCACTTTCCCTACTCCTTTAACCCTTTATAGCTAAGTGGATGCACATTGAGGCTGTGCTCTTAAGTGGAATAAATAGGACACACGTGTGTAAATAACAAATAGTTTCTCTGGTTTGAAAAGCTAAAAGTGTAAATGAGATTCAAATTGTATAATTTCCCTATCTTTCAAAATCTTTATTTATTCATTTTTATTAGTACATGCTTGAGATACATAATAATTACATTCATTGTGGTTAGCTGGTGCATGTACATGACAAACCTTAATTATTTTTATGACCCTTCTCCTCCCTCCTCCCCCTGCCCTTGCTCTGTTGGTACCCTTCCCATCTGCAAAAGATCTCCTATATTAACTTCCCTCTCCTTACCTACTACTCTGTCATCTTGCCCCCAACACACATACCCAAAAGTATGATTAAACTAAAAGTAAAATGTTTATTTTAGTCTTCTTTTTCATTGCTAGACACAAAATCTAGAACCCAAGACTTAAAGGAGAGGTGGTTTCATGTGATCAGGGTTTACGGGGATTCAACCCGAGATCAGGTGGCTCCAAGGCAGAGAGATACCATGGCAAAAGGCTGTGGTTAAAAAACGAAACAAAACAAAGGCTGCTCACCTCCCAGCAATTATGAAGCCAAAAGGAGGCCACTGCTGGAGAGGAGAGGCTGACAGACAAGACATAGACTCCAAGGCCACGCTCCTAGCAGATCTCAAGTCAACCAAGCCAACACTCCATCTTTACCACTGCAGGACTATAACCATATATTGAAAAAACAAGAGGCATGAGCTACCATTTTCTCCATCCTGTTTAAGTCATCTCTGTTCAAAAATTATGATGAAATTTGAATGTCTTCTGAATGTTGTCATTATCTTATATTCAAAAGGCAATTAAACTGCAAAATAAATACATGTACCTGCACACTCATGCACACACACACACACACACACACACACACACACACACACACCAATAAATTCATAATCTTCTGATAATTAAAACAAGAAAAATATCTTGAAATTAGGGCAAGAGAAGTGACATCTTACTATGGTGCAAAACCATGTGAATGACAACGAATTTTCTTATTAGAAAATATGGGGATCAGAAGGAAATGTAATGGTCTTTGTCAATGCAGGGCATTCTCAGAAAGCTATGAATTTGTCATTAATAAATATCCCTAAAACATCATAGCTAATGTTCTCTAAACAGAAAGGCAAGGATAAAACAATGAATCTTGAACATCAAGAGGAAAAAAAGAATACAGCAAAATTATAGGCAAAAACAGGAGGCTATCACTCCACTCTGTGGTTCTCTAAGTTATATTTAATGATATAAAAAAAGTCTAATGTGAGACCAAGATGCATGTAAGGGAAATGCTTTAAATAATTATAATTTAAACAAAGGAGAGTAAAAGGACACAAAAGGGGGCAATGCTTTTATACATCAGTGCGTCTGGTAAGAGGACATCTAATATACATTGTGATAAGTTTCACAAATACAGTACTGTGCATGATGACTCTCCCAGAAATAAAATAAGGTATAATTCTAACAAAATATAGAAGGTATTTGTATGCTTACAACTACACAATGCTGAGGAAGAAAATAAAAGATTTACATAGGCAGACATGCTGAACTCAAGGCCTAGAATGATGAGTATATGAATAATTTTAACTCTCCCCAAAGTCACATACGTGGGTGCCAGCCCAAGAATGGCTAAGCAGTCCTGACAAGGAAGAGTAAATAGGAGAAATGACTTACTCTTGAATGTTAAGGCTTGTATACAGCTAAGGGATGAAGACCAGTGAAATTGGCAGTGTCAGACACATGAAACAATGGAACAGAACAGGAAACTCTGGAAAAGACCCACCCAAATATGCCTAATTGATATTTTACGAAGTTGCAAGGCTGAGACAAGGATATAAATGCCAACTGATCTCAGGAAAGCAAACTGAGGGAGCAGAGCAAATCAGATAAGGAAGCATGGGACCCTGATGTAGAAATATGGGGCTACCCACCCTGAGAACACCTGAGACAGAATATAACCAGACACCCTTGAGGAGCAGCCTAGACTGAGCCCCATAACTGTCCCTCTAGCTTAAAGGAGTTGGGAGCATTCATGTGCTGTTGTTGCCTACTGAGCATGTGGGGAGAGCTGCCCTGGGCGGAGCTACATCCCCCTACATGCTGGGCTACATGTGACGGACTAGAGCACAAGGCACCAACAGCATCAGCTACAGCAAGTGTGTCTAATTCTGCAATCGAGTGTCAGCAAGAGCACTGGACCATAGGAACAAGATATCATCAAGCCAACATGTCATCTTTTATCATAAATAAAGATATTTCCCCCACTTGCCTTACCCTTTGCATTTTGCTTATTTCAGGGCTTGAGCATGGAGATGCAACCATTGCTCCTTTTCTACACTCCCAAACCTAATCCTAATGGAAACTGAAACTCTAACTCTCAATGCCCACCTTAAACCTAAAAGTTGCCTTTACCCCACCCAAACCCTCATGTTTATGCAAACTCCAATCCTAACCCTAACACCAACCTTACTCCTAAACCAAACACAAACGTAATATTTCACCCTAATCCTAATCTCTCCCTTAACTATACCAACTGGCCCTTTCTAAATTATGGGTCACTTTTTCTTGCTTTACTGAATTTCATATTTGTTATTAGACTTATTAGATGATACATTTTAATGTTCTGGGCTCTGATTTTTCTTTCACCAGTCTGGATTCAAATTCCCACTGTTCTCCTTGCAGGAGGTTCAGAGGCTTCAACTCCTGACTAAAGATTTTTCACAGGGCTGTTTGATGTCTCCTCACAAGTGAGTAGTTCAATAGCCAGCCAAATATTTGGGAAGAATTTATGCACATATTTAAGGGCTTGATCCCCCTGGAGCTGCTTCCCTTCCAGGATTCTTCTCCTACCTTTCTCGATCTTCTGCTACTGTGAACCCTCCTCCTCCTCCTCCTCTGCAGCCTTTACTTTCCTTTAGCTATTCTCTGGGGCCACAATATAGCTCGTTTGTAGATGTATTTTGGTGTATAATTTATCACTGGCAGTGGGAAGTTTAATTCAACCAAGCTACTTCATAATTACTAGAAACTGGAATTCTGGAATCAAGTTTAGCCTATCATAGGAAACTCCTTTAGCCACCAGTTTCAGGGAGTGACAACACAGCAGAAGTAAGTGCCTGAGGAGTGGAACATACAATGAACATACCATGAACCTTTCCATACAATGAACCTGTCCTTCTTGACCTCCTCCAGCCCACTGTCTGCCATTTCCTCCAAGGGTGAATTGCTGCTCCGTACATTTACGCCCAGGCCTTAGTGAATCAGGTAGCAGCCCTTTTGTGATGGTATCTCATGTGTGGGGCCTTGGTCACATGTTTTTTCTCTCCCAGGGCTCAGTAACAAGTCAAGGTGCTTGTCTCAATAGCAAATATGGCATGGCTTTGTCCCAAGCCCTGATGCATCCACTCTGAGTCTTCCTTGGGGCCTTCTGGAGGCCTCACATGGCGTCTTTATTTACCATCACGACTCTGACTATAGCTGGCGTTTACTAAGGTATTCTAAAGTAACCAGGTCAAGCTACTCCTGTTCCAGGGGGGAATGAATGAGAATTGGAAAAAGTCCAAAAATGTTTCATTAGTGAAATTCCCTGTACAGGATAAAATATTTTGGAGGATTTAAAGAATTATCTCCACCACATCAACAAAAAGCCTGATGTGGGACTCAGTCTGTGTTAGAAAAAACAAATGCATAAGTGAATAAATGAATCTCTATTCTCATTATAACAGATTTGGTACTGATCTTACATAAATATCATGTAAGTCACTCAGTTATCATAAATTTTAGGCAATATGAAATCCTACCCAATAAAGATGCATGAAGGCACTGCATTCACTTGGTACTACACACTTGTAAAATGCCAAAGGTTTATTTAACATTCATTCATTTATTTATTCAGTATGTGTTTCGTGCCAGGCACCATGCTAAAGTCTAAGTTTGTAGATAAGAATGATATTTTTTTTTTTTTTGGTACCGGGAATCGAATTCAGGTCCTTGCACTTGCAAGGCAGACTCCAGAAGCACTGAGCTAAATCCCGGGCCCCAAGAATGATATTATTCTTGACCCCAAGAAATCAACTGACTATAAACAAAATGTCATGTTCCCATTTGGCAAAATGCAGCACCGAAAGGGCTCTGACCTTTATCCTTCCTCTGTAGATCTCCCTTAACTCAGGGGACTCTTCTTCCCCAAGGGTGCCTTGATTCATTGCCTTGTCAGAAGCCCACCTACACAGTCTGAAGTTCAGAGGAAAGCAAACAGGTGAGGAACACTGTGCCATAAGAGGGAAATGTATTTTTAGATACCCCTTAGAGTGATAAATAATGTGAATGTCAAATAGTATAGTAAGAATCGCGAGATTTAGCTCAGTAGTTCTGCCTGGCGAGCCCAAGGTCCCAAGTTTGAGCCCTGGTACCAGAAAAAAGAAAAAAGAAATAGAATCACAGATGAACAAAGCATGAAAGATATGATTCAGCCACAGATTCATCAGATTTGGAAACACTTTTTAGAATATTATAAATAAATGAGTAGATGAATAATAGAAAAAGTTAAGTAGACAACATCCAATTTCAAGTTAAAAACAGATAAACCTTGGGGACTATAATCATATCAGTTCCTGAATATTTTATCTCTTCTTTATGCTGAGAAAAGAAACAGAGGGAAAGAGGAAGAGGAGGAGCAGAAAGAAAGAGAAACAGAGAAATAGAGCCAGATCATGATTTAGTTGACAGGGCAGATTTTATCACCCTTTTATTTCTCTTTAGCGGATTTGTTTTTCCTTATATTGCAAGCTCAGCAATGTGTTTCTCTTGGGAGGCACAGTGACATCTCCTGACAAATTCTGTGTCCCCAGTTTGTCCTCATGTCTCACGAGTCTACTCTCCTGTCCTACATCACGGGTCAGCAGGATCACACCTTTCACACCATCCACCTCAGAACAACCACACATCTCAGACCTAGAATACTTTATTAATCTACACTAACCAAGAAATTGGAAAACAAAAGTGGTTTGGCAGTTCAGTCCAGCTGAAGACTTGCTGAACGCTAATTAATTTCAATTTTGAAAATGCTCAAAGGAAGTAAAAGCAATTACAGAGTCTCACACAAGGAAATATTGTCACTTTTTTGTATAAGTCATTTCAATTTTTCATCTATATAATTCTGTTTTCTTTTGACTGTTAGCTTTTTTACATTGCCAATATAATTGCTAATATATACATTAGTGATATATACCTATATACTAGTTTTATGTCATTTTGACCTTTTATTCCAAATGAGTGTTTTCCAAATTATGTATAAAACACTATATTCTCAAGGCTACATACGATTAAACCACATTCAGCTGTTATTTCCATGTTCCAACTGCTATAAACAAGCTGTGGTCTCTTCTGTCCATAAAATGTGCTTCTGCATGTCTTCACCAGGGGTTATTGCTAGCTACTTACGAGTCTAGTTACATGGCTACTACTTGTCTGTGAGCCTTGAAGGCTCTGTTAATCCAGTCCTGAGCAGAAAGCCAGTGTTTACAGTAAGCAAGCAATAAACACTCATAGAAAGAACAAGGTGGCTGGAGGTCCATATACCAATAACTATCCTATGGGAATTAAGGAGAAGTACAAAGAACAGGGCTCATGCTAAGGATGCAGAATGAAACAAGCCAGTGGGTCCCAGGGAATTTAAGGATACCACATTTCTGGCAGCATTCTCCTTAGGTGTAGATCAGCTGACCCATAACAAACATCTTCTCACCTGCCCTTGGCTATGCATTAGCACTTCTTTCTAAGTAGGTGAGTGATTGTAGAGATTCCTTTTCAGAGTATAGCCAGTAAGATGCAAGTGACACTCTTATTGGTACTGATGCAACTTCCTGGAAACAGCAAAAGGAATTTACACAAATTCCCCCAACCAGCTGGCTTTTCCTATGCACCTAGAGATCTGTGTGCTTGCCTGCTTGCTCACCTCCCCACCTACAACCCCACCCCTACTGTGAGCACTTTGAAGTCAAGAGAGCTTCACCAGTAGTTAGTACACTGCCTGGAATAGAATATATGGGGTTCAAATTTGAACCCAACCTATTTAATTCCAAACCCTGGAATCTTTCACTATTGAATAAATACATTTTAGTGACTCTACTGTGTGCATAGCTCTATGCTGCCTGATGTAAATGGTAAACACAGAAGAGGCAGTCAGATGATCACATAAGGATCACCATAATTCTCCAGGTATATAAATAAAATCTTGGCTTCACCTAAGATTGGCTAACTAGACCAAAGATAATGCTGACACACGAATCAGACTGTATTCGATTGGGAAATAGTAGTACCTGATCCTTCAAGAGAATGTCTAGCATAACAGTTCATTTCTGAGATCGCTGTGCAGATCTACGTATATTGGCAGCAATGAGAGCAGGGGATTCACGCACTCCTCTCGCTGGTAGTATTTGAAGTTGCAGCACTCACTGACCAAGAATCCATAGCTGAGACCGTGACCTACTCTGTGGGTCCCTGGAAGACCCTGCACGACTCGCTGGCTGCTGTGACTCATTAGAGGGAGTCCCCTCTGCCTTGTGCTATCATAGACTGGCTTCACCAAATCAGTCATGTCTGAAAAAGTGGCTTAAATTCCCTTCACCACAGAGAGTTCCCCAAAACATGGAAAAGCATCAACTTTGGATCTGAAAAGGAGAACATTCTCAAAGCAAAACCCAATACTTAGGATCAAATTGGTCTTATCAACATGTTAGGAGAACCAAAACCATCGAAGTGATGCAAGTTCCCTGGGGCAGGAGCCCCTCCTAGCACTGTCCCTTTCTCTCTACATAATCCTTGTCTGAGTTATATGTGTCCTCCTTTCTCCATATCTTTTACAGCTAAAAGCTCTTATTATATCCAGGAGTTCTGGGAGTCTCTCTTCCAACCTAGCCTCTGTTTAGGTACCCAAGAAAACAGAGACCAAAACGCCAATTTTTAAATTTCCTAGGGCTTCCATAACAAAGTGCTACAAACTGAGTGCCTTCAACAGCAGAAATTCTCACCATTCTTGAAATCCAAGATCAAAGAGTTTAGTAGGTTGGGCTCCTTCCCAGGGTAGTGGGAAAGAATCCCTTCCTTCAGTGCTTCCCTCTTAGTTCCTCATAGACAGGCACAACTGGCTTTGTAGTTGTGTCCTTTCACACTATCTTTTCTCCATGCATGTCTACCTCCAAACTTTCCCTTTTTATGTGGGTCCCTGTCCCATTGGGTTAAAAAAACACCCTTATCACATCATCTTAACTTGATTACTTCAGCAAAGATCTTATTCCTGAAAAAGATTACATCCTGAGGTGCAAGTTAGGACTTCCACATAACTTTTGAAGGGACAGGATTCAACCAACAGCCAACTTCACAGCATCTTTAGAAAGATTAAATGTTGCAAGGTGTGTACCTAGGCAAGGGCTTTGTAGGTGCTAAAAAAAAAGCCTATACCCTCTTTCCTTCTTCTACCTTCTACCTCGACTTTTCAGCCTCATCCTAAAAGTTTTTTCTCTTACTACTCATACACTGTTTTCCATCCTGACTCAGTGCTCACTACTTTCTCCAGCCCAGCACTTTGCCAGAATATCAAGGTCTAACAAATTACTGGATGTCTCTTAGATCCTGCAGAGGGAAAGAATTACACTTTTCATCTAAGTACCTTGCTATATGTGTTTTACAAGAATATGATTATCAGTGGAATAAATAAAAATACAGTAGTATAATGATCATTAATTCATTTTTAAAACATTCTATTTGAGTCTGTAGATTTGGAGATAGAAAACGTTATGGTGTTTAAGTATGCAACATTTCAAAAGGTAAACACATACATTAATTTGCACTAGTCTTAACACAAAATAATCACTCAGTAAGTAGGACTAATATTCATTATTTCTGGTGCCAAGTACAGGATCTCCTTTCTCCAACTCTGTGAAATGATTTTCTTAGCTAAGCAAGGTGGTACACACCTATAACGCATCACACTGGGAGGCTAAGGCAGGAGGATTGCAAGTTTGAGCCCAGCCAGGGCAACTTAACAGCTTACTGAAACCTTATCTCAAAATAAAATATAAAATAATAATAACAGAGAGCTAGAGATATAAGGATGAAGCTCATGAGCTTGATCCCTGGTACCACACACACACACACACACACACACACACACACACACACACAAGAAGATCTACAATGCAGTATGACAAATGACAAAGCTAAGCAAGGTGGTACACACCTATAACGCATCACACTGGGAGGCTAAGGCAGGAGGATTGCAAGTTTGAGCCCAGCCAGGGCAACTTAACAGCTTACTGAAACCTTATCTCAAAATAAAATATAAAATAATAATAACAGAGAGCTAGAGATATAAGGATGAAGCTCATGAGCTTGATCCCTGGTACCACACACACACACACACACACACACACACACACACACACACAAGAAGATCTACAATGCAGTATGACAAGACTGAGATTAGATAGCAAAGGGTTCTACAGAAGCACTGAGGAGGAGGAAGAGGAGGAGGAGGAAAAGGAGGTAGGGGGATCCCTCCAGGGAACATTTCTAGGAAAGGAGACTTCATCAACCCAACATAAGGAGGAGGGAGCCTCAAGACAGCCACTAACAGCATGGAAAGGCAAAGCGACAGAGGCAGAGGCTTTCTGCTCTGAGGGCTCCTGAGTACCCGCTGCGGAAGCATGCAGTAGCCCTCCGACTACTGGTCCTCCGAGGACCAGGTGGAGACCTGAAACAGTGCAGAGAAGTCACAGACCGCTGCCTCGACCCATAGGAGAAGTCGACTCTATCCTCAAGATGAGGGGGCAGATCATCAAAGAAACACCTCCATTGTCCCATTCCCTGAAACATTCACTTGTAAACAAATATCTCTATTGTAGGAAGTGTTGTTTTAGTTCAGGGGCAATAAAATATGAAAACCACAGATCCTGCTTTCCAAAGGGTTAGAGTTATACTTACTGTGCAACTTTTCAGTTATTTCAAGTGGATTGTTCTTAAGTCTCTTGGCTTTGGATTGTTCTTTTATAAAACACAGCATTAGAGAAAACTGCTAAGTTTTCGTCTTGGGAAAGTTGTACAAATTCTGAGGGATAAATACAAAGTGTGCTTGGCACTGGAGACTTTATTCCACTACGCTTAGAAACAAGAGCTGGGAAGCTAAAGACACTGATATTTAAAGTCAAGCTTCACTGTTAATCGTTTATCACTAATTATATCTTTCTCCAAATCACTTAACTTTTCCGAGCTTTACTTATCTCATCTACAAAGCAGAGCTATCAATTTCAAACTCAAGGGAATGTCATAAGCATTCAGTATGAAAATAATGTGAACTGCCTGGGGCAAAGCTCAGCTCATATAAATACTCAATGAATAATTGATAGAATTCCCATATATTCAAATATGTGTGTGTAATTTGTATATACAATTTGTATATATGTCTGATGTATATGTATATATATTTACTGTATATATATTATATATACAAGTGCTTGGGTTCATCTATTATTGCCTAGGTTTTCTCCTATGCACCAAGAGGCCAAAAATCATCTTCAGAGATTATAATTTGTTTTCTCCTCAAAGGGTACCTTGGCATGTCTGACAATATACTTTTTAAAAAAGGCTTGTAATGATTTATAAATGTCTGATTACTCAACAAACACATTCAAATATCCCAGTTGGGAATTGGATTTGCTAGATGTATGCTTAAATTGATATTCCAGTATAATTTAATGTAAATGCTAATCTAATAAATATTAATCCTAGCCAAACATTAACTAATTTATACAGTTTGCCTTGCTGGAAAGAAGCAATGATTTGCAATTGCTTAGTACACATGAAATATTTATGTATCATGTGCTACCTGAAGAAATTAAAGCATTCAGTGCTCTTGAGCTCTCCCTTCAACTAAAAATGCATTAACAGCATTGTATGTGGGAAAGACTAGAAAGGAGAGAGGTAAGCTCTCTGGTACCCCTTAGCCATGTAGTCTCAGATCTCCCTTCTGCAAATGTGAGACCTAAATTCAAGCATGTCTGCAAAAACTCTGTGATATTTGCTCCAGAGACTAGTCTGTCTTGTTTCAGGAAATCAGAAAAGCCAAGTCTTTCTTATAATTTTAACACATCAAGAAAAAACAGAAAGGACTCCTGTATTGATCATCAATAAAGGAGTTTTACATTTCAGCATGACTTCATGCATAGCTAATTACCAAAAAAAAAGATTTACTTACAGCAAAAACTCACTTGACAACATTTAAAGTCTTGGGCAAGGCACTATATCAAAAATTGAAAAAATATTTAGTCAAACTGGTACCATGCACCAGTAACATCTCAGCCAGTGGGAAGTATTGCTATAAGGAAGTCTTAACTCGTGAGTGTGAGTGATGCTATCTGAAGACCTAAAGCTCTTTGGAAGGTGCAGATGCTCTAGGAACATGACTAGATGTGAAAAGTAAGAGTCCACTGATAGCCCTGGGCTCACCAAAGCCATCTGGGAAGTGGCCCAGTTTGGTGTGAGGTCCCCAGTAGTACACTTCCTGCCATTGGAATGGTTGTAGGTAGTAAAAGGAGAGAGCAAGACATAGAAAACATTAGAAAAACACCAGAAAAAATTCTCAGGTAGGTATTTTGACAGTATTTTGCTACATGGTGTGATAAAAGCCTCAAAACCGTCAGTAAATTTTATTTTATTATTTTATATTTTTCATATTTTTTATTTTATATTAATTATAGGCACAGGTGTTCATCCCACTGACATGTACTTCTCTTCTCAGGCACAGAGAAGACTGAATTTCCTGACCTCTATGTGTTTGGCTAAGGTGATGCATTAGTTACACAGAGCTGCGGTAACAAAGTACTGTAGGCTGCAGACTTAACACAACTCCTGTGTTTATTCTCTCAGTTCTGGAGTGCTAAAATTTGAACAGAGGAAATGTAAGAAGTCAAATTCCTGGAGAAATTTCAAGTCAAAGATCTGAGCAGAACAAAAGAAAGAATCAATTCAGTGTGAGGTTTTATTTCATTTTTGCTTATAATGAAGAAAGCACCCTGTTACTAAGTTTGCACAGGGATCTGGGCTCATTTAATCCTCACCATGAAGCAAGAGCTTCTTATGGTTACAACTCCTCCACTTTGATCTTGATTGACAGTCCCCAACTCCCAGGAATTTATCAGGAGTAGACACATGGCCAGGAAATTCCAATAGCAGGAAGTCTATGAAAAAACAAAAGGAAGGAACAGAAAGAAGTGCAGTACTGTAAGCAAGAAAAGATTAATCCTAGCAAGGGTAGCAATGAGGAATCTGAGATATTGTGTATGGAAAAGTTTAACGCATAAATAAGACTTTCACAAATGATCTCAAAAGAATTCAAGAAGAAAGTCATGGCAGAGTAAAAACATAAAAATATTCCAGAATCAAAACATATCTGTGTATTGTTGGCTATAATTATAAGCTTTATCAGACATCCAAAGTGTTGGGGAGAGATTAGTTACATTTTTAAGTCATTAAGAAACATTTTGGGAAAATTCATGGGTAACAGACTGTCTGTTAATCAGCTTTCCACTACTATTACATATATCTGAGACAATCAACTTATATTTTGGCTCATGCTGCTTTGGACCTGTGGTGGCATGTTATGGCAGAAGTAAATGGCAAAGAAAATCTGTTCACTCTGTATCCAGAAAGCTAAAGAGAATAGAAGAATAGAGGAAGAGACAACGTTCTCACAATTACCTTGAACGACACATCTCCAATGACCAAAGACTTCCCACTACACCTCAATCCTAAAGTTCATCTGCCTCTCTATACTGCCAAGCTGGCGCCCATGTTTTATCACATGGATGCTCTAGGGGACACTTTAAATCCATCCTATAGCAATTTGGAATGCATAATACAGTTAGAATTTATTATGAATGCATGGAGGAATTTTGAGAGAGGAAGGACTCAATGGTTAGAACATTAGAAAGTCTGTAAATTATCGTATTTAGCCAGATAATGTAGACACTGTCTGCATGGTTTTGGATATCACCTGTGGTAGGCAGCCTCTGAGTGGCACCAGTAAGCTCTCCCACTTAGAATCTATGCCTTTGTCCTCCTCACCCTGTAAACAAAATAAACAGAATGCAGTAAGGTGATGGGATGGCACTTGTGATATTAGGTCATAAAAAGACTGCAGCTCCCAAAAACTGAAATCTAGAGAGATATGGGAGTTTGAGAATACATTAAAGTCTCAAAATCCTCTTCTTTGTAAATTTCCAGTACTTTCCCTCTCTCATCTCTCAACTTATTCTTTAGGCTGGCTTCCAATATGGCAGTCTAACAGCCAGAGTAATTCAGATTCTACCTATGCATAGCACAATTCCAATTTGAGACCTATTAGTGTGACCGTGGGATACTCCATCATTAGCTGAGTTAAATATTGTTCCTTCAACAAGTCACATAGTAAAGATGTTAGTGACTGGCATAACCCATGAGGCATGTGAATGTGGTCAATTTCATTTATACCACTTGATTACTGCTAATGGAGAAAAGGCAGAGTCAGATATAAGGAAGGCAATGTCACCTACAGGAAGCTACTACTAGCAAAAAGCTATTAGTCCAAAGACAAGCTGAAAGTACTTGCACTAGAGAAATTATTAGCAATCCACATGATTGGTTGACATCAAAAGAATCTATATGAACGGATGTGATAGCTGATAAAGTTATAGAGATACAACAAGATTAGCACCCAAGTGGATGAGGTAGCTGAGAAGGTGAACGAATTGAAGAGTTCAAGACAAGCTGATGAGAAAGAATGATCCTTATGGAGTTAAAAATCTGAGAAGAATATACAGCTTAATAACAAATTAAGAGTGAAGTCAACAAGATGGAATTTGAGTTCCCCGGCTTTGCTCTTATTCCCTACACACATGAATCCAGCCAGGAGCCATCCAACAGGTGCCAATACTACTGTGAATACGCACAAATGTGAGAGTAGACTGAGATGCACCCTTGGCCCACAGAAGCAGGAAAATCCACTGTTGAATACTAAGAGAAATGGTTCCCCCTAAAAGTGCCATTCCTTTACCAGGCTGGCACAGGGTCACCCAGAGAATTCCTCCCAGACCACAGCTATGAAGGGGGAAAAGTGAGCTGGAGGAAGACATCCAGCTTCCCCGCAGTTTGAAGAACTTCACAGGAGACTCTCCTGCTTCCTCCCATGGGAAATGTTGAAAATACAAGCAAGGAATACGTACGGCCAAAACATACAGGAAAAATGCTCAACATCACTAACCATTAGGGAAATGCAAATTGAAATAACAGATATATCTCACCTCATACTTGTTAGAATAACTCTCTCAAAAAGATGAAAGATATGGATTGGAGAAGATGCAGAAAACAAGGAATTCATACATTGTTAAAGGCAATATAAATTATGCCATTAGGGAGGACAGAATACAGTTTCCCTGAAAAAACTAAAAATAAAACTACTGTATAGTCCATTAACCTTTCTTCTGGGTGGATATCCAAAGGAAATGAAATAAATATGTTAAAGGAAAATCAGAATGCCTCTGTCCGTTACAGCATTATTCAAAATAGCCATTATTCAAAATTAACCTAAATGTCCATCATGCCCATCACTGATGAATGCATTAAAAATGAAGTAAATATCTGCAGTGGAATACTATTTAGCCTTTAAAAGGGGTGGGGTTCTATAATTTGAAAAAACGTGAATGAATATGGAGAACATTATTCTCACGGAAATTAGCTGGGAACAGGTAAATACACGATCTCACTTATATGTGGAGTCTAATAAAGTTAAACTCATAGGCTAGAGGGAGGGAAACGGGAAGAGAGAGAATAGAGACATCTTGATGAAAGGGTACGATTTTCAAATAGGAGAAACAGATTTCAAGATTTATTGCACATCAGGGTGACTACAAATAATAAGAGCATATGCTTCAAAATAACTAAGAGATGAAATTTAAAATGTCTCCCAATTTTTAAATGGTAGTGAAACAAAGTAAAAGTTACCATAATTGGTTTGATTTGTTCGTGCCACATAGTATGCATATATCAAAACACGTTTGTACCCCCAAATGCAGGTAATCATGATTTTTCAGTTGAAAATAATATTAGTAATAAATTGTTAAGTAAAGGTAAGCCAAAAAAATCAAAACAAAAACCATAATAAATAATTGTCTATTGAGTGTCACCCAAGTGCCAACCATCGCCTCATCATTCCCCGCTCCCCCGGTCACCAGTTTCTGTGAATCTTTAGAACTCAAGGGGCTCTCTCACTATTTGCTGCCTTGTGTTCCCTGCATCTTGGGTGATTTTTCATAGTTTTTTGAACTGTGTATTATTTCCCTTCTTGTTTTATCAAAGTAGAGCATCCCTAAGTCCTCTGAAAGAGGTCCCTACTGACTAGGGAATAATATTGGAAAATATACTTCGTTTTTCTTGATCATTATCTACCTCCCACATAAAAACAAAAGTTCTACTAATGCAAAGTAATTTATATGTTTTTCACAACATGTAAGACAGTTCTATCACATTTTTGAATGAGTGGGTGAGTCAATGAATTGATGGGGACCCAGCAATCAGCAAGACAAGCCCCAGCCCTGCCCTTCCAGAGCTTACATTATAGTGGAAGCAAAATAAATCATACAGACCACAGGATATAAAGTTAAGAGCCGACTAACACAGTGAATTCAATTCCACTTCAAAATAGTTCTATGCAGCAAATTCCCACCAACCTTCCTCTTGTTAAAATAAATTAAAAAGCAGAGTATATGAACAGATATTCTAGTGCCTAAAACCATAATTTTGAGCAATCTAGAGCCTCTTGTATTTTCACTTCCTTTTGAGAGCACCTCCTCTTCAAATTCTGAGTTTTTACTTTCTGAGTGGTGACTGAGTTTTGATTCCATCTACTATCTCTACTTTTCAGGGAAGCACAGCCTTAGCCATGGAGAGGAAATGTGACTTTGGAGAAGATGTGTGGCAGTCACACTCTCGTGCTCGATTCTAAGTGGAGAACCAGCTCCTCTGCATATAAACAGCAATTGGTCTCTTGTTCCTCAGCCCCAATCTATGACAAGATTTGAAAAACTAGTGGTCTGTTAGCAGTTTCCATACGACAATGACATACAACAAAAGTTGAAGGCAGGCCTAACTGGGACTCAGAAGGTTTGCAGCATGTCACAAAAAAAAAAAAAAAAAAAAAAAAAAAAAAAAAAAAAAAAA
>NW_022900917.1:72336457-72381701 GCF_012274545.1 Fukomys damarensis
AAAAAAAAAAAAAAAAAAAAAAAAGAAAAGAAAAGAAAAGCAGTGTCTTTTGAAATAGGTATGAATACATTACACCCACTTGACACTGTGACCGCAGAGTGTAAGTACAAATACTGGGGTCACACTCCTGATGCTGGTCTTCCTTGTTCCAAAGTCTGTGTGCTCCCTACTAATCCTTGTGATGAAGGAATACTGTGCATGATTCTTTGCTCCTTCAACCATCGATGGTACCTAAAACTGACATTAAAAGTTCTACACCCTCAGGCACAGCTATGGACATTTGTTCCTCTCAGTTATTACCAATCTGCCCAGGGTTCTTTTGTTAGGTTCAGATGAGAATCATGAATCAACAAAGTGCAGCTCTGCGAGTGGATCTGATATTGTCACAGGACAGCACAAGGCTCTTAGTTGCATGGTCCATTCAATGCTGGATTTTGCTGGACACTGCAGGTCCGCCCCATGTTGGGTGCTGGTCTCTGCCACTGTTGGCCACTACTATTGGACACCAGCTTGTTAACTTCACCAGATGTCAGCCTCGGCTGCTCTCCAAGGTTAACAGCCCTTGTGTTTGTGCTCTTTCCTTTGAAATGATCACCCTGTCCAAGCTAAATCCTGACTAGATTTACAGGAACTTCTGAGCCCATCCTACCCAAAAAATATCATGAACAGATTTACAGGGCCACCAGAGTGACTCTATCTTAACAGAAGTTAAGCCCAGTGGGGTCTGTGTACCAGAGGGAGCCCTGCTAGACTACTCAGAGAAGTCTGAGGGCTGCTGTTTACATAGCAGCTGCAGATCTGTGATTTATCCATGTAGACCCATGATTGATTCAAACTCAGTCCTATGGATTGGTCCAAGTGCAGGCCTGTGAGTAGCTCAGCAGGTGTGAGGCTCCTAGACAGCTGCAGCAGTCACAGCAGGCAATCCATCATGAGGGCAAGAGAGGGAAGCCATCTGACTGACAGCTGTCTCACCTCTGGGAAAAATGGCAATGCTGCAACTGGGGAATCTTTGGGGACGGTTAGCTGCATCCATCATGCCATTCAGCTTGGAGAGGTTGGGAATGTCCATATGAGCCCAGCACCCACGCCCCTTGTCCTTAGCCACTTGAGGTTGGTGCCCTCCCTCGTCTTCAAAAAGGCGGAAACTAGAGGCTGGAGTGGTGAGCGCACAGTGGCTGACAGCCAAGGGGCACTTGTGTCAGAGAGTGGCTGCTGAATAACCAGGGAAGTTGTCCCAGTCCAATGAGGAGCAGAGGGCCACAGAGGGCAAAAAGGAAGTGAAAGGGTGCAGCCTGCCACCTGATAGCCAAACTGTGCCCCCATCTGGCCAGCACAGGAAGCAAAGAGTCAAGCATTCTTCTGTTAGGAAAAATGATCCTTTCTCTTGACATTCTTCTCTCCCAACTAAACTGCACAAAGAGCTCAGTATCCAAAACTGTTGCTCTTTCAAAACTATATTACAGCAGGCACAGACCCAAATCACTGGCATGACCTCTTACATTCTAGGTTCCCGTGGAATAGTTGCCACACCAGGAATAACCCTGCACAAGCCAAATACCTTACTCTTCAAAG
The DNA here is from genome assembly GCF_012274545.1 of Fukomys damarensis. NCBI lineage: Eukaryota > Metazoa > Chordata > Mammalia > Rodentia > Bathyergidae > Fukomys > Fukomys damarensis. Next base: position 72,338,033 of record NW_022900917.1, read on the forward strand.
GTGGCCTCACATTCGCGACAAGGATTCCAAGCTTAGGATGATCCTCAGTTTTGTCACCATATTCAACTCCCCCACCTCGTCCCCAAGTCCATCACTGTGCTGGACAAGTGTGGACGAGACTCTCACATCACACCCTGTGACAGGCACCAAGAGATCTTCCCAGCTTAAGGAGAGCTTCATTCAGAGTCTCAATTCCTTTTCCGAAAGTGGACCTTAACAGTTCCACCCAGCTTCCCTCCAATATTCTTTTTCCATGAGACTCTCAGAGGGAAGGACAGGCTCATTGTCTCTTCTCTTTTAGAAAGCCAGGGAGTCCTCATGCAGATTTATCTCCTAACTGTGATATCTGTGAAGGGGGCTGATGTAACAAATACTAAAAATGTATTGGGAATGGGGCGATGGGCAACGTCTAGAACAATATTAAGGTACATGATAGAAAATGCCAGATCACCTTGGAGGGATCATCAGTAGAATGGTGTCAAAGACTTTGTTAGTGACAATTCAGAAGGCAATAAAGAATACCATAGAAATACCGTGGCTGAAGGAGCAGGAAGCCAGGAATATAAGTCAATAAGCAATGACAAAGCAGAGGTTTTGCCAATACCAACATATTGAAACTCTGGGCCTGCTGTAATAGACAGCTCTTGAGCTTAGAGCTGCAATCCCAGGAAGGCTACAAGTGTGGGGTCAGACACAAGTTTGGATAGAGCCATACAGACCCCGTGATGCTCACAGGCTCAGATAAGTGAAGCTATATTATTAACTGGAGTGAGGGGTCCTCTTCTAAACTCACTCAAGTCACTGGAAAAGGTCATTTTTTTATGGTGGTAGCTTCTGGGGTCTAATTTTCTTGCTAGCTGCTCAGCAAAGCCAGTCCTTTGAGGCCAACCTGTGAGGCCCATCCTATGTCCACACCACATGGGCTTCTCACAAATTGACAGCTTATTTCTTCAAAAGCAAGCAACCAATCTCTCATCAACTTGCCATAAAGAAGTTCTAACCAGTAGTAGCTATTTCACTGTCCCTGTTAATAGCATAATGTAATCAGAGGATGATATCTCAAAATACTCACAGGTGGCATTCACACTTCAGAACGAGGGAGTTGCACGGCATACACACTGGGTGGGGGATTGAAGGACAGATTCTGAGACCATCTTACAATTTTACCTGACATATGACCAGAATGTTGGCTATATCTTGATTGATATGGAAAATAAATGTATAATAAAATAAACAATTTCACCAAAGAAATCAAATTCATAAAACTTTATATAGGCATATACTGTAGAAGGCACAAGTCAAGCTAAAAATTCAATAGGTGAGCTTAGCAGCACATTAGATACAGCAAAAGACAGAATTAGTCAAATAGAATATAGATCAGTAAAAAAATATTCAGGCTGAAATAACAAGAGTAAAAACATATGATAAATAACAGACAGGGGCTAAGATACAGATATTATTCAGCTATATATGAAGCTGAAGTCCCAGAGAGGATAAAACAGAATGAAACAGAAACAAATATTCAAAGAGAAAAAAATATATTAAGCAAATGAAGCAAGATAAATATGAAAGAAGCCACAACTAGGCATGCCATAGTTAAACGGCTGAAAACAAAAAAGAAAAAATAAACTAAATAGAAAAAGGCATTATTTTCAAATCAGGAACAAACATTCAGGCTGACTTCTCAATAGAAACAATAGAAGCCAGAGATCACTGGAAGAGTGAAAAGTGCTGAGAAAAACAAAAAACAAAAAACAATAAGCACAAACATAGAATTCTCAACCTAGTGGGGAAAAAATTATCAAAATAAAGGGAGAACAAAGGTGTTTTCAGTGAAGAAAAAACTAAAACAATTCATACCCAGTAGATGTGCACACAAAGTAAAGAGACATTTTCAGGCAGACGAAAAATCATCTCAGAAATAAAGAGCAAAGGCAGAAATAAAAATGGTTAAAATGCTTGTAAATTAATACATACTGTTACAGTTGAATGGGCCAACAATAGTTCAGGTTCTTGTGGAGGACAAGGAAAGAGTTGCCCAGCCTTCACCTCATAGTAAGTAGTAAGTCTCTATGGTTAGTGAAGATCATGGGACAGACAGGACAGTAGCAGCAGGGACAGGCAGAAAGACAAAGGGACAAAGGAGGGGGGAGGGAGAGGAGAAGGGAGGGGCATGGAGAAGGGTAGGGAGAGTGGGGAGGACCACCTCTGAATACCTGGGCTTCCAGTACTAAAGGGTCAGACACCTCTGAGGCCAGGCCTCCCATTCCATCTCCCCAACTGCCACCTCAGGCATCACCACCGCCCAGCTTAAACATGGAGAACCATTAGGGTGACATTGTGTTTATAGCTGAATGAAGAGGAGGAAGTGGCTCCCTCAACTTCCCTAATTTTAAGGATTAAAATATATGTAAAATTTAAAAAGTTTTTTTGTTGTTGTTGTTATTGGGGATTGAACTCAGGCCCTTGCGTTTGTGAGGCAAGCAGTGGCACCACTGAGCCAAATCCCTGGCCCTAAAACAAATATTTTTGAAATCAATAAAGACAAATGAATTTAAATTATTTCCTAGCATTGCTGGGAAGGTGGTTACAGTATTAATCTATATTAAGTATCATAAATTCAATCTTGTATTATTTAGAGCAACCATTTGAATTATAATAAAAATACATAGCCAAAATTCTAATAAAGAGGAAATAAACATTTAGAAATATTACATATTACAGCAAAAGAGAAAAATAATTGAACATTAGAAGTGAGTCTAGCAGAAAAGAAGTAATTTTAAGTGGGAATTTTTGCAGCACAAATCCATCCACGATTGTATTTAACGTTAATGTATAAACGTTCAATTAAAAGGTATACATTGTTAGAGTAGGAGGGAAAAAGCCACAAGTGCAAGGAACCAGAAAGGTTAAAAGTGAATAAAATTTAAATCATGAACTATGCAAAAACTCAATAAAGAAGTTTTATAAGGAATATCAACATCCCCCAATACAGACTTTAAGGTAAGAAGCATTATTGGAGATAAAGAGACATACTTCATGAAACAAGTGTCAAATCGCCAGATGTAATCATTGTAAATTTCCACATGAGCCTGGTAACATCACATCATCAAATGAATGCAGCAAAACCTTACAGAAGAGACAAAGAGAAATAAAATCAGAAGAGAAGATAAAGGTGGCAGAGAAAATCCCTGCAATCTCGGAGCCATCTTTATTCCCTGCCTATAACTCCTCAATTCCTTTCTGCCCCCATGGAATTCCAGGACTCATTGCCACCCATCTACACATTTTGGTTTTAGGCTTTCTTGGCTTCTCTTATCTATCTCCTTTCTGCATCCCTCCACTGATCACTGAATACCCTTATCCTACACAGTCTCCAAAACCCAGCTCAAATATCACCTCCTGCAGAATGCTCTCCTAGAGTCCTGTATTTAATAATACTTCACTTCTCCCACCTTGGAATTCCAACAGGCATTCAAGTTTCTTGGCATTTTTTACCATAAATTCTAATTATTTTTGCACACATACTGAGTGTTCCTCTCTTAAAGGCCAGGTTGCTGTGTGCATCAATTTTGCATGAACAGTGCCTGATAGAACAGTTTCCAAATCATAATGAGAGTTCATGGAATACCAGTTAAATGAATCAATGCTGAATTTTCCCTTTGTAGAGAGTAGAATGCACTACATTTAAAACTGCATAACACCATTCCTCACACAAAACAGAGCAGATCAGGATGATGAAGCTCAACAAAATATTGCAACCCCAATAATGGAGAAAAAAACAGGTTTTTTTACCCAAAAGAGTAAGAGTGATATCTAACCCAACAGATCACCCTATGACACGTGTAACTCTGTTATAATTCAATGTGTGAACCCCTATGATGTGTGCAGCCCCAATATCTACTCAAACAGCCCCAATATGTGTGAGGTGATAAAAGGCGAACCAGTGCCACAGACCCCCAGTTAGAATGGTATAAAAGAGAAAGCGCAGAAGATCAACTCGTCCCATTCGGTGACCGATTCAGCTCGAAGGCAACCTGCCAGACGAGATCTCGGACGAGACCTCGGGCGAGACATCGAACGCCTGCCCGGACTGGACCCCCAGATCAATGTGGAGGCAACCGGATCGAACACCGCAATCACCAGGAAAGGAGAAACAAAGTCGCGCTCCTTGGACTTGTGAAGGTACAGGGAGTGGCAACTGGCGGACGTGAATTAATATGTTTGATGTGTGACATATGTAATATATATAAAAAGCTAGTTGGCAACTACTACTGTCTCGACCTCCAGTTACTGCACACTCTTGCTCGTGACACCCTTCCTCCAAAAAGACCAGCCAACTCTAAAATATGTGAGAGTGAAAGAAGTAAAGACTGTTTCTGGAGAAAATGAGCCCCATTTCAGACAGCAGTTTCCAAACCAATAAGCACCTCTAACTATAGCAGGCTGTGTCTTGCAAAATGGACTCCATGGAAGCTGAGACAAAATTCCACTGACGCCTAAAACCCCATCGTGCACAGACCTTGAGATACAGGTCATCTTCTCCAACCTGTGCAGACCTCACTGGCTAGAGCTGTGGGTTCTTATTGTCTTATCTCACATCTGAAGAATTAATTAAGATGATCATACTTCTGCTTGCCTGCCTTGATTTGTGACCTTTTTTCTCTACAAGTAATGAGAAGAAGTAAATCGCCTGAAATCGAATGTGGCTTGGCAACCCAGCTCTGCCAAAATACCTGCTGGCCTTTGACTAGAAGCATCAGTGTTACTTATACAGAGGAAATAATAACACGACTTAAGTGTGTAGGTTGTGATGAGAAATGAGAAAATGCACATGAGGCCACCCAACTATGCCCTTTCTGCCACCCCCTTCTCTTGCAAGAGCAGCGCACCCATTTCCCGTGTGCAGAAAAGCTCTGGTAGGAGAGCTGCTCATCACTCCCTGGGAAAGAAGAGATTCACCCCAGCTGCCTGGCATTTCCACAGCCTGCAGCCATTCTGAGGGTTGCTTGTGCACTGGATGAAACTGGTTTCCCATAAACCACTCCAAGCCTGGGCCTCGCCCAGCCAGAGGCACAGACTCTATCCCAAAACTGAACTGAGTTTGCCATCTAGAGGGCAGCAGTGGACAGGCAGGCACCCACATGGGCGTCAGCAAAGACAAACGGGGTGCCCAGATAAAAGATGAGGCTTCATTTCTTCGGTGACAAATATTCAGGTAGGATCTGCTGTGATCCAGCCACAACTTGGTGAGCTCACAGTGTAATGTATGATTCCTTTCTGATTTCTGAAAGGAGGAAGAAGCCCTGCTCTGACGGTACAGAGTGAGGTTTGTCTGCTGACATCTAGCACAGCCAGTGAGTAGAGTGACCAAGCTTGTACTCAGAATGAGGCTTTGTGCTCAGCAATTAGATTCCACTTTTCTGGACACTCAAACTGAGTCAGACAGCAGAGGGCCCTGCCTCCTCCTTTTGCAGCCTAAAGAAGGTAGAGAAAACTGATCAGGACCACACAGCTAGAAAGTTTCAGAGCTGGACCATGAAGACACCCCTGCAATGCTTGTATTACTTTCGAGATAGGAGGGGCTTGCACTGTGCCTGAGGCTGCCAGGCCCCAGAGTACAGTGGACAGCACCAAGAGTGCACATAGTCCTCTGGACTCCATGTGTATCAAGGGCGGGTTTGCAGAAGTCCGTAGTTTTAAAATCTCGCTGAGGCCCTCACTTAGCAATGAGGAAATAAGTGACAAGCCTTGGCCTCTGGATTTGGGTCCATTTGGAGAAGCCCCTCTGCTCTCCTGGGCGTTCTTTTGGTTGTGGGGAAAGTCTGGACCTTTGGAATTATGCTCACTGTCTCAGAATCCTTTGCTTTTGAAAGGCGGTAATATAGCTACATACAATCAGGACTGAGGAGATCCGTTTTCCAAAGACTGTAGCCAGGGATAGTAAACTCTGCACAGACACGGTACCCTTTTCAGACCGCGTCCCAGCTCACCATTACATCTGCGGCCAGTGTGAGCTCCTGGCCACAGCAATGACGGATTTGCATTCTGCACTTTACTGTGTGTCACACGCCCTGCTAAGCAAGGCTCTGAGCACAGAGATGAGTGAGACTTCTCCAGCCAGTGCCCTGTTGGAACGGGGACGAAGCCCAAAGAACTAGGGAAGATATGGGAAGTGCACCAACAGGAAGGGCGCGCCTCTTCTGAGCAGGTACAGCGCCGAGGATCCCTTCACTTCAGAACGGAACTGAACTGCAAAGCTCTTCTGCACACTTCTCTTGGAGCTTTGCTCAGCAACTGTTTATTCACACACTGTTTTTCAGTTTTTCTTTTGACTTGGTTGGATTTTTGCCACACTTTCCCCCGCTCTGTACACTCACAAGGCTTTCAGCTTCCTGAGATCAGTGGGAAATTCTTATTTAGCCCAGATACCCTGTCAACTGAACAGAAGGTATTGGTTGCATTTTTAACCAATCCACAAAAGAGTCAAATTTATGCCACCAATCTATCAGTCAATTTCACATATTATTGGTAAAACCATACCCATAACCTCTTTAATTTACAATACATGAGCCTCTAGACACAGCTATTGGTGATCACTAACAATTTTTAAATAGCATGTTTCTGTGCAGGCATGTCATTGCAAGTCATTAGCCATTTGTCGCACAAGCATTTCTACTAGAAACAGTGCTGGATGCCACTCAGCATGGGAAAAGAGCCTTCACATGAAGCCCTGGAAGATATTGTAGAGCATGCTAACACCAGCATGAACAATCAACAGAATAAAAATAGAAATACTTGGTCTTTTCTTCATGAAACCTGCAATCTGACTATAATTATGGAAAATACCTGCCCCAGTAGAAATTTCTGCCCTTTACTGGGGTACAAGGGGAAGAAATATCCAAAGACTGTATCACAAATGAATAGGAACTTTCCAAAATACATTCAGCTCCTAGACACATTTGTAAACTACTGGGGAATAATTTATGGTACTCTCCAACTTAGCTTTTAACAAGGCCAATTTTATAAAGAAAATATATCTCTATATAATGGAATACTACTTTGCTATAAAGAATGACAGATTTGAGACATTTGTAGTAAAATAGATGCACCTGGAAAATGCAATATTGAGTGAAATACACCAGACACATAAGTTTAAATCCCATATGGTGTCTCTAATTTGAGTGAGGCAAAGTTCAAACAAAGAGAATAATTAAGAACGGACAGAAGTCTGGGGATTTAGCTCAGTGGCTAAATCCGTGCCTGCCTCACAATTGCAAGGTCCTGAGTTTGATCCCCAGTACTGTAAAAAAATAAAAAAAAATTTTAAATACATAAGAATGGACAGAGGGGACAAGGGGATGGATCTCCTACAACAGGAAAGTGGTCCAAGGGGGAAAGTACAAGGGGTGAGGAGGAGGAGAAGGGGAAATAAGTAGAATAAAGATATGCCATGTAACCTAATAATCTCAATTTAACATTATATTCCATTACATAAGCTAAAATTAACAATATCAACAAGAATGAAAAATGCAATAGGGGAACTGGAGAAGGAGACGGGGATTTTTTTAAAAAACTGTATTATGTACATGTAACCACTTCCCAAGATGATTATAAATGGCATGAACTGAAAACGTGTATTAATAAAATGATGAAGAGAGAGCTTTAGATTTGTTTAATATGTTGTCTTCAATTTGCATCTCTCTTTTGACCCCACTCTTTAGGTCTCTGGTCAAACCACACTTTGACCCTGAGAGCACTTCACAACCCTTGAAACATTAACCCACCCCACCTAGCACTCCATCCACACTTTGATCAGCCAATTTTTAACAGGAAAGGCCACTCGTTGTGAGGAAAAATAGCTGTGATTTCATGAACATCTACTATATGCCCGGCACCAAACTTGACACTGTCAATGAATGAGCTCTTTTACCTGAAGTAAAAGTATCTAGATCGTAGATGATATTAGCCCAAGTTTAGATGGAAAGAAAATACTGTTTAGGTAGGCAAGGTCACTTGTCTAGGGGAATCCAGACAGTGAGCAATGCAGCTTGGATGTCAATTTGGTCCCATTTCCTCTGAATCTCACTCCCTCTGTTTTCTTCTCTATTGCTATTTCTCAGAATATTGAATATACACTGTAGATACAATGTTCTCTACTTTGGTTTTTTATTTTGTTCTGTGGTGTTTTGTTTTATTTTGGTGTGCTTTTTGTTTTTGTTTTTATTTTAGGGTCAGGGTTTTGTTGTGGAGTTTAGGCTGCCCTTGAACTCTCTATGTAAACCCAGGCTGGCCTCAAATTCATAATGATCCTCTTGCCTCAGCCCCCTGAGTACAAGGGTTACAGGTGTGTCCCACCATCCCCAGCTTTATTTATGTTTTTTCTTCCACTAATGACAAGTTATATAGTTTCTCAAATTATGATAGGTATGTAAAAATTCCTATTTAAAGAGATTAAGTTAGTTTTAAGTGAGAGCTTTAAAGTACTCTCATATGCAAGTAATAGTAATGGTCTGTGAATAAATCAAAAACCCTGCCTGTGGTACACAACTGTCTGGTGTCTGAGATACTGTCTTGCTCTACCTGTGCTTCCTCATTCCCCACAATGCTCTTGCAACTTCTTGGTCTTTTCCCTAGACACAAATGCCACTCAATTCTGTGTGCACACTAAAAGCTTCCAAGAATACTGATGCCCAAGCTCCATCCTAACCCAATTAAATAAGAATTTCTGCAAGTCACACCTGAGCATTGACAGCTTTTCAAAGCTTCCACTATGTCTGCTGGTGGTCAGAGTTAAGAACTGCTGTGACAAACTACGACACCCTTGGGTATGTGCACTAAGAGCTGAAAGCATCACCAACAGGGAAGCAGCACCTCCAAATCCTCCAGTAGCCAGAGCTAGACCAGAACTGTCTTTATCACTATCCACATACAAGGAGGATCCTCTCTCCTGCTTGATGAGCAAATATTTGTTGAATTTCAGCTAGGTACAAAGCACTGTTAAAACAAATAGTATTTTGATGCTTGCCATGCTATCTTTGAACCCTGTTGTTTTTACCTGTGGCATTCTATCCGCAAGTTTCAAGATCATCTCATCACCACCACTACCCTAACTTCTAGTTGCTAAGGGCTTAGTATGTAAAGTTTATTAAATGCTTTTACAGGTATCTCTTATATCCAGTACTCCCAACAACCTTAAAAAATATCTATCCATTTTACTCACTGTACAAAGGAGGAAGCCAGAACTTGGAGAAAAGGAACTTGATCAAAGTCACAAAGAGGGAGGGCAGGGATAAAGAGAACAAATGAAGTGTAAAATAGAAGCTATATCTGGTTTTGCCTACACCAAAATCTGCTCTGGGCCCAGTAAGCTTAGGAACCAGACTGCCTCTGTCAAAACAAAAAGTCAGTCAAGGTATATGGAGTGGCAGAGACTTCCAAAGGATTTTAATGACAGATTTTTATTTGGATATTCAGCCCATTGTTTTGGCTTATTTAAGCAAAGATAGACAAATCATTTCACGAATGTCCTTCAATTTTTCTATCACAAGGTAAAAGGAATTATCATTGGAAGGATCCTTAGAGATCATTTGGTTTGATCCCTTCATCAAGACAAGGAAGATGAGGTCCAGAGACTGGAGTTGATTTGCTTAAGATCATGTAATAATAATCACTGGTACAATAGTAACCAGGGCTCAGGACTCCTGACTCATTGCAGTGTTTTAGTAAAGATATTTCATTCTATATAGGCAATGTGATTTCAGTCTTATTCATGACGTTTAAAGTCTTCTTAGATTTTCTTGTTTTAATAAATTATGTAAAATAAAACATTACATGCCAGGCGTCTTGGCGCAAGCCTGTAATCCCAGCACTCAGGAGGCTGAAGCAGTAGTATCACTATGAGTCCTAGACCAGCCTGGGATACACAGTGAGTTCCAGGGCAGTCTCAACTACATAGTGAGACCCTGTCTCAAAAAAGCCAAAAAATAAAGAATAAAAATAAAATAAAACATTACAAATCCTTGTCTCATATATTTTCCTTTCCCTTCTTTCCTTCCTCTACACCCTCTGCTTCTCCTTCCCCTTCCCCTTTGGACCTTTTCTTTCTAGTTCACATTATCTATTATACATTTTTGATCCTCCAGAATAGGAAGGGGTAGAGGGGTTGAGGGGAGGCAGGGGAAAGAGGAAAAAAATAAGAACCAAGATATTTCATATAAAGGTACAAATTTCCAATGAAAAATGTCTCCATATCTAAAATATACCTATCATATCTACAGTATATCACAAAGTATATCATACCTAAAATATACCAATAAACAATAAATAAAAATAATAATAACAAAAAAATTATAACTCAGTCAGTGATTATCCCAGGATGTACCCAAGTAAAGAAAGGAGAGGAGAAAGACCTTTTGACCAAGGTAGCATCAAGACTTGAAAGTGAATCAGGAAAGAAATACAGTTTAGTGTATTTTAAAAAAAGGGAAATGCATATGCTATAGCTTGAACAGAAACAAGAGGTGAGTAGAGAAACAATAAATTATTCTTCCTCTCAAACCCTGCTAAGGGCAGTGGAAACATAATGGTGATCATAACATGGTCCACTCTTCAAGGAACATAAGGCCTACTGGCTTAAGCCAAGAAGGAAATTGGTACTTGCAATATTGTATGATAAATGCTGTCCATGCCTGGAATAGGTCAAAGTGCAGCAAAAAGCACAGAGGAGGTGCATTAGGGCAAGGAGAGGTTTCTTGAGAGAAGTGGCAGCTAAGTAGGTCCTGAAGGTTGAATAAAGCTGATGAAAAATAGGTCAAAAGTCTTTAAGACAAGAGAGGAATCTCATGAAAGACACAGCCATGAGAAAAAACACAGGTAGTCTTGGGTGCAGCCAAAGTCTAATACAGTCAATCATAAAGTAAAGAGGTGATGAGAAAAAGCCAGGCTGGAGTAAAAGGCTAAGGCCAGGTTTTGTTGGACCATGTAGGATGTGCTTATTATTTGGAGTATTATCCCAAGGGCAAAGGGGATCTTTGAAAGTGTGCTGCTGAATGACATGAATAAATGCACTCATTGATGAATAACTATAAGTGTGCACTGGTAAGAGGAATGGAAAAATTGCAAAACCATAAGCAGGAAGACTAGGAAGGCAGTCATAGCATATTCTAGAAGGATAATGACAGGAGATGGTAACTTGGAAGAAGTGGGGGAATCAACTGGAGGCTTCCATGGGGTGGATTAGATACTGAGGAGAAAGGAGGAAGTCAAGATAAGTCTCAGCCTTCCAACATGGGCCACTGGTGGCATAATACAGAGTTCAGAAAGATAAGATTTTCCCAGTGTAGTGTATGTCCATGACACAGGAAGGCTCAAGGTCACAGTGTCTTTGTGATACCATTTGAATGAGTTCTAAATGGAAAAGTGTCTTTGAGATTTACACTGCACGAGATCTCTGAGCCTAATGAAGAACTCCATTGAATAGCTAGGCTAGGTTACTGCACTAATCCTTTTACACAGGTAGAGAAATAAGTCTTGTGAAATATAAATTATGTTATATGATTTGGCTTCCTAGGCCTAAATACAAATGGACGTACCAGTTTCAAGTGCTGTTCAGTTTTGACCCAATACATGAAGAAGAGAGAGACTAGGAAAGGAAAGTAGTCATAGTTTCAGCAGAAGCCATTAAAACGATGCCTTGGATGCCTTTCTCAAAGCACAAACCTGAGGAGTGACTTGTGAATTAACAGACCCGAGAGCAAGGATTGCCCCTGCTGCAATGTCAGTCAGTTTAAACTTCATGCAGAACGTGTCTGGCTATGGGAGTTCTGGCTTTTGCCAAACCTCACAGAATGTGCTGGAGCCTTTTACAGACCTCTGCATTCCTATGAGCTTCCCCACCCTGAGGCCCATCCCGCTGATGCTGCGTTTCTCTGGGGAATGATGGCTCTTGGGGCCTTGGCTTTGGCTCAATTCATGCCAGAACTTGGAGACATTTTATATGAGTTAGAATCCGTGTGTTATCTTCAATTAAAGGCTTCGTACAGCAAAGGAGCATCAGCTCAGCCACCAAATATTTGGGGCCGGGTAAGCCTCCCCAGCCTTTCAGACAGGCCAAGTGTGATGTGGTGAGCCTGGGTCCTGTCAAAAGCAATGAGGGAGGCAGCGATGGACACTGGAAAAATTAGGCTTGGCACTGAACTGAACCACTGGATATCCAAATGCACGGCATGCAAAGTGTGGTTTGAACATCATGGTCTGGGAGGCAGTGAGATCTGGGTATACATGAGAAATGGTTGAAAAGATCAATTTCAAAGTAAAAGTGAATAATGGTTGACATATCAATGGTCAGTAGGAGGTGGGGAATGGATGAAGAATGCACATGTCCTTTGTACACTCAATATTGATTTGCTCTCCAAATTTATTCACTCAGCGAGTGCTCCAGCATGAACTTTCTGTGTGTCTGGAAATACTATGGAGGCTGTAAAAGACTTTGATGTAAAGTGGTTTTAAGTGAAGAAAATGCACCAATGATTCTAATACTAGTGGAAAATCATAAATTTCCTGATAACACTTATTTTCAAAGACTTTACTGGGAAGAAGGTCGAGGTTTGGATGATTCATTGCCTGGAACTTTAGTGTTGGTGTGGCTATCTACACAACGTGTGACCTTGGCTTTTGTTTTAAAGACTGGCATTACAGGGCCTGGCATATTGAAGATATTTGGTAGATGTTTGATTGGTGAGTGGAACAAGCGAGGGCTTAGGATGGCCCACAAAATGTGTTGAAATGTTGCTCAGAACAATGGGTGCCTGTAGGGGAGGCTCCATCACATTGAAAACAGGGACAGCAGCTTCACAGCAGCTGGGCAGGCAGAATGCTAAAGGCGAAAATTCCACAGGAAGGTGGAGAAATGATCCCACAACAGAAAACTGCAAAGAACTGGAAATATGGAAGACTCTGGTGAGAAATAGGAAAAAGTAGCAGCACTGACAAACAGAAACAAGAAGGAAAACAGTACAGAAATCCCAAGGCCTCCAGGTGCCTCCATACCAGTGGAGCTACTGGTGAGAAATGTAGAGCTACAGTAAATCCAACACCACCTGTCAGGCATTCTGCTTAACACCAAATACGAGGTGTGAAGAAACCAGGACACAGACGTCCCAAGTAAGAGCAGTGATTCTGAGTCAGACTGACGTACACAGTTCGTCTGCCATTTCTGGCTGGGTGATTCAGGCAAGTGCCTTTACCTCACTGAGCCTCAATTGCTTCACCTGCCAAAGAAGATTACTGATAGTGCCTCATTGCATCACTGTGAGTGAAGTATAAAATGTTCAGTACATAATGAAATTTTCAAGGACTATTAGACATATTATACTGCCATTGAGAACATTAAAAATGTTACGGAAACTGTCAGCAATATCTCCAGGAAATGCATGATGTTTTACTGTGTGTTCACAGAGTGAACTATGCCAGAACAGGTGAAGCGTAAAATAAGTGGTAGGAGGGGCTAGAAGCCAGGAAGACAGGATGGGCGGGTCTCCGCCTTCAATATTACCCAGCCCTATTCATTCCCTGTTCTGTGCCTAAGTACAATCTAACTCCACTGCTACCTCTGCTGAAAACCTACAGGTGATTTTATTTGGATTCAGAGTAACATTCAAAGTCCTTCACCCACAACACACTGTTAATGTGTTCATTCGATGTGTATTTATTTAGTGTCTACTATATGCCAGGATCTGTTCTCATAAGTAACCATGCAAGGGCCTTGACTATGAAAAGTTCGCAGATCAATGGGAAAATGCAGTTCAGTGACATTCGGCACATGGAATTCACAGCTGTGACAGGCGCATGCCTTCACACTGCGGTGGACAAAGAGGACTCCTGTCTCTTGATTGGAAGGCTCAGGGAAAGCTTTATAGGAGAGATGAAGCTGGATTGCATTTTGAAACCAAAATGAGAAAATATCTAGAAGAAGACAAGGAACAGCATATAGTAAAGGAAAAAGGGGAAATGGTATCTCACTGGTGTCCCTGGATGTACACTGCTGCTAGGCCGTAGGTGTAGGAGAGCAGAGATGAGCAGGGAGAGGTATGGAGAAACTGGGTGAACAATCATGGAGACCACATTAAGGAGACTGCACTGTATCGTGTGAATAGCAGAGAACCATGAGAAGGTCATGGTCAGTGCTGCTTAAGATGACCTGGAAAGGGTCAAAGGGAGGAAGAGAGATCCCTGAGAGGATTTCTGCAATAATCTGGGCTCTCCAGGACGAATGAATGAACAAATGAATGAATGATCATGTAGATGAGTGTTTCTGATAACTTCTGCTGAGGTTTCTACTCACACAAGAAAGGGAAGTGGCTTTCATATCCTTTTCAACTGCTATCCCTACCCCCACCCCTGGCATTCATGAATGGTTTCTGTCTTGCACGCATGTGTGTCTCTTCCTCAAATAATGGGATCTCAGAGCTATAGTCAAAGTGTCTTTTTCGTGTTGTTATATTTAAACAATTCACTGTGTGAGGCAGGTGCCCAAACCAATTAAATCAGAATCCCCAAGAGTCCCAGGCAGATAATAGAAGTCAACAAAGTATAGTTTGGACCAAAATAGTCATCAATTGAAGCTATTCTGAGATTGCTCTTATTATAGAAGAGTGAAAATGAGGGCACTGTGGAAAAAGCAAAGGCCTGAAAAGTAGGCATTAATAATAAACCTTTTAAAGTGCTAACCCTGCTCTCAAATCCAGCCCAGTAACTTGGGGGCCAATGTTAGTCTTCTTGGATTCACTGACTTTCCTAGTATTAACACATCAAATAAGGAGGAGATGCAAAGATGAAAAAATAGAATGCATGCTTTTAAGAAGCTCCTAATTTAGTAGATCTGGGTAGGAAGTCAGTCAGACACCTGACATTGTAACTGCTGCTAAGACATAAAAACAAGGAAACACCTCATACTACCTGCCAACAAAGAAAGCCTTGACCTAGAGGGCTTGACATGGGCAGTAACAGTCAAGCAGCACCTAGATGGTCAGAGACAAGCAAGACTGTAAAACAAGGGAAATAGCTCATGCAATGGCATGGAGTGTGAAAGTGAGGTAAGTCTGAGAGAACTTAAAAGAAAGTGGCCATATCTGAACATGTTCTCCACCTCAGCTAAGTCTTCACCCTTGAAGCACAGATCCTTCATTAGATATCCCTTTGTCTCACTGTCCTGCACTCTGGGCAAAGACTTCCAATGGCAGGTCTCCATTCTGATTGCAGAAAAGCTAGGGGACATTCTGTCTTTGGACAGAAGGGAGCTACTGCTAATCAGCACATCAGAAAGCCTGTGACCCATCTGCTGTTCAAAATGAAAGCAATGAGACATGGTCCATCTGTGGAAAACTTCCTAAAAATACACATCTCAGATTCTGAGTTTGGTTAGTAGCCTGATAAACTACAGGAGAAGCTGAATTCCTTTCTCACATCTGCTACTTGCTTGTGTGACCATGGAAAAGGTAATAAACCCCTAAAGCTAAATTTCATAATCAATAAAAAGAATGAGTCACAGAGGTGGTGAATCCCATGCCCTCAGATCACTGCTAGAATTAAATAGGACATATGTAGGAAGGCTGAACCCAGAGCCTGACACCCAGCAGGTAATGAACAAGCAAGAGTTCCTCCACACTGGCCTCCCATCCGTCTAAGTCCTGGATTGGGTTCAAATCACACATCTTACACACAGCAGGTACTGGTGTTGGTTCAAAAGTGTATCAACCGCCATCGAGTCTACTGAAATTGGTAGAAAACTAGCAAAGTGTTTATTATAAGCCAAATACTTTGCCTACAGTTACCCGTTTAACTTTCACAACTTACTGAGGTAGGGAGAAGTTATGCATGTCCGCTTTACAGTTCAGACCTTCTACAGCTCAGACTGTTGAAGTAGCAATGTCCAAGATCACCTAGCTATGTAAATGGTGGTTTTCTCTTCCACCATGACGCTTGCACCCTACAAAGACAGCCAGTTGCAGAAATAGGTTTAACGTGATCTCAGCATCTTCAGCAAACCAGACCTGGGTAGGACATCTTTCCCTTGCCCAAAAGTGGGTTTGCCTTGACCTTTCTTGATGACATCTGCCAGTGACTCCCATGCGTGGCCACAGCACCTGCTCTGTTCCAGCGGGTTTTTGTTCATAAGGATAAATAATAAAAGAATTCCCATTTCTGAAAAATAGAGTTTGTTGCAAAGCTACCTGGATAATCTCTCTTAGTTTCCTATAACAGTAGGAAAATTGACTGAGATTTGCAACAGTGAGGAAAATATTCTCTGTCTGTCACTTTGGGACCACTTTGGAGAGGTTTTGTGCCTTTTTTAAACTTCCAGATTTCATGCTTTCTGTTCAGTTTTTCAACTTCCCAAAAGTACGGTTTTTTTAAAAATTGAGAAAAATAGAACTTCAGCCTCCTGTGTCAGTTTCATTGAGGTGTCTCTTGCAGAAGGAAATCTGAGCAATCAAAAGCCCTTGCAGACTTGGGTTAGCCCTCCCCTCCAAGATAACTCTTTCGTTTTCCTTTTCTTTTTTCTACTTAGTGAGTAGTTTCTGGATGATTGGTGTTGCATATCTTTGGGAAAAATTCATGCCAGACTGGTCAAATCGTAACGGCTGCTATCATCAGTTTGCAATGATTTCCAAGGGCCTCTTCAACAAAGAAACCACACACACCCGAGCACATAGGCCGCCTCTAATTTTAACACTGCAAATATCCATTTCAAAGTTTTTTAATTAAAAGCAAGCACAATCACAAAACAGCATCATATCACCTCAATTATAAAATGGAGTCCAGACCAGGTCGCATACAATGCTTGCTGACTACTTTCTCTCTGCTTTTTCATTCAGAAAAGTAAGGCCTGAGTGTCTGGGTGACACACTATTGGTGGTGCCCATCTTCTGGAAACACCTGGTGGCTTTAGTCAGTCCGAAGTAAAAGGACTACTGTGTGCCATTTACCTGGAAAACCAGAAATGCGCCCTTTTCCTGTCCTGTCCCTGACCACCTGAGTAAGGTTGTACAAAACTCCATAATTGCTAATGTTTCTTTAACTTTTTTTTTTTCCTCATTGAGTTCATTGGTAAATTTTAGGTATACAGTACAGTTACATTCTTTATTAGGATCTTTAACTTTCATTTGAAAATAATTCCAGCAGGTGTTATCATACATTGCTTTATCTTCTTGAACAAAGGATGCTAAATATTGTCTTTTCTAGAAAATGCAAAGATAGGATGTGTTTCAATTCAGCAAATATTTTTGAGGGCTTACTGAATTAGGGGTGTAGAGTAAAGAGACTCCCTTAATTGTGTAGTTTTGTGGCATTTCCTGAGCTAGTGCTTTGTACCCAACTCAGCAGGGCTCTTAGGACAACTGTGCCAATGTGTTAACCCACTAATTACAAAAGGAGGCCGGACAGAGTGAGTTGGCTTGATCCCAAGAACAGGCAACTGTGCCATGAGCAACTTGCTCTGTTTATGCCAGAGTACTAGCAAATAACACCCCTCCATGAGCACTGCACTGTGAAAGAGGTTGGGAAGAGCTTTGCTAAGATCACTCACATGTCTGGGGTTATTTGCCCCAAACTTTAGTAACCCTACTTTTATGCTTTTGAAATGCTCTGTGTTTTTTTATAGTCACTTTCTTCTGTTTCCTTCCAGTTAATTGCCACATCTTGCTCTCTTGAGTCATTTTCCCTTCTTGGTGGCTATTTCTAGTCTTCTAGCAAAAATGTAAAGCAGTTAAACAAAAATCCCATTTCATTCAGCAGATACTCTGAGTACCAACTTCATGCAAGTTTCTCCAGGCTATGGCAGAAATAAAGAAAACATAGATAGAGAAAGTGCATTGTCAGATTCTTCCATGAAGTCAAGTATTATTAGAGTCAGTAAGACTTACAAGGTGAATGACTAGACCTGTAGCATTGCAGACTGTTGCAAAGCACTTCATGGATTGTAAAGCAAAACCCAGTGAAAATTTTCCAAGTTTTGAGCTGAGACATAAGCTTAATTTGTGTGTATATGAGCAGCAGTCAAAAGCACACAAACTCTGACACAGGCCTAATCATCTTAACTCCATCAGTTGCTAATTGTAAGACTTGATATTTTGAGTTGCTTAATCTCTCTCAGCCACAGATCTCACTCTTGGGAAATATGGAGAATAATACCCATCTTCAGGACCATTATAAAATTAGAGATAATATATATAGCAGAGTCTGGATTTCAAATGGCTACTTGAGAGATTGTATTTTTACACACACATACACACACACACACACACACACACATGCATTCCACATCCTAGGTTTGGAAATCAACCAATCAGTAATAAGAAAACAAAGTTTTTCAAGTACATAGATTTCAATATCAATTACTGAAATGCTTAGAGTGTAGAAAATCTTATTTAGTATATTTTCCTTTAGCCAGCGACTTCTATTCACACCAATCTTGGTTCTTAAATGCTTCTAAAATAGCATTGTTCTGCCTTAAAATAGCATTACCTGCCTCAGTGTAGTGGATATATTGCAACTTGTTTTGTTGCATAAACACTAAATCATTGTTTTGAACATCAGTTCTCTCGCAAGACTTTCACACAGTAGGCCTTCGCATTTTTCTAAAGAAGCAAAGATATTCTCAAACACAGGTTTTGACAATGTCATGAGAGCTTGTGCTGGGGTAGTTCTGGCTGGTTGCCCTTCTTTGTTTACAATTCGAGATATATGTGTTTGCTACCAATGATCTCTGGTTCCTCAGAGCAGACTCATGAAGCCATGTATATGGACAAAAATGTGGCTCCAGTACTGAATTCCACTGTGACAGGAGATGACTCTACTTACTCTCTGATTCTTTAAAATCTCTAAATGAGGATCATACTACTTATCTCATAAAATCTGTGTGCAAATTCAATGAGGAAATGCCTGGAAGAACCTGGGTACTGTGCGTGGCACGTAATTCAATTGGTACTGGTCTCTTGACCAATCTTTCTCTTCTGTAGTAAACTTGGGCCAATAATTTAACTTTTCTGAATCTCAGCTTCCCCTTTAGTGCAAAAGGGATGGTAACACCCACCCTGGAGTTCTGGTGAGGAGTTAAAAGATGCAGTGAGGAACATGCTACAGAGCCTACCTCATCGTGACTTTCCTCTTACCCTACAGAACTAGATTTATGAATCCCAATTCAGTGGAAATTCTAATCACTCAGGCATGTGTGCATGTGAAGTTCATTTGCTAAAAAGACTCAGGATATTTAAAAACCATAAGAAAAGCCCTTTGTGACATAAGTGCCCCCTGGAACTCTTTCCTACGTCAGAAGGTTTGGGGCCCACGTGGCTGAGCTCATTCTGAAGGGCTGAATCTCCAGGCCAGGGCTAAGAAGCTCCAGAATGCTAAACCGTCAGAATACCCACTGGGAAAGAGACGGCGCAGCCAGTCATGTGAGAGATGTACAAATTCTGACCAGCAGAAATAGCAGCATCACATAAACCCAAAGGCCTGCTCTACAATGGAGTTCATTGTCATTCGTGTGAACTAAATGAGAAAAGTGCTGTCATCCCTTCCTGCGGTTAACTGAGTTTTCATTAACAAAAAACTAAGAACACCTTTGTTTGCTAGCACAAGGCCCGTTGCCAGCCTGCTACAACCCAGCCCCGAGAAGTTGTGCTTCGTGTTTCAACGGAGCAAATCTCTCCCAATGAAAGCAAAGGTTACTTCCTCCATCGTACTCCCCTGACCACTACCTCTGCCAGATCCTGTCATGTGCTACAGCCAGAAGACAAAGCAGCAAGCAGAGCCCCTGCCGGCACAAAAACCACTTCTCATTCTCGCCAGCTTGTGAATCAAACATGCTACGCCAGAGCCCAGTGGTGTTATCAGGCGTTGTGGTCAATACCCGAACTCCGGTTATGATTCATGGACGGGGCTGGCGTGGGAGTCCTGCACACAAGGTCATGAAACAGCTGTGGCAAGGTGGCGTCTGCGGGGCATTATCTCAAGGCCTGGTCTGCAAACTCTCTTTCTTCAGACAGGACAAACAGTACAATTATAGCCCTCCTTAATTAGTCCCCTTGGCAGCTTACCCTCTGATCACCTCAATTGAATCTGGACCATTTTAAACAACCTCCTCCGCATGAGAAAATTGAGGTCCGGGGATCACGGATCTGTCTGCCCGGAGTCTTCTGGTTAAGAAACGCCAGCGCCACAAAGGCAACCAAGAGGAGACAGAGCCCTGTGTGAAAGTCGAAATCTGAAAATACTGAAGCACTGGCATGCTTGGAGGATCGAGCACAGAGCAGTAGTCAGAGGGGACATTCGAAAATTATTCCTATCACTCTGGAGATTCCTCAAAAAGCTAGGACTAGAGATTCCATTTGACCCAGCTATTCTACTTCTCATTATCTTCCCCAAAAAACTAAAAGCATCATGTCACAGCACACCCATGTTCATAGCTGCACAGTCTATAATAGCTATAACTTGGAAACAATCCAAATGCCCATCAACCGATGAATGGATAAAGAAGATGTGGATTTTTTATACAATGGAGTACTACTCAGCCATAAAGAAGGACAGATTTTAGACATTAATAGCTAAATGAATGCATCTAGAGACCATACTCTTAAACAAAATAAATCAGACACACATGTGTAAATATAGCATTGTCTCTCTGGTGTGAGAAACTGAAAGAGTAAATAGGGACCAAACTGTATAGTAGATATTGTGAAATAGGAAGAAAATATTCATGGGAAGGGCACAAGGGAGGGGAGATGGGGGCAGGAAGGAAGGGAAAAGAAAAGATGAGAAAAGAAAGATAAAATGGAAACAAAGTTCTTGTAAAAAAGGAGGGGAAGAGAGATAGGAGAGGAGGGCAATTGGAAAAAGAAGAATCAATATATATCATGTACAAGTACAAATTCCATATGATAAATGTGATCATTATATAGATTTTAAATTGTACCAATAACTTAATTAATGAAAAATATATATAATTAATTTAAAAGGAATTTTTTTTCCTTCCCTCCCATAGAAAAGCAAAACATTCCAGCTTACTGGTGGTTTTACCACACTGCAGGCCCTTTTATCAGCAAAAGACTTTATCCTCAAAACACTTTATCCTCAACCACCACAACAATAATGAGAGCAATCTTTATCGAACTATCTCCACCGGACCAGATGTCATTCTCAAAGCCTGAAATGCAATGCAATCCCAATAGACCAAAGAGGATGTGAAATATCTCTCCGACACTCCTCTGTCCACCCGCAGCGGGAAAGCAGAAACAAAGGGGACAAGTTTCCCCGCACGGGAGCCAAAGCCCATGTTAGGAATGGGCAACCACATGATTCACCACCCAGACCAGGACACATCTGAGAATGAGAGTTCTGCAAACAGTTATTCTGGTGTCAGGAGGATATGCCGGGACATAGGACACCCTCGCTTAGCAGCACAAATCCCCAGGAGCCCATGCTTTCAGGTTCAGTTATTGGGCAAAGGTGAAGAGAAAAGCATACATCATTGGTGATCCCTTGAGTATCTTAAAGAGAGGCTACCCCGTGTTCTTGGGGAGTAATAAGATTTAAATCGCTCCTGCACCCACAAGGACTGCTGTCCACTGCTCCCTTCCTCTAAAAACAGTAAGTCCCTCCCTATTTGGTGGGGGATTTTTTTTGCTTTTGTTTTTTTGCTTTGTTTGTTTTTTGGTGCCAGGGATTGAACTCAGGTCTTTGTGCTTGCAAGGCAGACGGCAGAACTGCTAAATTCCCAGCCCTTATTTGGTGGGTTTTGAGTAGGGTTTTGCTTCCCTAAAATGCTCTCCTCAACTCTCAAAAAGTCTTCCACTCTGTTTACCTTCAACCGTCTGCTGCATGCATCAGTATTTTTCAGAGAAGGACTGTAGTTAACCGTCTCTGGACACTACCTTGTCAAGAGAGAGTCTATCAATGTACCTATCACTGTACACCTCATTGCACCTGTAAAATAACTCACACATGTATTTCTTTAAGTGGCATTTTTTTATCTTACTCTAGAATATGTTTTGTGAAAACAGTAAACTAGAGACTGCATCTCTTTTCTTCACTGCTATATCCCCGAGGCACATAGAGCCTGTTATACAGATTGCTAAATAGAAAGCAGTAATCCATTGAAAAGGAAAAGATATCAAATTTAAATAATATCTGTGATGTGCACTTAATCCTCACAGCATCTCTAGGAAACAAATATAATTTCCAAATTACGGAGAGGAAAAGTGAAACTATTCAAAGTACTTATTCTGCTCAAGGTACCTCAAGCCCAAGGGCGGTGCCCTTGTGCTACACCAAGCCAGCTCCAAACCAGCAGCCCAGAGGATCCAGTGGATTTCCCACCAGCCTGGGGGCTCCACTGAAACACAAAGGGGCTGACCTGAGGGCAATGGTGACCAGCTTGCCCAGGTTTAAAGTCTGTGAGCTCTGTTCCCAAAGATGCAGGGGCACTGATTTCGAGGAATGACAAAAACATGGGTACAGAACCCATATTAAGATAGACAAAGTCATCACTGCATCCTGACTCCTCCAAGAGCCTTTTGTGGCTTTGGGCAAACTATGGAATCTCAGTCAGCTCTCTGTCTGTAAAGTGGGGTTAGGCCAATCTACTCTGGACATATCTGCAAGCTTTGAATAAATGTGTGTCAAATGTCAGTCATAGGGGTCTGGCTCAATACGTATGTTACATAAAAGGTAAGCATGTTTATGGCTGTTGGCATAGCCTCCTCAGAGGAAGATAAACAGATGGGTGGCCTGAGATGTACTCTAGCTGGCACAAAGGCACCTAGTAGCTGCTGTTGTCCAGAGCCACGGGGTAAGTGCACCAGTCTACCTAGAAGATATGGGTGAGGTATATCACTGCGATAAAGTGGCCAAGACCCCGAGGTGCTCTAGCAAAACAGTGATCTACAAACTATATTCAAGATTTCCAAGCAACTGAACATTTATTTATTTTCCCTTGATGCAGTTTTATTTTGCTGTTTCTCCAATTAAATGTTATTTTCTGACTATATTTGTTTATAATTCTTAATCAGAAAACAACCATATTTTTACTCCTAGTAAGATATGATCCACTAATTAAAACATCAAGCTTAATAATAATTTGAGGAGAAACATGAGAATGTAAGGCACACTTTTAGAGGATATGCAAATCCATTCTCTAGCACAAATCAGATGATGACACTTCGCTCGGTAAAACTGCAGTAGGTCCGTATGGTGTAGAAATAAAATTCCAATTCCACACTGTAGCCTAAAGGACCCACTGCAACCTGGCCCCACCAGCCTTTCATATCATATCTCCCGACATCCACCTCCTTACTCCAGTAAAGTTTGTTTTCTTGATGATGAGAGCCTTTGCACAAGTTGCTCCCCTGCCCAGAACACCCCACCTCTCCTCCACATATGGACATTTCCTTATCCACTCAAGTCTTCACTCAGATGCCACCTCCTTAGGGAGGCCCTTCCCTGACTGCCCATCCAAGTCAGCACCTTCCCTCCTCTCCCCTCCCCACAACAGCCATCTTCTTCAAGGCGCCTATTTCTATCTGAAATTATCTTATTCATTGATTTGTTCCAGGGGACATCTTGTTGAAGGGCTACATGTTTTTGAAAGATATCATTTGACTCTAAAGCACATATAAAATAAACATAGAGCAAAGATTTTATTTAACTCAATGAAGAAGTCACTGAGATGTCACAAGCAGTCGCATATGGGTATTCAGAGAAGAAATGCTGCAATGAATTTACAAATTTTAGCAAAACTGGAAAAATACCCAGTATTGATAAAGTGATAATCAATTACATTCTCCCAGACACAGATTGCATTTCTATGATATGAATTAATTACATGACTACTGGTTTTTTTTATTACTTAACTTCCATTTCTACAGAGTTATAAAATGAACTAGTCAAAGACAAAAAAAAGAAAGAGCTACACCTCTTCAGTGTCAAATACCCCCCAGAGGCTCTGGGTCTGTTGAGAGATAGTCCAAAGTTGCTCTTGCCCATTCCAAAATCACTTGGGTTTTTTTTTCCCTCTACAGTCTTCACTGCGGTCTGAAATTATCTTGTTTCTTTATCTGTTCCTTTCTGAATCCCCTGACCCTGGAATGTAAGCTTCACAAAAGTACAGGCATGGCCTACCTTATTCACTGAGGTTCTCCCAAAACCCAAAACTATGAACAGGCACTTCAGATTTGTTGAATAAGGAGGTTCAATGAGAACATGAAAGAGAAAATGTCACACTCACAATCAAAGAATGCAACTTAAAATAAGACAACCACACATTCCCTTTCCAGTTGTCCAAAAGTCATAAAAGGTTCCATCAAGTTCCATGGAGAAGAGAACGTAGGGTGCTGGGTCATCAGTGATTGGCCCTGTTCAGCCAACTCTCCCTTCTGGAGCAGGAGTCTGTAGCCTAGAATTTCCTAACTGTACAGAGTTCCCTGGTGGGAAGAGCTTCCATGCAATTTAGAAGGCATAAATGAAGCAAAAGCCAGACTTTCTACTGGCTGGAATGTGTGGCCTTTTAAGCCTTTCCATGGAGTCCCACTTCGCAATCTCAGCGACACATGGCAGCAGCCTGTGGGACATCCCTGAGCTCCAGCTTCTCCACCAGCTCAGGTGCAGGAGGCTGGAGTTCCTAGTGACAGCCTTGCCCATCTTCTGGTTGCAGCTCTGACTTCCCCACTTCTCCCACACTCTTGTAAAGCCCTAGTTCCTGTACTGACTTCATTTCCCTAAAAGTTTGTAGTGCTTCTGTTTTCTTAACCGAACCAGACTGATACAGAAGTGATAGCACACACTGCCAGAATAAACGCCTTTCTCTTTCATTCAAAATTGAAGAAATATTAAGTCTTCAGAGTGATTTGATTTGCTTCTTTCCGGGCTGGGGATCAATCCCAGGTCCTCATGCATGCTATGCAAGTGTCCTACCACGGAACTACACCCCCAGGCCACTGGAGAGTAATTGGCTAAAAGGCAAGAGTTCATTATTTGACGTAGTAACACCACTTCTAAGAATTAGTCTGTTCCAAGAAGTAATCGTTAAACCATACCAAGATCTATGTTCATGCATAATCATGTTAATGAGAGCAAAAGTAATATCTTCTCCTAAGTGGGGACCAAAAAATTCCAAACAGGGACATGGCTTAAAATTTAAGGTATACGCACAAAATACAACATTATGTAGTTTATCTAAATCATATTTCCTTAAAATTATTTCAGGATTTGGCAAAATTAGCACAGTTAAAGTTAAGCATCAATGCAAGACACCAATTCATATATTGAATGTTCTACTTTGCTAAAATAAAAATGAAACAAAATGTGTGTCGTGTCTATTGTACTTTGCCTGGGTGACTCTGGGTGTGCCAGTTAACAGTTGAACATCAGTTTTCAGAGCTGACAAGGTGGGATCATGGTACTGGCCCTGGTTTTCCTAAAGAGTCAAATGAGATAAGCTCTTCATCCACAACACTGGACCAGTGGAAAGGACCTTGTAAATGCTAATCCCGTCAACAGCCTTGAGTGCCCCTCAGTGAACAGAAGCGAGCCTAGCTTTGCCACTTACTAACAGTGTACTATTTGGATGTTGCTTCGCCTCTTGGTGACTCAGTTTTGAAAAACAGACATAAGCTTATGTTATTTCACATGATTACTTTTGTTATAAGAAGTAAACTGATCATGAATGTGCCATTACAGGACAGTACTTAGTACTTGGTAAGTGATAAACGAATGGCATGTCTTCATCCAAACTACTCAACGTATTCATTCTATAATTATTTAGGATGCATTCATTACACATTTTAGATTAGGAAGTTACAGGCACACACATTTAACAAGGAATTTCAGAAAAGAGA
Organism: Fukomys damarensis; assembly: GCF_012274545.1. Taxonomy (NCBI): domain Eukaryota; kingdom Metazoa; phylum Chordata; class Mammalia; order Rodentia; family Bathyergidae; genus Fukomys; species Fukomys damarensis. Next base: position 72,363,925 of record NW_022900917.1, read on the forward strand.
AAGGCAATGCACTCTGTGATGGCTTGTATCCAGAGGTCCCCATAAAACCTCACGTCAGCATAGGTGGGGCTTTTGGAGGTGGCTGGATCTAGGGTGTGTGATGCTGGGATCAATGATGCAGGGTTGGTTTAGCATAATTCTGGGAGTGGGCGATAGAAAGACCCACCTTGCATGTGAGTGACACCACCCAAAAAGAATGGATGAAAGAAACAGGCAGGCTTGCTGCTGCTGCTGCCTCCTCCTCCATCTCTCATTGCCTTGGAGCCAGCCAACTATGGACTGTAATTTCTACCAACTCTGAGTTGAAAAAAAACATTTCTCCTTTAACTTTGGGTACTGGATATTTTGTGTCAGCAACGAGAAAAGTAACTGAGACACTCACACATTATCATAAAGATAAAATGAGATTAACCCCTACCTCACAGAATTGCTACTAGGATTACAAGGGGGGAAATCTATGTAAATACCTGATGTCTACTACGAAGGAATGATAGGCCTCTGACGAGAAAAGCGTCACTCCACAAATTTAAATTGCTTAGCACCTTCTAATTAAAACTGAAATAACATAAACAAGAAGGTGTTTCTTTTAGAAGAGTTCAGGATGTCTTGCCTAGGTTGATCTTGAACAGTCCTCTCAAGTAGCTGGGACTCCAGGCAAATGCTACAACACCTGGCTTAAATATGCAAATTTTAACATTGACCTCTCCACTTTTCATACTTTATCTCCTAAGACCTTCATAGTAACATTATGAAATGGACATTGTCATGTCAACACTACTACTGAGAAATCTGAACCCAAATAAAGTTGTTACATTGTCCAAGAGCCTGGCTAAAAACTGGAGAAGCAGGAATATCAGCCTGGGTCAGGCTAACCCTCCTAGGACCCTTTCCATTGGGCAATAAATCACAAAAATGGTTAATTTCGAGTGTGTGTTAACACCGTGATTCACTGCCTTCCCGCATCCTGGCATCTTTCGTCCTAAACACCAGGGACCAGCTCTTAGCAATATTACAGTATTATCCAGAGTCTCCTAGGGTGCCTACCTACTAGGAAGCCCAATACATCAGTGTCACTGGAGAAAAGGAATGCACACAAGTGCAAGTCAGTGGGGGGAAAGATGGGAACATTTGTCACCTACCTGTTAAGGCTTTATTGAAATAGGAAGAATAAAAGTCCAAATAAAATTGTATAACCGATAATGTGAAATAGGAAGAAAAGGGTAAAGCTATAGGGGAAGTGGAAAGGGTAGGGGAAAGGAAATAGGGAAAAGAAAAAATATGAGAAAAGGGAAAAATGGAAACAAAATTTTTGTAAATAGGGGAGGACGAAGGACTGAAGGGTGGGAAGAGGAATGGGGAAAAAAATGAGAACCAAGATCTGTCATGGAAAGGTACAAGCTCCCAGTGATGGATGTAACTGCACTGTATACCTAAAAAGTACCAATAAACTCAATGAGAAAAAAAAGTCCAAATAAATAGCAGTGAAAACAATAACCACTCAACTCCCAGCAAACTGCTGTGGTCTCCCATTAGCTTCAGTCAATAGTGCAATCCTATGGCACATTAAGCGGAGAATTTGATCCAAAAGAAACACAATCAGTGGGCACATAGGGCATTGTTCTGATTAAAGACAGCCTGCTAGAATTAAAACATTACAGTCTCTTTGCAGAACTCTGTGCTTTTAATGAGATGAACCCCATTGTAATAGCAAAGATACAACCAATGTATTCATCAGGCCCCATGGAGTGACGAATGTAATTAGCCTATGATACAGTGCAGCTAATTGTGCTCAGTTGTGGAAATTACAATAAGATCCATTAAAGCTGCCCAGCTTAAGTCCTCATTTGGTGGCCTGAGGTAGGTGGCTCTCTTTATGGAAGACCTCAGGGAGCAAATGGTCTCACCTAGATCCCACTGGAAGGGAACTAACATTCGTTGTCAGCTGATGAGGCGCCAGGCATTTACATAAACCATTGCCTGCCCTCCTCCCAGAGATCAGACTCCTCTCACTATTTTACAGATGCGCACATTGACATTCAGAGTAGCTAAACAGCTCATTCTGATGCACATCTGATATGAGGAAAAGCTTGAACTTAAACCAGGAAATGTCTAGCTTCAAAGATGCTAGTGGAACAGGTAAGAGGTAATCCTGCTTGGGAACAAAACCTGGCTCCTCTTCATAGCTTTGGCAAGGTTCTGAAATTCCCCACCCTTGGCTAGTCTCATCCATAGACACCATAGTATTGTCTGCTTCATAAGGGACCTGGAAAGTAAATGGGACTGCAGAAAGAGCAAACAGTAGTTGCTCACTGCTAGCTCACAGTGTTGTGCAGCTACCTCTGTGAGCCAGAAGAAATCAGCAAGTAGCATCCAGAGAGCTCGGATGAGGCCACTCAGATAGTAGGTGCCACACTAGGGCAGACGCCAGCACAGGGCCCATTAAACACTCACATGTGACACCTGCTCCCCCTTTTTCTCCATCAACTCTCAGTATGGTCCAGCCAGCTAGGGAGCTCAGGATGCCCAGAGCAAAAGGGCTGCTTGGAGAAAGGAGGGACCAGAGTCTAGGTCCCCATGCACTGGAATAGAGGCCATTGCCAGCCTCCTCACCTCATGACAGCCGTAGCACCAGTGCTGTGAAGAATCTTGATCAAAACGGTCAGGGTCCAGACCCCAAATCTGCAACTTCTTCACCGTGACACCCAGCCTTCTCCTTGATAGAGGAGAATCTCCTACCACGTGTCATTTCATTTTGTTAACAAGGCTACTATTTAGACAGGAGTGTACTGGGCATTTTTTTAACCATTCTGAAGCCAAGTTCTATTATCTTTACATGAGAGAAACACCAGTCCCAAACTTTGACGATTGTTGTGAATATGAAATGACCCAGCCCACACAGAGTGTTTAGGGTGATGCTGCCATAGATAACATGGGAGGCACTCAGTGAATGCTCCTTGTCTTTATTTAGTAATGACAGTGATGGTAGGTGGCAACAGCAAATAGCAGAGTGCCCATCTCCTGGTAGAGGTAACCCCCAGACTGTTCTCAGACCTTCACATTTTATCCTTAATGGTTTATGTTTGTTTATTTTTATTATGTTTTTATGTTTTTTTTTCTTTTCTGAGAAATTGACTTGTTTACTCCTAGAAAGGAGAATAAAGTGGTAATTCTACTCTTTTTCACCAGTGGTAGATAAAGCCCATCTTGCCAAGGATATAAAGAGGCAGATCTCACCTGCTACACCCCAGAGCTGCTGTAAGGATGAAAAGGACAAGGCAGGAAAAGACCATGCTGGCAGCTGGGATTTGCCACTGCCACCTGCCACTCCACAAACTAGCCTAGTGTAGGTGATTACCCAGGTGACCTGAGGTCTCCTCTCTCTAGTACTCTTTAGAATGAAAGTTATTTGCTGCCATGTTTGTATGTTGGCTTTGAATGATGCTTAAAGAGAAATAATACTTGGCAGTGCCCTCTAGTGATCCCGTTCTAATTCGAGACATTAGGACTCCAAATCGTATCCCAGAAATTGATGTTTATATAAACTCAGTCACAGTTAACTCTCAAATTCATTAGTACTTTCCAGCTCTATAGCCAGCTGTGTTGTGGGCACAAAGGGAAAAGTACTAGCTCCAAAACAGTAGGATCTTTCTGAGCCCATAGAGAACTAACCCTGCCTATATCCTCAACAACAACAGCACAGAACTCCCCTCCTGGTCCTCGGAGCCCGCCCTGATTGTGCTCTGCTTTGACTTCAGGGCCTGTAAATTTCATCTCCTCTTTCCCAGTGACACTCGGGCCCCTGCTCTAGACTGCTCACCACTTTTCTCGGTAATCACCACTAATCTTTCAAGTCTCCAGATAAGCATCACACAAAAAAATCCTTACCCTACTCCCAAGGCAAGGACACGTCCTCCTGCAACGTGGATTTACCTCCTTTCTCATTTCTTCTCCCAGGCCTTATGACAGCTTTATTAACTGGACTGCTGTGTGTACAATATCAGGCTCAGCAGCGCGGCCATACTGCAAACCCCAGGAGGCAAACTCAGATAGCTATTCCTAAGCCCAGAGTGCGGCTACCATTCATCAAGGATGCTCAAGGAATCCAGCATTGCTTAGGAGTGTGAGGTATTTTGGTGGTCTGGACTTACTTTGTTTTTCTTTTCTTTCTTAGAAGAGGAATAGGGATGGGCTAAATTCCTTACGGAAACCTGATTTTATGCATGGTTTTTTTCTTCTTCAATTTTATCCTACTTATTTTAGGTTTAAAATAGGACATTATGGGGTACATAAAAGGTAAAATAATAATGGAGCAAATTAATATATCCAGCATCTCACCTAGTTAGTTTTTTTGTAAGAGCAGTTAATTTAATAAATTATTTAACCTAATTACTTACTTAGCAAATATTCCAAATACAATTTGTTAACTACAGCCCCTCATATTTTAATTATATCTCTAGACTTATTAATCTTACATACTTGCTCCATTTTATCCTTTTTTAAGATATCTTTTTAATTTTTATTATTACCCATTTGCACATAATGATCACATGCATTGTGGGGAATTGGCATGTGGATATATAAAACATCTCAATTCTTTTGCCATGGCCTTCCTCTCCCCATCTCCCTCCCTGTATCTCTTGGTCCCCTTCTCAACTGCAAAAACAAATTAAATTATTTGTTTATTTTGCATCATTCTAGAGTGGCCAATATTGCATAGAGATAAAAACCCTGCTGAGTTTTGGCAGAGTTACATTTCACTCAGTCTTGAACCCATTAGTTCTCCCTCTAGACATCTGCCCTACAGAAACATCTGCAAAACAATGAAATGACAAGTGTACAGGCCATTCGCTGAAACATTGTCTGTCAATGAAAACACCAAAAACACATGAAGTGTCCAACAGTAAAACTGGTAAGCTGTGCTACATCCACAAAATGGACTAGGACACCATCGTGCAGAAGATTCAGGCTCATCTCTCCGCAAGCTTGGAGACTTCACAAGGGTTAATCACTAAGTGTAAACAGGAAGGTGTAGGAAAGTTTTGATATGCTACTTTTTTATAGGGGAAGAACATAAAAACATGATTCACATTTTTGCAAAAGTATAAAGAAGAACATAGGAAACATAATTAAGAAACTAATAAAAGTCATTACTTTAAGAAATATGTTGGAAATGTGTGGCAAGGGAAAACATAGGAGGTAAACCTCCTTGTGTCTACCTCTCTGTACCATTCCACACTTCAAGTCATGAAACTTCATCATCTACTACAAGTAAGGCTAATGTTTGAAAACATTTCTAAAATTAAAAGTAAATCAATGTGAAAAATCTAATCATATTTAGAAACAACTATACAAAGAAACAGATATTTTCCCCAAGACTATTTAGAAAACAGTACTTTGTACATCCTTAGTGGGATATGTTTTGGACAAAAAAGAAATACAGGGAATTTTGAACTAAACCTAATGGTTTTCCATTAATATTCATATTTTTATATTGAAACTATTTTTAAATGAACAATGAGGAATTATTTAATGTTCTAAGAGGAGAAGAGATTCAAACATAAAATCAAAAATTAAATATAAACCAAATGTTGAAAGTGAAGTGATAATAGTTAAATAACTGTATAGTTTAATGAATTGTGTATTTTCTATCTTATTCCATTGAAATGGCTTAGTAACATTGTTCACCCCTGTAGCTATCCACTGCTGTTCCACAGATTTTCTTTTTATAAAATTCTGATGTTCATAGAGTCGACTGCTTTCAGGATTGGGTCAGGGAAGTTACAAGGTAAGCCTAGAATATGTGGTCCTGCTGAGATGCAAAGAAGCTTTCAAGTAGAAATCTGGTACATGAACGGAATGAGAAAAAGTGTGCACTCTGCCAAGAATTGTGAGGACTGTAACATTCAACAGAATAGTGAATGCAGTGGATTAAACCATGTGGGCTGGACCAGCCCTGAGTCCATAATGACACTGAAAAAGGAGAAGGAAGAGGAGGAAGGCAGAGGAGGAAGAAGAAGGAAGGAAAGAGGGAAGGGGAAAGAAGGAAGGAAGGAAGAAAAGGAGGGAGGGAGGAAGGAAGGAAGGAATATTATTTGGCACCATTTGGAGTAATTATTAATACACTCTCTCCCTTTGCATATTATTAATGAAAGAGGGATACAGTAATTATTTTTTCCTCTCTTTTCCACTTCAGGGCAAAGAGACCTATTTACAAGGGAGAGATCTGTTTTGTGCAAGAATGTTCAGCAAAGACAATAGGGAAGCGTTAGAATTACAAAGTCAACTCTACCACGTGCTATTAGACTCTTGTTTCCAGTTTAGAAGGCAGCTCTGCTAGCAGAGAAGGGTAACACCTAGACTGCAGGATCTGAGAAAGCCCCCAAAGAGAGGCGATGCCAGCTGAGGTTGAAGGATGAGTAGAACCAGCTAGAACAAGGACAAGGCAAAGAGCCTGTCAGTTGGAAGGACACGAGGGAAGCCTGGAGACGTGAGACAAACTGCATTAATGTGGGACTCAAAATCCACTGCGACCCAAGATCAGCAAGAAAACAACATCACAGAGTCAAAATTATCCTTAGAAAATCTCTTTGGAAGGCGCTTTGCTGTGGCCCAACACCCTGACTCCCAATAAACTCAGATACACTTGCGACCCCAGCTCACTGTTTGCGAATAGTGAACAATCCGAGGTCATACTGCCCAAGGACAGCATGTTCTGAGATGCTCCTGCTCTAAGGGACATATGGAGACCTACACCAGTGGAAGGAGTCTATTTCCCATCTTTGGCTTCCAAGGAACTGTTCAGCTGGTTCCTTCAAAGAGCTCCCTGCTACTGACATTGCTTGTATCATTTATTGTTTTCTTCCTCTCCTCATCCCCCACTCTTCTCATTTTAATTGAAAAGACCCAGGCAGTCAGCCTCTGTGTGTGTGTGTGTGTGTGTGGAGAGGTTGGTGGGGGTGGGCAGCGGTCTCCTTAGGAAGGCCTCTTTGCTTAACTAAGGACTTTCAGCTTTAGCATAGAGCAAAGCCACTGGATGAGGTCTAGAGCAAGGTATGGAATGAAAACAAACCTGTGCTCTGAAAAGACCACTCTGCTTTTACTGTGAAGAGTGACCTGGTGGACCTGGGGATTAAGAGTGAAGGGTAAAAATGTGGACAGGTAAGGACGATGTTACCATTACTGTAATTAAACCTGGCCTTGCTTGAGAGAACAAGTGTGATGTGACCAGGACTTAGCCTTGAAGAGGGCAAAGGAAGCCATCTTTAAATACCTGCTCACAAGGAGTGCGGGAGGTGGCAAATGAAGGGAGCCCTACAGTGTTTCTTCCCAAACACTGACGACAGAGGTGGAAATTATAAGTGGGACAGGAAATGGTCATTGCATGTCAACCCACCCGCAGTCCATTCAGAGTAGCCACCACTGGACAAAACAAAACCCCAAGTTAGGAACAATCAACTTTGCACAGAGACATTTATTCAGCAAACATTACTAATCAAGTATGTCAGGAACTAAACTATAGGTTAGGTTTAAAATTAGCCCTTCAGGAAGTCAAGACCTGACAAATGAGATAAGAGACCAGGAGATTGGAACAGAGAAACAGAGGCTCTGATGAGCGAGAGATCGTTCACTGCAAGGGGCAAAGGCTACAGACTCCAGTGACCCTGGGAAGCCACACCTGAAGAGAATTGGACCAGAATGTGCTTCTCGTTATAGTCAAAGTGTTATCAGCTTCAGTGTGAAAAATGGAAGAATTCTGAGGTATTTCATTTCCATCTTGCCTCCACCATCAGCTGAATATGTTATTGGTTTTCAGCTTCACTTTTAAAATATTCCTAAGATGAAAAAGACCACTAGCCTAGTCAGCAGCTCTAGTGAGGTGAATGAAATTGAATTCCCTGTGACAATGATTACATAACTAAAACAACCTTGTGTCCGGAATTTGTGTCCTAGAGTTATGTTTTAGTGCTTTGCTCTTGAATATCGAAGTAAACCGTGAGAACGGAGAAAAATGACAAAAGATAGGCACATCCATGCATGCAGAGATACACAAAACTATGGGTGGAGGTATTAAATGTCAACTTCCCTTCCTCATCTCTTATACGGCTTTGCCATAAGGCTATTTGCTTTCTGCAGAATATTTAGCCCAAGAGAAAGAATCTCAGTTTACCTAAAACTTCAATGACTTATAACACAGCAGCACAAGACAATTCTACACAAATCACACTTTTCATTCAGTGTGCATGGACAGGTGAATACTCTTATAAATGGCAGTCCACCCATGTAATGGAAGGCTGCTTAGTAATTACAAGCAATTAACTACCAATGCATACTATAACAAGGATGAACCTCAAAAAGTGAACTAAGTTTAAGAATTCAAGTGCAAAAATTGTGCATATCATTTACATGAAATATTTAGAATGACAACATATTTCATTTGTAAGAAACTTCTATAAAAGACAGATGTGTAGAGACAGAAGAACACGATTGCTTATGTTTCAAAATAGGAGTACAAATAAACTGAAAATGTGGCAGAGAATTTGGGAAGCAAGAGAAATTGGACTGTGGTGATCGTTTACTAACATATAAATTTGCCAAAATAATTGTGAGTCCTTATGATGTGTGAGTTTTATGAAATGGAAATTAAAGCCAATAAAACTACTAAACAAGTGCAAGTGTGCACACACGTACACACACACACAAAATATGAGTCCAGAAGGTGATATTTAGGTGCATGGTTAATTTATTATTTTCTCAGTTTTTAATTTTTATAAGTGCATGTTCACATTCCATGAAGATTACATTATTTGTGGGGAGTTGGTACCTGTACATAACACACTTCGATTGCTTTTTATCACCTTTCCCTGCCCACTTCTTTCATCTCTCGATCCCCATCCCATCTGAAAAAGATGTGCCTCCTTGTTTCCAATTATCTTTTCTTTTGCTCTTTATTTATATTTTGAGTTTCTCATATAAGAGAAAGCATGCAATAATTAAATTTGAGGATTTTATTTGTTTCATTCAACATTGTGGTCTCCAGGTGTATCCATTTTCCTACAAGTGACTCTCATTTATTTATTCATTATGGCAGAGTACTGCTCCATTGGATATGAATACTGCATTTTCTTTATCCATTCATTTGTTGATGGACATATAGGTCACTTCTGAGAGTTAGCTAGCTACAATGAATTTTGCTGCTATAAACATGGGTGTGAATGCATCACTATAGTAAGATGTTTTTAACTCTTTTCGGAAGATCCACAGAAGGGAAATGGCTGGGTCATGGAATTTCAGGTTTAAACTTTTCAAGGAATCTAGACACTGATTTCCATAGTGGCTGTACTAGTTTACATTCTGTCCAATGGTGTAGAAGGGTTCCTGTTTCCCTTCAATCTCGCCAGAATTTGTTATTGTCATATTTCTTGCTGAGATCCACTTTTTCTGGGGTAAGATGGAAACTCAGTGTTGTAAGATGGAATTTTTCTAATGGCCAGTGATATTAAACATTTTTTCACTTCATCTTTAGGCATTTGTATGTCTTCTGAGAAGCGTGTGCTCATTTCATGGGCCCATTTTTTTAAATGGGTCTCTTATTTGGAGGAGTCTTTTATTTAGCCCTTGCCTATTCTAGATATTTGTCCTCTGCCTCAGGAACAGCTGGCAGGCTGTTTTCATTGATGTGCAGAAGGTTTTTTAATTTGATTCTATCCCATTTATTGGTTTGTAGCACTGTTTCTTGTGGCACTGGGGCTCTGGGCAGAAAGTCCTTACCTATGCCTCTGTCTTCAACGTTTTACCCATTTTATCTGTGAGCAGATTGTGTCTGTTTTAACATCTAGATTTTGGGGCTATTTTTGTTTTAGTTTCTACAAGGCTAGAGATATTGGCCTAGGTTCAATTGCTCATGCATGGGTAGCCTGTTTTCCCACACCCTTGATAAAAGGGCTGACTTCCTCTTCCGGGGCACTGCCCATGATGGCGCCTGTGCTGACTGATGCCAAGGGGAAACAGAACACAGAACTGTCTTGGAGTTAGCGCATGACCTAGCAGGGCACAGAGCCCACAGGCACAGAGCTGGCTGGAGTGGATATAGCTCAGGGTCGGGTTCATTTGTCTGTGCAGCCACAGGAGCAGGTTCCTCCCATTTCACATCGTTTTAATCCAGGTGTATGAGAAATGATTGGAGATACCAGGCAGCTACCTCACACGGAGCATCTCCTCTGAGGCCAGGTAATTTTATCGGGGTTTTTGAAGGCCACATTCAGAGAGATAATGAGATTAGACTGGGACATTTATCTAAAAGATAGTTAAGCTAGGAATGGAATCCAATTGCACCCATCTCTAAACACAATTTGTTTCGTCATGCCTCCCAAGGAAAAAAATGAATCGCTACAGAAATAACCAAAGTCACAGCCCAGTGTCACTCTGCACCTCCCTGCCATGTCCCCCACCATGGTCAGACAGGGCCTTTGATTTCTGACCACTGCCTTGGGGAGGGGCTGTAAATCAGAGCTCATAACATCTGTGGTTCCTGTGCTGAAACCTTGGCTTGGCACTTGAAACCAGCCTGCAGCCCTGGCCTTCTTTTTTTTTTTTTTGGTACCAGGGATTGAACTCGGGTCGTTGCACTTGCAAGGCAGGCCACCGAACTGCTGAGCTAAATCCCCTGCCCAGCCCTGACCTTCTGAGCATCCTTGCTCTCTGTGCCCTCTCTCAGCCAGCTTCACTTGGCCTTGAACTTCTCTCCGGGCTTTAAGGTGATGGCTACTTTCCACATTTCTCTGCCTTTGTCCCCTCCCGAAAGCTTGACCCTTCCTTATTCCTGCCAGATATTAGCAAACTCCTACTCTTCCTTTTTAAACATTTTTTAAATTTATTTTTGTGGTGTTGCAGATTTTTACCCAAGGCCTATTACATGCTAGGCAAGTGCTGTACCACTGAGCTGTATCCCTGTTCTTCTTTCAACATTACAGAAAAATATCAGTGTTAGAAACTTCTGCTTCTCCAAGCTAATTGCTCTAGGCATTTTCTACATACTTTCTTTATTTTCTTTCATCTCTTTTGCACTATTTAAAAGCACTTAACCATCTTAAGTCTAGCACAGTTGTCCTATTTTTTAAATAACTATAGTATGTATCATTAAAGTGTTGGCTTATATTCACACCTCCATTTATTAGCTCCCTGACCTTGAAAAATTATGTAGAAACTTTGAAGTCCAATTTTCCAAACTGCGAAATGAAACCAATGAAAGTGGATGCTGTATAGAAATCTTTAATAATTAAACAAGCTAATAATCATAAAAGAAAAAGCATATTTTCTGGCCCATAGTAAGTGCTCGATAAATATTAGCTAATAATTCTATTGGTATAGTAAGGACTCAGTAAATACGAACTGAGGAAGGATAAAATGAAGAATACGGAAGGCTAGAAGGAAAAGAAGGAGGAGGAGGAAGAGGCAGAAAAAAGGAGGAGGAGGAAGCATAAGAGCTCAAGATTTAGAGCTGGATAGCCTTGAACCTTGGCCTTACCATTTGTAGGTTAGGACATCTGGGGTAAGTTTTATAGCCTCCATGTGCTTTAAGGTAAATGTAAGTAATCTACTGGAAAATACATGGAAAGCAGTTGGTAAAGCCCAGAGTAAGTAATGATGAAGTAAAAAAAATGATTTTTTAAAAAAGAGAAATATTCTGCTTAATGTCACTCATTGACATTTAGGCAAAGGTTGTACCTTCAGATACTTCTTGAAGACCCAGAACCCTAAAGTATTCCAGAGAAGTAGATTATGAAAAATTAAGACTCAGTGTCAGCCCCAACTCATCCCTTAGCTCATGGATGTTACGCAAAAGACTTCAAACACAGTCATCTCTGGTGAATTTTAATGATTCTTCAACTATTCTTCTCATGAAGAGCAGAGAGATAAAAGAGTTAAGTGGAGAAAGACTAACCAAGGAGCAATGAAGAAATTTTCAGTGACACTTTACAAACCCAGCACCACATAAAAAGGATTAAAAGCTTCCACAAAGTGGAGTTATCAAAATGATACAGATTACTTTATCACTGGATATTTTTTAAATGCATAACCATCTCAATAGATGCAGGAAAAGCATATGACAAAATCTAGAATGTGTGCGTAATAAAAATTCTCCCAAACTTGTAATAGAAGACAACTTCCTCCTTATGATAAAGGGAGGCTACAAAAAAAGATGCAGCTAACGTGATACTAAGTAGCAAAACAACTACTGCTCCCTCCCTGAGATCCAGAACAATGCAAGAAAATGTGTTCTTTCCCTTTCTATCCTCTGTTGTACTAAAGGTTCTAGCCAGGGCAGGCAAGCAAGGAAATAGAAAAAGGGCATCCCTGTTGAAAAGGATGAAGCAAACCTGTCTTTATCCACAGGTTTCATGACCCTGTACGTAGACTATCTAAAGTGTCCTTTTAAAATACCAGAAATGATAAGTTCAGCAAGGTCTCATGAAACAAAATCAATATCCAAAAGTCAATGATATTTTGAAAAGCAACAAAAAATCTGAAAAAAGGAAATTAAGGAAACATTTCATTTCACAGTGATGTTAAAAGAATAAAATACTTAACAAAAATATAAAAAGATGCACAAGACTTGTACACCTAAGATTATAAAACACTGGCAAAAGAAATGAAAGATCTACCATATAGAAAGACATCTCACTTGTGAAAAGACTCGGTTTTGTCAAGAATGCAATTGTACCTGAATTGCTACCATCCCTATTAAAGTTCCCAGTGGGCTCCTTGCAGAAATTGACAGATTCATCTTAAAGTTCATGTGGAAATTGTAATGGAGTCAGAGTATTCAAATGATACTGAAAAATAAAAACAAAGCTGGAAGGCATACAGTTCTCAGTTAGAATTTTTCCTATGTCACACAAAGTAACATGGACTGGTACATGGGTAGACACACAGATCTATGCCACTGAGGTCTTGCTGAAGTAGTAAATGTTGAAATTAATGCCTCACAAGTACAAGCATCAAAAAAATGATAAATTAGGCTTTATCAAAATTTAAAATTTTGTGCCTCAAAAACCACCAAGGCCAGGTGTGGTGGCACACACCTGTAAGCCCAGCACTCTGTGAAGCTGAGGCAGGAGGATCACAAATTTGAGACTAACCTCAGCAATTCAGCAGTTTAGCTAAATGAGAAACTATATCAAAGTAAAAAAAAATAAAAATTTAAAAAGGGCTGGCAGGGTATCTCTGTGAAAAGGCCCTGGGTTTAGTCCCCAGTGCTGAAAAAAATAAAAAATAAAAGAACACCATCAAAATGTTGGGGAAAAAGCACAGAATGTGATAAGACATTTGCAAATCACATACCTGATAAAGACTTGTATGGAGAATATAAAAAGAACTCTTACAACTCAATAATAAATAAACAACCCAGGGCTGGGGATTTAGCTCGGTGGTTCTACTGCCTGCCTCACAAGCACAAGGGCCTGAGTTCAATCCCCGGTACCAAACAAACAAACAAAATAAATAAATAAATAACCCAATTGTAAAATGGGCAGTTTGAATAGCTATTTCTCCAAGGAAGATATACAAACTGGATAAACACATGAAAACATATTTAATGTCATTAGTCACTAGGAAATGCAAATCAAATCAAGAAGACACCACTTCACACTCATAGAATCAATAGAATCTAAAGGTCAGAAAACAAGTGTTGGTGAGAACATTGAAAAACTGGAACTTCATAGATTGCTGGTGACAATATAAAATGAAGTGGCTGTGATAAGGGGAAAAAATGAGAACCAAGACCTGTCATGTAAAGGTACAAGATCCCAGTGATGAATGTAGCTGTACTGTATACCTAAAATATACCAATAAACTCAATGAGGAAAAAAAATGAATCGGCTGTTTTGGAAAGCAGTTTTGTATCTTTAAGAATAAACCACTGATTTACCACATGACCTAGCCATTCTGCTCCTAGGTATCTTCCCAAGTGAAACGAAATGTGTACCTATGAATCAAAGCAAGAAAAGACTTGTATATAAAGGTTCCTATCAGAAGAATTCATTATATCTGAGAAGTGGGCGAAACGTGGACAGCAATGCAGTTTTCAAATGGATTTATTCATCTGGCTAACTTGACTGTCAATACATCTTGCATTTTACATTTGTCCCCAAAAAGTTAAAATAGTCAGCATTTTGTATCCAAAGATTAGTCTGTTCTCTTACTGACTTTGCTCTCTTTGTAGACTTCTGCCCTGCTCTGTCCTACCGATGCCCACTCCTACCTCTGCTGTTGTCCTTGCAGCAAAATGTCCTAGATCAGTTGGAAGCATTTCCTTGAGCACTTTGATGGGATGAGAAACCACTTGATCCTTAGGCAAAATTATTTTCACTGAATGTTTTTAGGCAGCTGGTATTTTCGTGAACTGCTGTTGGGCAGAGTTTCAGCAAATTGACTGAGAGCTGCTGGACAACTCCCTAACTCTTCTCCTATACATTCTGCCCCTTGACAACTTCCTTGTATGTTGGACTTCATAGAAATCTGAGCCTGTCAAGAGCTTTCAGGCTTTGAGACCCCAAGCTCATCAGTTCAGATGTGTTAACCTGACCAGGTCATAGCAGAGATAAAGGGTGTAGACTCAGTCACATGGCAGTATTATTTGAACGCATTATCCTCCTTTTCTTCCCAGTAGCTATGAAATCCCTTTTGTGAAATTATCCAGAAATCTATATTAGAGAAGAGAGATTAAAGCACATAAGCTTGTCTGATGTGGGAGCTCTAAGCCTGCCCTTCCTTGACCTAGTGTGTGCACCTATGAAGGCCTCTGAGCGTCTTAGAAGGTCAACATACACTCTACACATCACATTTTAAGAGTTACTCATTTCATCCAATCATTTCTCTTCATGGGTTGGAAAACTGAGGCTCAAGTCCAAATGCAGTGTCCCCATAAAAGAGCCACAACACTAGAAATAAGCTGTGACCGCAAGTCCAAATTAAGTTCACATTGCTCAGTCAATGAAAACCCACAGGACAAATAAATACCAGAGGGATCAACAAATAAAGCTGAAAATAGTTAAAACCCACATAATTTGCATCCAAAATATCACTTCCCCTTGACATCTCTCAAACACCTCTCAACCTCCTTTTAGCTCTTTATGCTATCTTTTCTACTGGAAGTTTCCTCTGTGCTTATAGAAGCAGCACAAACCAGTCACGTTCCTAGATGTCCCCTTTCTCACCACCACAAGGCAAACAGAGCAAAGGTGCTCCAGGCCTGGTGACAGCCTTCTTGTTCCCCAAGTCACGGTTGTTCTCCTAGTCTAAGGAGAAGCAGGAATTGCTACAGAAAATTTGAAACAAGACACTCGGGATTTAACGTGGAGTTCACATGATGGCTCCAGCTGAAGCAAAGAGAGGAGGGATAACGGCAGGTTCTTCTGTGGATTAAAAATGTGAGGAAACAAAAGAGAAGACCCTGTGGGGTAAGAGGTGAGCTGTCGCACACAAGTGGGAGCAGCCCAGGTCACCACCGCACCATGCTGAACATCGCCTTTAGCAGCCTTTTGCTGACAGCCTTTTATATAACAGGCACAAGCTGCAACATTTATTTTTAAGTCCTGTCTCATTTCATTTTATATAATTACACTTGAGCCTGAGACCCTATCTAAGTCTTTCTAATTCTTATTTTTAGAAGAAAAAAGAAATATTGCATTTAGATGAAAAAAAATGTTATCCCAATAGTAAATATAAAATCTCCCATTGAGATGGCTGAGTTGCTTCAGCGTCCAGTGCCTCTGTATTTAAAACTCACCAGGTTCACCATCTTTTAATGTGGCAGCTATGTTATTTGTGCAATTGACAGATAAAATTATGCATATTCATTATGTACAAAATGAGTGAGCCTGGAGAATATTATGTTAAATGGAAAAAGCCAGGCACAAAAAGATAAATATTGCATGATTTTGTCTATATATAGAATCTACAAAAGCTGATCTCACAGAAGTGGAGGGTACAGTGGTGGTTATCAGAGTCTGGACTGGTTGGTGGGTAGGACATTGGTCAAGGAAGACAAAGTTTCCATTAGATTGGAAGAATAAATTCAAGACAGCTATTATGCAACATGGCGACTATATCTTGAAAAATCCTGAGGATTTGTGGTAATGTTTATATTAACTAGTAAGTCATACTATACTGTGTCTGTACTTCAAAAGGCTGTGATGTACATGACTCACTCTTCTTTAAGACCGTAAACCAAACTGTTTACCATGACCCAAAGCCTGGTGTAACTTGGTTCCAGTTTACCTTTAGTGCCTCCTGGTCCTTGCAAGTCCCTGCTTTAGGGACACTGAATTCTTTATTCTTCTTTCCCTCTCTCCTTTCCTCGGTTCCTCTTCTCTGTCACATTCTTTCTCAATTCTTTCTCATGCATGCCACTTTTCTCTTCCTCAGCCACCCACATACTTTGGGGCCCTCCTTCCTTCACCCTTTAACTCCCTTCACCCTTTAATTTAACTTTAAATCATCCTCGTGTTTCTACACCTCAGCTTCAGAATCACCTTCCTGAGGAAGTCTTCCCAACGACCCAAGACTATATCAGATAATCGATCTCATACAACTCTGTATTTTCCTCTTTCTGTGCCAATAACATCGTAGCAGAATATCTCACTTGTTCTGTCTCTGATCTGACTCCCAGTCCCCTGAAATCAGAGTGCATATCCATTTTGCCCATTTTGCTATGTCAAAAATACAGAAAAAAGAAGGAAAGACAATTAAGATTATTATGTATGTGTACAAACTCCCCTCAAAGAATTTAGTCATTACAATGCAGACATGTACTGAGAAAAACTGAAAACAAATCCATGGATTTAGACCTCAAAGAAGGAAGAAAGAAAGAGCAGTCAGGAAGAAGGGAATGAGAAAAGGAAAGGAGGGAGAAAATAATTATAAGGAATATGAGACTTTCATGCACCAACAGCTTCCATTTCTGCTCTTTCAATGATGCTGTCAAACCTGAAATCCCACTGATTGTACCAATAAGTAAGTGATTCATGACCAGGGGGACAGACCAGAAGATGGAGGTTGCAATTCTAGGTTTTCCACCAAGGCACTCTATGTCTGTGGTTGCCAGACATATGTCCCTCCTGTTGTTGGGTGTCCAGAGATCCTTCCTGGGCTCTTGTCCTGTTCAAAGAATTGCCTGGGACAGCTAAAGAGTGTAAAAGTTTAATGACTGTTGAAGGTATTAAAAATATAAAGAGGATGGATGGGCCAGGGATTTAGCTCAGGGATTCGGTGGCCTGCCTTGCAAGCACAAGGACACAAGTTCAATCCCCAGTACCAAAATAAATAAATAAATAAATAAATAAATAAATAAATAAATAAATAAAAATATAAAGAGGAAATGCCCTGAAGAAAAAAAAGAAGGAAAGAAGTGCTCTAAAGAAAAGTGTTCTGACATTGCATAGGGAAAGATTTTATGAACAAATCCTCAGTGGCACAGGAACGAGCAGAAAGAATCGATGACTTGGATCTCATCTTATTAAAAAGCTTCTGCACTACAAAAAAAAACCATCAACAGAACTAAAAGACAACTTACAATGTGGGGAAAAATTTTTACCAGCTGCTCCTCAGACAAAGGACTCTTATCTAGAATATATAAAGAACTCAAAGCAATCAGCTCCCCCAAATATAAAGACCGGATTCAAAAATGGGCATCTTAAATGAACAGACATTTCTCAGACAAAGAAGTAAAAGCATCAAATAAATATATGAAAAACTGTTCCACATTACTGGTCATTTGA
>NW_022900917.1:72382555-72407805 GCF_012274545.1 Fukomys damarensis
TCCTAAGTGAAATAAATAAGTCACACATGTGTAAATACTGAATAGTTTCTCTGGTGTGAATAAACTATAATAATACATAAGATCCTAATGATATAATGGACAATGTGAAATAGGAAGAAAGGGGCTAAAGGTGTAGGGAAAGTGAGAAGGGTAGGGGAAAGCTAATAAGGGAAAAGAAAAAATATGATAAAATGAAAAAATGGAAATAAAGTGTTTGTAAAGGGGGGGAGGAGGGGTGAAGGAAGGGCAGGGACAAGGGGAAAAATGAGAACCAAGACCTGTCATGTAGAGGTACAAGATCTCAATAATGAATGTAACTGTACTGTATACCTAAAATGTATCAATAAACTCAATGAGGGGAAAAAAACCAAAGACAAGTGTTCTGAAAGAAGGAAAGAAGAGAGAATACACCCTGCATGCAGAGGGAGCCACTGAAAGGACAGTGGGAACAAGGCCCATGGCCACCATCTTTTTTACCTCCTCTTGATGTCAGATCTGGGCCATTCCACAAAATTGTTGTGTGTGTGTGTGTGTGTGTGTGTGTGTGTGTGTGCCCCAGTCATGATTTGATTGGTCTTCATGATTGACAGGTCATGGACTCATTGCCCAGCTAGCTTGTCATGCATTAACCTCCTGCCTCACTTCTACGCCTTGCTTCCCTCCTCTATAAAATGAGAATGTCAGACTAATCCTTGCCTAAGGTCACATAAATATCTTCTGATATCTGAATCTTGCCCACAGCATATCTCAGATTCACCATAAACAGAACCTGAGGGAAATACCAAACTTTGTCACCCATCTTCTCATGAATCCCTGAAGAAGTGCATCATAGACTATCAGAGATGGAGAACTTTATCCAAATCTTCTAAGAGCATTTCCTGGAGAAGGAAGCTCTCAAAAGATATTACTAAAGTATAAGAAGCAGACATTGAGTTTCAACATCAGGGATTTCATGAAAGCAGGCCCACAGGATGGTAGTCAATTGCCCAGTTGCCCAAGGTGAGACAGTTTGAAGTTATACCATGAAGATAAGCATCTGGGCCATGCATTACATCCTCACTTCTTTTCCCACTCTCTCTCTCTCTCCCTCCCTCTCTCCCTCCCCTTTCACACACATACAAACAGACACAGGCCCACATTCTCATTCTCTCTCTGTCTGTCTCTCTCTCTCTCCTTTATTTTATCATACCACTTCATTTACTGTGCAGGAAAGTTGCTAATGAAATATTTTTCACCCAGTCATGCATAATTGGTTTAATGTCTCAGTATCCCAGAAGCATTTGCATTTTAATAGGGGACAATATTTTATTAGCATTAATGTTAATTATTAAGCAAAATAGCTTTCATTTTATAGCTCTGTACAGTTTACAAGGGACATTTACATGTAGCCTCAATTCTACATTCACAAAGGTGAGGAGAGAAACAAGTTTTTATTCAAAGAAAACAGTTACTTTAAATTATATTTTCTTTCTGCAGTGTGACTCCTCACTTCGCCTGAGAAAAGAACTACTTAAACTGAATTTAAATTACTATATGCAAAAAAAGGAAAGATTCTAAACTCTACATGGTCTAGAATTAGGAGAGATTGTAAGGTATTCCTACATTTTAGGAATGTTTTACTTTGTTATCACTAACAAATGTACTATTCTAACAAATTTTTAAAATTAACTTTTGCCTCAAAAGAAAATATCTGACAGAATAGTTTCTCTGGTGTGAGAAACTGAAATTGTAAAAGAGGGCCAAAATGTATAATAGATAAGGTGTAATAGGGAAAAGAGGTCCAAAGGGAAAGTGGAAGGGACTGGGGAAAGGAAAGAAGGGTAAGGAATAAATATGAAAAAAGGAAAAAACAGAAACAAAATCTTTGTAAATAGGGAGAGGTGGAAGGGTTGAAGGGAGGGCAAGGGAATGGGGAAAAATAGGAACCAAGATATATAATATAAAGGTACAAATTCCCAATGATGAATGTTATCATATTGTATACCTAAAATGTACCAGTAAATTTAATGAAAAAAATATTTTATTGGAAGGACAATCAGAAATGATGAAAAAAGTGAATGTATTGAAAAAGTAAAGCTGGGCATTAGGACTTTTATCTAGCTTCTTATATTGTTCCTTTATTATCCCTTCTTTAGACATGGAGGTTCATTGGAGAGAAAAGCATGGTGGTTCTCTTCTTGCTGGCTCTTAGTGCTGTAAGTTTAGTTTTTGAAAACTTTAAGCAGAAGGAATGAAGCAGACAGAGGGGTGCCTTTTAAATCTTAATCTAATGACTATGATAAAATTGCAATCATTTAAAATGTTGGAGATAGGAAATCCTGGCTAGAAATCCACAGAAGATACAATTAGGGTTCAATAATGGTAGAAATCAATGTAGATGGACAAAAAGCAAATTGTGTGCAAGTAGAATAAACTCACCTTTCTTTATCTCCAGTATTATTATTAAATGAGCAAAGCAGTTAAAAAGCAAAATAAAACCTCAATATGCAACTGGAAACTGTACCATTTCATACAAAATGCTGAGCATTCGTTCAATAATTCCTAACAAGAATGAAAACGCAGGAGAGAGAAGTTGATGTGTGGGTTGGCCATGCCCATCCACCTTTCCTCTGACTGCTTCCTTGCCCAGCACTCTTCCTAGTCCCTAGCAATCCTTACATCACTTTCGTGTTGACTGTTTCAGGGGGATCAAACATGGGACCTAGCACTGGCAAGGCAGGCAGCACCATTGAGCTAAATCCATGGCCCAAAGTGCTGGCTTTTTTTGCTTTGCTTTGTTTTTTAATTTCCACATATGAGAACATACAATACTGTCTGTGTCTGGCTTATTTAACTTAACACAATATCCTCCACATCTGCCAATTTGCTGCAAATGAAAGATTTCTTTCCTCTTTTTGATGAATAATACCCCACTGTGCATGTACACCATATTTTCTTTAACCATTCATCTGTTGACAAAAACCTAGGCTGATTCGTAACTTAGGTGTTATGAACATGTTCACGATAAAGAATAGTATGCAGGTATCTAGTATGGTGATTTTGTTCCCCTCGATACCTACCCAGAAGTGAAATAAGCATATAATATCATAGCTTCATTTGAGTGTTTTGGGGAACCTACCTACTGTTTTTTATAATAGCTATACTAATTTGCATTGTCACCAACAGGGTATTAAGAGTTCCTTCTTTTCCACACCTTGATCATCATTCATGTTGCAGTTGTTGTTAGTAGCCATTCTGACTGAGAGGAGACAATACCTCACTGCAGTCCTGATATGCATTCCCATGATGAATGTCTCTACCAAGGTTACAGGAATATTTCCAATAAGCAAGCCTATGGTACATCTCAATGACTTAGAAAAGCAAGAACAAACCAAACCAAAATCAGTGAAAGTAAAGAAATAATAGAAATCAAAGTGTAAATATAGGAATGAGTCTAAGAGAATGGTATGAAGGATTGATGAAACTAAGAGCAGGTTCTTTGAAAATGTAAAGAAAATTGATAAACTTTTAGCTAGAGAGAAAGAACAAGAGAGATCCAAATATATAAAAATAGAAAGGAAAGAAAGACATTGAAACTGATACTATAGAAATTCAACAAATCATCAGGAACTGTTTTGAAAAACTGTACAATAACAAATTGAAAAATTTGCAAAAAAATGAACAAATTTCTGGACACATAAAATGACCTATCAAATTTGAATGAAGAGAACATTTTTAAAACCCTCAGTAGATGAATAGCAAGTAATAAAATTGGATCAAAAGAAAGTAGACTCCATACAAAGAAAAGCTCAGGACCAGATGGCTTCACAGCTGAATTTCACCAAACTTTTAAAAAGAAATAACATCAATGCTTCTCAAATTGACTATTCCATAGAACTGATAGGAAGGGGGAGCCCTTCCAATCTCATCCTATGAAGCTATTACCTTGCTGCCCAAAGATGACAAGGAAATAAATAAATAAATTGAATAAAAGTAAAATCCCTGACACACACAGGTACAAAGATCCTTAACAAACTGCTAGCAAATCCAATCCAAGAATACACCAAAAAGGTTGCATACCATGATCACTTATTTCATTCCCAGGATACAAGGATTGGTCCACACATGCAAAGTGAGATTTTAAAGCTTTACATCAGAAGAATCCATAAATTGTATGAGGAACTGATCCTGTGACTGAAGATATTTGTGACTCACATGCCTGACAAAGGACTGCATGCCAGACCCTATAAGGACTCCCTCAGGTCGGTATGAACAAAATGAACAATGGGAAAAAGTAAGCCAAAAATTCACAGACACTTCACAAAAAAGGTGCTGAGACACGTCTGCAGGAAATGTACATTAAACCCTCAAAGTCAGAATATCCTAAAAAGTGAACTAGAATGCCCACAATTGTAGTTGTGGAACATCGGGAACAATTTGAATGTCTCCAACAATAGATAAAATATATATTCTTGTAACAAAATAATATATAACAAGGAAAACCTCACATGACGCTGCACGCAATCACTGGGCTAAAAATCACAAACAGCATTGAGCAAAAGAAGCCAGACACAGAAAAGCATATGTTCTAGGATTCCATTTACATTAAGTTCTAAAGCAAGGAAAATTAAAACTCAGGTAATGTTTTGGAGTCACCTGCAACTTTGGTTCCAGGTTGTGTGTCAATCTAGATGCTAAGTACTAGGGGACATTTATTTTTAACAATTTATTAAACTGTACTTTAAAGATTTGTGCATTTGTTCTGATGCCCTCATAAATGATCACTCAATAAGTGGTTTACTGGTAAACAAATTTGCATAGGATAGGAAAATCCTATCAAATCTGCTCTCCAGAAATGAGCACTATTTAACGTTTACCCTATTGTTTTAATAGTATGTGTTTGGGGACATCGGCCCCAGCTTGGAATCAGAGCCCCCTCTGCTGTGCACCCCGGCCCTGTCTATGGGCCTCCTCTGGAGCCATGCCTTTTCCAGTGGGCGCCACTGAGTGACCCAACCATGGGCCAGGAGGGTAGCCAAGTGGACACCACTGAGCAGTGCCCCCCACCCCGGCTCTTAGATCCCCTGATTGAGCCAGTCCTTGGATGCACTCTGCAGAGGCATGGCTGGCTATAAAGGGTGGTGATTGATCCTATTGTGTTCCTGATTGTACTGATTGGGATAAAGGATAGGGATTGATTTGATGAGTTGTTTTCTCAATTATGAAAATGAGAATGTCTATAAGTCCCTAGAGAATCAAAGGCTGGGATGCAATGATATCAGGAAGATTTAATGACCCAGAGATTGAATCAAGGGCAACCCAATAGCAAAAATAAAGATGAGAAAACACTTAAGCAAGCCACAAAGACAGACTTCCAGTCCACCAATGACAAACAGTAGGGCAAAGGAGGATGAAAAATCAGATAGTGAACCTCCAGGACACTCAGAACTCACAGCACAGGAAGTAAAAAAAAAAACTGATCAATCAAGCTCTAGAAGAATTCAAAGCAGAAATTATTTCCCAGATAACCATAGAGATGGTGAGCAAAATGAAAGACATGATTCGAGACTCCAAAAGAGAGACTAATAAAAAAAAAAAATAGATGAGCTTAGGAACATAATAGAAAACATGAAGGCCCAGCATAAGAAAGAAATGGAATCAATGAACACCCAACATAGGAAAGAAATGAAATCCATTAAACAGATTCAAACAAATATCCAGGAGATTGAAAACTCTATTGAAAGTGTACGCAACAGAATTAAAGATTGCAAAGATAGAATTTCAGATATACAGGATAGGATCACAGACAGTGACCGTAAAAAGAGAGGTATTTTAAAAACAGTAAGGGAGCATGAGAAATCAATCTAACAACTCCTAGATGATGCAAAGAAGAATAACATAAGACTGATAGGAATCCATGAAGTAGCAGGAGAAAATGCAAATGACTTTAAAAAGCTGTTCAAAGAATTAATGACAGAAAACTTCCCAGAGGGGAAGAATTAGACATACAGATAAGTGAGGCATATAGGACACCAACTAGCCATGATTAAAAAAAAAAAATCCACACCTAGACATGTAATAATCAAGATCCCAGAAACCCAACAGAAGAACAAAATACTACAAGCAGTAAGAGAAAAGAAACAAATCGCATGCAAAGGAAAGCCCATCAGAATCACAGCAGACTTTTCAACACAAACCTTCAGGTCAAGGAGAGCCTGCAGTGAGTTATTTCAAGTCCTAAAAGAAAACAACCTACAACCAAGACTGATGTGTCCTGCAAAACTCTCTTTCAAAATGGAAGGAGAAATAAGATACTTCCATGACAAAGAACACTTGAGAAACTTCATGAATACTAAGCCAGCACTACAAAGAATTTTAAACAATATCCTAGAAAAAGTGAAATTGAACATTAAAACTACATTAAAACTAGACCTGTATCTGTCACCATGCACTAAATTAAAATCCAAGTAGATTAAAGATCTAAATATAAAAACAAAAACACTAAACTTGCTGGAAGATAAGTTAGGCAGAACTCTGGAAGACATTGCCATAGGAAAAGACTTTATGAACTAATCCTCAGTAGCATGGGAACTAGCAGAAAGAATCAACAACTGGGATCTCATCTTATTAAAAAGCTTCTACACTGCAAAAGAAACCATCAACAGAACTAAGAGGAAAATCTGTTTACTAGCTGCTCCTCAGAAAAAGGACTATTATCTAGAATATATAAAGAACTCAAAACAACCAGCTCCCCCAAATATAAAGACCCAATTCAAAAATGGGCATCTGAAATGAACAGACATTTCTCAGACAAAGAAATAAAAGCAGCAAGTAAATATATGAAAAAATGTTCCACATCACTGGTCATTCAAGAGATGCAGATGAAAACAACACAGAGATTACACCTAACCCCCACAAACAATGGCTGCTATCAAGAAATTAACCAATAACAAATTTTGGAGGGTTTGTGGGGAGAAAGGAACCCTTCTCCATTGTTGGTGGGAGTGCACACTGGTGCAACCACTGTGGAAGTCAATATGGAGATACCTCGAAGAACTAGGATTAGAGGTTCCATTTGACCTAGCCATCCCTCTGTTGGGTATCTTTCCAAAAGAATTAAAAGAATCATACCACAGTGATATATGCACATCCATGTTTATAGTGGTATAGTTTGTAATAGCTAAAACTTGGAAACAGCCCATTTGCCCATCAGTTGGACACTGGATAAAGAAGATGTGGTTTTTCTATAAAATGGAATACTACTCAGCCATAAAGAATGAGAAAGTAGATTCATTCATAGATAAATGGGTATACTCCTAAGTGAAATAAGTAAGTCACACATATGCAAATAATGAATAGTTTCTCTGGTGTGAAAAGCTAAAATAGTACTCAAGATCCTAATGGGATAATTAGCAACGTGAAATAGGAAGAAAAGGATCAAAGGTGTAGGGACAGTGAAAAGGATAGGGAAAGGGGAATAAGGGAAAAGGAAAAAAATATGAGAAAATGTCAAAATGGAATTAAAGTGTTTGAAGGTGGGGAGAGGAGGAGGGGGTGATGGGAGGGTGGGGACAAGGGGAAAAAATGAGAACCAAGACCTGGCATGTAAAGGTACAAGATCCCAGTAATGAATGTAACTGTACTGTCTACCTAGAATGTACCAATAAATTCAATTAAAATTTTTAAAAAATAGTGTGTGTTTGGGATAAAACTGCCCTAACTAGACCCTTGACATAGTCTTCCTGTGCAATTGAGCAGGAAAAGGGCTTTCTTTTTTTATTATTTAAAGAATGGAATTAGCCAAATGTAATAGCACAGGCCTACACTCTCAGAGCTTGAGAGGCTGAGGCAGGAGGATTGTCAAGATTTTGAGGCCAGCCTTGGCTACATAGTGAGTTCAAGTTCAGCCTGAACTGGTCTTGAGACCCTGTCTCAAAAAAACAAAAACAAAAACAAAAATAGCAAACAACAACAATAAAAAGAATGAAACTGTGTTTCCCTTGAATAAACCAAATTTAATGTTTCAAATATCATGTGTCTTTAAAAAGGATTAAAACTGGAGAATAATATTCTTTTTTAAAAAAACTAAAATTTAATAAAGGCAATGCAGCAAACAATTTAAATGTTAGGAAATTTGGAACAACGAACAGAAAATTTTAAGGTTATGGAACTGTTTATCAGTGAATTACAGGTTAAGGCCCACAGATTCAACTCTTTTAACCTCACTCAGTTTCTAGCTGAAAATTTAAGAGGAAGAAAGCAGTCCAGCCAGGAAATCATCTCTTCTGCTCTTTAACCGGTGAATCTTCAGTTATACATTGCTGGGTTCCTGAGCAGGAGCTGCATATTAACCAACTAACACCAGCATCAGCTGTGGCCTGCACCTAAGCCAAAAAGCAGCAGCAAACTTTCCTTTCCCTGGCCGTCCTCCATGCCCTCAGTCCATGAGCAGCCCCAAAGCCAGCTGTTTGGGGTGTCACACAGGAACCTTGGCCAGCAGGGACACAGTTCAAACGTGCACACGTGCCTGCCTTTAAATCTTGACCCTATCTCCCTGCAGAGAATCTGCTCTGTGAACATGACAATTCCTTGTGCTAGTACGGTTTGTGGAGAGCATAGGAAGACAGCTGGAAAGGAGAACAGAGTTACGGGATAGGAAACCAATATAATGTGGTTCCTTTGCAGGAAGCACCATGGCTGGATCTTTGAGAACAGCCCGTATTTTCTCATGTGAGTTTTCTTTGAGGTCCCCCACTCCGGATACCCCAGTCCTCTCCTTTCAGCCTAGGCCTTGCATCACCACCAGCCAGGGGAAGGAGCATGGCATGGCAGTGGTCACAGTTCTCTTGGATAAGCTTTAGTGTAATCTTCATAAACCTCAATGCTCAAGGTGCAGAGGGAGATTGGAGGAAATGTGTTTTTCCGTTGGTTTCTCTCTGGCTGCTGTGGCTAATCATTCCTAGAACAGGAAGCTGGAGAAATTGAGGTAGGAGACACTCTTCTGACCAGTCAGGTTTCTTCACCCTTCTAGGGTACAACTGATTAGGAAAAGCTTCGGGGTTACATAACCTCTTCCCTTGAGGGTAGTTTCCCATTGAAAGGTGAATGGACTGCTCACGCTGGGAGGCAGAGCAGGTGCCTTGAGAAATGGTACCTATCACTCATTCAATGAGTGTTTATTAAGTGTCCTTCATCCGGGGCATTTAGAAAACCACCATAACAAAATGAAGAATTTTACCCTGGTGGACTCACATTGTATACTGCACTGGAGGGAGACAGAGAGAACCATAGTAAATGAATGGCAGAATGTGTTAGAAGCTGATAAGTGAAATCAAGAAAGGCAAAGAGCAGCAAAGTGATGGTTGGTTGCAGGGAGTGGGAAAGGGGGTGGGTTGACAGGGTACACGGTAGACTCCTGGAAGAAAAGATGGCTGAGCAGAGAGGAGGATGTCAGCTCTGTGGTTACAGGGAGGAAGGGCACAGGCCTAAGGCAAGATTGTGCCCAGGGTGTCAGAGAGGGGGCACAGTGAGCAGGAGCGAATAACAGATGTGATGTTTGTGATGTGAAGACTGAGTAGGGCTGTGCATGTGATTGCAAGGACTTTGCTTTCAGAGTAAATAAAAGGGTAGTCACTGCTTTTCAGAGTTGGAGTAGCAGAATCGGATCATTCAAGCTGCAGTTCACTCTAGGTGAGAGCAAACACACAGAGATCCTCCAAATATTAACAGCTGTCCACACTGGAGGCCTCTTTAAGCTCCTGGGTCAAGACAGATGACCTGCAGACCAACTCCACTTCGTTGCCTGGAAGGGGCTGGGGGAGGGGACAACAGCCCAGCACTTATCAACATGACTTAAATTATTCACCTGGCCCATCAAGAGCTGAGAAAGGAGTTTAGGTTCTTCTGCAGAAGGAGTGGCTTTTCTATAAGTTGCTCCGCTTTTCCTTTCTTCAAATTTTCTTGTGACCAAAGAGATTCCAAAAACTGCTACCTGGGTGCAATCTATGAACTCAGAACACAGTAAAGCTAGTCTGCTACTCTGGCCCCTGGTGACTTCAGCCCATGCTCCAGCTCTCTGACCTGGCCACCCCTGGAGAAACGCTTCCTTTGAAATACATAACCTTTTAGAAAAATTCACGTAGCTTCAAACATTTACAAATTAGGATATCTTACATACAAAACAATTTTCCTGCTTTCTCTATAAAATATGGAAACAAATAAAGTCACAAGCACATAAAGACATACGTTTAAGGCTTTCTTTTTTGCAATTCTGCTATCAATGGTACAAAGAGTGGACACAAAATGAATGCCAACTGATGGTGATGATTATAAAAAATACAGTTTAGCCAACTAAGGAGGAAAAAGATCTTCCATAAATATATAATATGATTCCACTTATGTGATTATATTATCAACCACATCATCAAATAAATTGTTTATAAATTATTCATAGACATAGGTAGAAAAATTTAAAATTCTAACAGCATTGTAAGTTGAGGACTGTGAATAACTTATAATCTCAAACATATGAATATCTTGTGACATGATAACGATTAAACAAGATCTTCCTTTAAATGCAACCACCAGTTCATAACTGCTTCAGAATCATGTGAATGAATGTTTTTGTAAAATGACATTTCTTGATTCCACTGTATTTCCATCAAATAAAAGTGACTTCATCACACATGTGTAAATACCGAATAGTTTCCCTGGTGTGAAAAATCTGCAATAATACATAAGATCCTAATAAGATTACTGACATTTAGAAATGGGAAGAAAGGAGCTAAAGGTGTAGGGAAGGTGGAATGGGTAGGGGCAGAGTAAAAAGGGAAAAGAAAAAAATGTGAGATAATGGAAAGATGAAAATAAAGTGTTTGTAGATGGGGAGGGAAGGAGGGGGTGAAGGGAGGGCAGGGGTAAAATGAGAATCAAGACTTGTCATGTAGAGGTACAAGATCCCAACAATGAATGTAACTGTACTGTATCCCTAAAATGTACCAATAAACTCAATTAAAGCTGAAAAAAAAAGTGACTTCATATGCACACTAAAGTTTGAAAAGTATGCACTTACATTTCCTGCTCAGGAAAAGTAATATGCTTTTCATATAAGTGAGTATATCTGTATGTTACTGTTGTAATGCATTCTTCTATGCATGTGTATAGAGGAAAACACATTTTTCTGCTTATGGCTTTCATTCAGTATTAGGACACCTTGATGAAAACCACTCCTTTTGAATGGAGCAAGAATACATCTTGTTCACTAGTAGTTGCAGTGATGGTTCTATAGAGCCCTTTTCTCCTTCTATTCCATAGACTGCTGCCTTATTTCCAAAAATAAAGACTGTGAATATGGCTTTTTCATAGTATATGCAAAAATTTTGAGGAAATTGAATAATTACTGATTTGAAAAAAATATAAAAATAAAAATATAGATATATGGCAATATTGCCTGTATTGCAACATGGCTAGAGCTAAATAGCTGCTGTTCCCATACATTCAGTCATTGGGATCCATTTCAGCCCAACTCCTTTCACTCACAATTATTTATTTCTGGGTGATTTCACTTTTCATTGCTCTAATGCAGAGAGTATCTCATCTGACCTAATATTCTCTATGTTAAAAATAGGAAGTTGAATCCTAGTCAAAGGGTAGCTACAGAGTCTTCAATCACAAGAGTAATATGTGGGAAATATGTGCACCCCAAAATAAAAACCTCACAAGAAATGAATATATACAGCCCAGAATTAAATATATACTTCCTCCCAACAAAACCTGGTAATCAAGCCTCCATATTATCTGGGGACTAGTTTCTTGGTAAAGTTTTGAAATTATTTTTAAGAATTTTTATTCTTGTTCACCAGTGAAGCATAACACATTTTTTGTCATAAAGTCACAGAAACATGGGTGTGTCAAGTCCATATTTATTCTTTAGAATATTTCTATTGATGAATTATTAATTTTAATTTTATGAGTTTTATTGCACTAAACAACAAATGCTTAACAGGAAAAAGTATCTAAAACAATGCATTTTTAATATTTATTGTTTATAAAAAAGTATCAAATTTTTTAACACTGGCTGTTTTCTGGTGTACAAAGTCTAATAAAGAACAACAACAATAAATTCCTATATGAACTACAATGAAAGTACCATTAGCACTCTAAAAAAACAAATCTTTTAAGTTAATCTTTTGTAAAATAATTTTACAAAAAAATAACCTAAGGTAGTCCACACATAACAGCATGTTCCATATACACATAGCATTTACATAGACAGCACATGTGTTTTGCTTTCCTGACCCTTTTGTATGACATGCTTGACATCTCATTGGTCTTGCTGTTTTGTCAAGAGTTTCTTATACAGTGTGTAGTTAACAGGAACATAAAATATCAATAAAGTATTAAATTATTAATGTGTATTGCCTATTTAGAATAAACATCGACACATTTTCACATCAGCTATGCACTTGCTTACAAAACCTAAAAGATAACATCAGAAATAAATTCTTATATGAACTACAATGAAAAATGCCAAAATCACTTTATAAAAAATCTTTACTTCAATTATCACACCTAAATAATAAGAAAATAAGATATCAATAAAATAAAACATCAACTATGTAATGAGTACTTTGAATAGACATCAACATTTTCACATCAGCTGTTTACTTGCTTACAAAACCTAAAAGATAAGATCATTAATAAAAATCTGCATGAACTACAATGAAAATACCAAAAGAACTGTACCGCCAAAATAATCTTTGTTTCACTTATAAAACCGCATCTTCCATACAAAAGTATCAATTGCACTGATAGCATTCATGTTTGTTTTCCTGTCCTTTCTTTTTTTTTTTTTTTTTTTTTTTTTTTTTTTTTTTTTTTTTTTTTTTTTTTTTTGATACCGGGGATCGAACTCAGTCCTTGTGCTTGCAAGGCAGGCCACCGAACTGCTGAGCTAAATCCCCAGCCCCATTCCTGTCCTTTCTTATAGGGCAAGGTTGACATCTTTTTGGTTTTCCTGTTGTGTAGTAGGCCTTTGTGATACTGCCCCTGCCTATTCACCTGTCAGCTCACCAGTGTGCTCCACAATTTTTTTCACATAGTGAAAAAAATTTCACATAGTTCCTTGGGCAGAATCATTTTGTGTTTCTACTGCTATAAATGATCTCTCATGAATTCTAGTCCCAATTCTCTAAGAAAATTTCTCCATAGTATTTTGTACTTCTTATCACACCATCTTTGTAAACCATCAAACTATTTATGCCACACGTTTTGCATCAAGTAAAACACAACCATTGGCCAATGCTATGTGTTTTAAGAGATATCATAGCTGCTTCATAGCTCGTCAACAGCATCTACTTAGCCTTTGGTGTTGTCGTAGAAAGTTTCCATCTCACACTTTCATTTTGTGGAGGTTTCCCTATCAATATTTCCATCATAGTACAATGTTGACATCAGCAGTACCAGTTTGTTTTTCCTTGTCATATACAATGCCACTGTGTATCTTTCTGAAATCCAAAGATTGTACTATATACTCTGTTTTGAAATTGCAACATTTCTTTTTGAATTTCTGCTTTGTTCCTGTATACACTTTCTGCACTGGTCAACTTGTGCTCTGTGACTAATTGGAAACTGGTAAACCAACTGTTGAATATTACATTCTAATTAGTTTGGGAAATGGGAACAACAAGTCTGTTCACAACATCATTTGGTTTATTACTACATGAATAAGGACCTGGTGGCTGAGTTCCAGGATAAATTTCTAAATTGAAAGCATTATAAGTCTTTGCATCTACAAGGGTATAAATTTTTATGCCATATTTTGACCCATCATTTTTCCGTAAGTCTTTTACATTCCTATTATTGTCATGAGAAACTGGTGCTAAGTACAGCAGACCTATGAGGACTTGCAGTTCAGCTAGTGAGGTGTCATAGTAAAAGCATTTTTTACTATGGCTGTTGGTGCATACAGAATGCTTTACTTGTATTTAACCCTTTGTGTATTCACTACATCTTACAGCATTTTGTCAATTACAATTTCTAACACTGAATGGTATTGCTGGCATTCTGTCCAATAGGTTGTATCCCTGCCAAGATCCTCACCATATTTTTGGACCTAGTTCTAACAATGAATCATTCCATTTATTTGAGTGGCCATTTCATAACATATCTTCTACTGGTCAAATATGCACTCACATTGCTATTTTCTTCATCATCTGAGTTAAGGAGGTCTGCATTCCCTGGGTCTATAGCAGTTGATTCTTGTTCCATTTCACTGTTATAGGAATTTTGGCTCACATTGTCATAATCATCATCATCATCATCATCATCATCCTCATCATCCACTCACACCACTCTTCTGTTATAAAAATGAGTATTTTACCATAATGTTTCATCTTCACTATCCATGCATGAGTAATCTGATGACTCACTTTTGATCATCTCCAAAACTTTTAACCTTGTTTTCATGTGCCATTGTACTGAATTGGGCTACCTTTACCAGAAAAAAAAAAATCAAAGAAAACTTTTTGCAAAACAAGTTCTTAGAGTGGTGTGGGTATACTATACCCTCTGTGACGCTCAGGTAAACATACACAAAACCTGTTAGACAGAGCATCACGTGATTAAAAATCCCAGTTTGACATTTTTGCACATGTGCACACAACTTGGTTCCTTGTACCAAGTGGATAAACACAAAGGTTGCATCCTGTATCCCTCAGGGAAATGTATTGAGACATGCAGCCAGCTATGATTATGTTAAGGTAAAAATCTACAGTAGAAAAGTAAGGGATGTGTATGTGAAACCCAGTGTTATGTGTGTAGTAGTGGGCCACAGTGAGCAGCATTTGGGGTTAAAGGCTTGAACAAGCAGAGGTAGGGATCTCTGGCCTCACATGAGTTCAAGTGATAACCATGGAACTGCGGGCCCCAGATAAGATCCACTGGAAGCTGGAGGAAACCTGTTACATGACCCGGTTATCACATTTAGATACTGGATAGGCAGGGGAATGATTAGTGGGCTGGCTGTTCTCCACAACTGGGACCTTTAGAAAGTCCTAGCTTTGGAAGTTCTATTCTCTGAGTCCTTTCCCACCTCCCCACCTTGGACACACAAAGACCCAGGCTTATCTGTTAATTGCCCATTCCCTTTCTCTTCAGCAAAGCTCTAGCTCTTAGTGCGTAAATGCTTAATGCCTTTGCTAAAAGAAGTTCCAGCATTAGGCTTTCCTAAACAAGGTAAGAAAGGAGCTTAGTGATCAACAAGAAGGTAAAGGAGAGATTTGGAGGACAAGAAATCCTTTCTATTCATTTATTTATTCATTTATTCACTCACATAACAAACCAGTACTTAGCACCTATTTGGCTGTGTATTTCGAAGATCTAAATGCAGCTAACACACCTGCCACATTCTGAGAGAGTTTACAAAGTCAAATCCTGAACATACAGTGTAGCACAAGTGATTATGAAGTGAACTTTTTGTACCTCAGTTTCCTCATTTGTGGTAGAAAGACCCCACTAATTTGAACTTCGACATAGTCCAGGCAGCACAAATGATAAATTTTTAGGTGAACATTCTTGCAAACTACAATTTTAACACCTCATTACTATCTCCAGTCACACGTACTCAAGGGTTTGAACCACTGTGGAGAGGACTTTTAAGTAAACAAATGTAGAAGAACAGAAATCTGTTCCTTGTAACAGATAGCTAGCAAGTGTGAAAAGAATGATATAAATAGAAAATAGCCACTTAACAATCACTATAATAATAATGGATTCAGAAAAGAATTATCAATGTATGACAAAACTACTGGCTTAACGTGTAAGAGGTAATAGAAGTATGCATAGTAAAATATTTTCAACAGTATATCTATTCATTACAAAAGGAAAGACAATAATGTTACATTGGAGAAACCCAGCCATTGTTATTTTAATGAAACAAAGTAGATAACATCAGTAGTGAGGGAAACTGATGAGATGGTCTTCCTGCTATAGTTCATGGAAAATGATGTAACACCGCTTCTATGATATTCTAGCTAAAATGATAACCTGAACCTATTCATAAGAAGGCCTTGGAGAAAAACCCCAGTACACAAAATATCTCATCTGTCCTCTTCTAAATATCCTTGTCATAAAAGACAGATGACTATTCCAGATTAAAGGAGACTAAAGAGACATAAATTCAATGTGTGATTCAGTATTTTCTTTTGACATGCAGCATAAAATTGGGATAATTGATGAAACCCAGATAAGGTCTATAGATTAGGTAGTAGTTTTTGTGTTAACATTAATTTCCTAGTTTTTGTTGATTAATGGTAGTTGATTATATAATTTCTTATAATGTACACATAAGTATTAAAGGGCAAAGAACATTATATCTATAACTTGCTCTCAATTTGAAAAAAATATATTACGTAAAACAATTGACACTGTATTAAAATATATGACAGGCAAAATTTAGCAATACAGTTCGATCCATAGCATTTGGGGAATTCTTTGTACTTCTCTCCCATTTTTTAAGCCTAAAATTCTGTCAGAACAAAAAGTTTAAAGCTATTATCAGAAAGGGGGGTAACGCTGGTGCCCTTCATCACACCAGAACCAGCACAAGGAAAACAGAGAGGCCTAGCTGCACTTGGTGCAAACCCCAGCTGCCAAATGTGTCTCATTCATTTCCCATCCATCTTCAAGCCTCCCAATATTCACAACAGCTTGGGAGATGGTGCTAAATGGGCCCTTTCCCACACTGAGGGTTTCCCGTTATTACCCATCCACACAACAGCGGTGTTGTTATCACTGGCTCTATTGCCCAGCCAGCTGGGGCCTTAAAATGTTATCTATCTCCTGGAACCCGTATGGCACACTGTGTCTTCCATCAGTGGTGGAAGGCAGCCGAATACCACCCGTACTGCTGTGCATCACGCCTCCATGAACAGAGCTCACAAAACCAGGTGGCACCTGGATCCCTAATGCTATTTGCACAATACAATGGTTGTCTGTTGTGCTGGGCTCTTTCTAATGCACTTCAGTCATGTGGTCAGCTCCTTCCTGTCCTGGAAAAAAACATGGGTAAAATCAAACTGGATCAGGACCCTTTACATTTGGGGAAGTCATGAAATGGCCAGTCCCCCAAAACAGATACAGTGTAACCCATCACCACAAGGACCCATGAACTAAGTTGGACAGTAAAGGCAAAATTTTGTCCCATCCTTTTATCTGGTTACAACATAGAGAAAGTGCAAGAGTGTCCCCTTCTGCCAAGAACTGGAATTGTTCTGTTGACCTCCACACATCAGCCTCAGAATGGTTTGAAATGAACCATTCAGAGAACATGTTTTTAAACACTGTGCCAAGCTACCCCTTATGCTGGCTCTTAAGAGTTCACCTTTCTGATCTTATTTCACTCCTTCAACAGTCTCAATAATCTAGCAGAGCAGTGTCTATTGCCCCTTCTAACAAATGATATGAGACAGGCACATCATGATAAAGTTGCTTATCCAAGGTCAGAAAGA
This sequence comes from Fukomys damarensis, assembly GCF_012274545.1. Lineage (NCBI taxonomy): Eukaryota > Metazoa > Chordata > Mammalia > Rodentia > Bathyergidae > Fukomys > Fukomys damarensis. Next base: position 72,400,042 of record NW_022900917.1, read on the forward strand.
CTCTAAAGTGTGGTAGATCTATGCATAATTTCAAAGAAAAGTCAGTGATACAATAAAAGATGAAATTAATTTATGTTAAATCACATTTGTCCGTATCGTTACCCAAACATCTACATAAAGACATAAAGCTCTAGAAGAACATGCACCAGAGTATTGATACTGATTTCCCTGGAGAAGTATCTAATGGGGATTTCAGCCTTACTTGTAATATTTTACTATATTGCAATCAAAGATATGTATATATGTATTATAAACACACCTGAACATTAAATGTTTCTTAAAATTTCCTACTTTTCTACTGGGCATTTCAGATGTCAAGTAGGACATGGGGCCTGGGTCTGTTTTTCAAAGACCATTCACTGTTAAAAACTTACTAAAACAAGGTCTTTTGCAGCTCAAACAATTTATAGGGTTTCAGAAAGATGGACTCCACTTTCAATTGGAACAAAGGAACAGAAATGACACTGAAGCTCCTTCTAGCCCAAAGATTTAAGGGTGTGGAATGTTTGTGCAGGCACCAGGTGGTGTTAAGGCCTTCTCCAAACTCATGTGGATGGACCTTCATATATGCATGACATCCCCAAGAGAGGTTTTGGTGATGGTGGGGAAAGAATGGGCTTTTACGGCTGACTGGACAAGCAAGCTGAGTCCTCTGAGAGTGCTGGCTGCCGCCCCTATCTTGTAGGAGACTCAGATACCCTCAGACATGATCTTTCTGCTGTCTGGGAATCTTCTGCCCAGAGCTGAGGAGGACTAAAATTGACATTCCTTTAATAGAGCATTGAGAGAGTGTGGTTTCCAAAGGTAAATTACTGAGAGAAATAGAAATATCTGAAAGATCAAGTGGGACACTGGGGAGCTCACACGGCACAAAAGGAAGAGACTGTTTAATCTCACATTGTACTAATTAGTCGTGGGAGGTGAGTTTACATAGACTTAATACACTACTGTGGCTGTGTTCAACTTGGAAAGTAAAGTTAATTTTGTCGTGGTGGTAGCTGTCACCAGGAAAGAATCAAATAAACAGTCTCCTCAGGGTCTGTTGGTAACAGATAATGGCACTGAAACAGAGATGGTTTGCGGAAGAGCTTCAAGGGAGGAATTAATGAATGAATGAAATGGGCTTTCAAATGAGTTGAGAAGAAATAGAAAAAGTGCCACTCCTGGAACTTGAAAGTCAAGAGTCAACACTCGGGTCTACTCCTCACAGAGAGGATGAACTTCAACACCAAAGCAGATTTCTCTAAGTCACAACTGTTACCTGTTCAGTGTATACAATGGGGATGTGCAATTAGTCACAAGGTTGTCAGGAGACACTAAACATAGTTAGGCCTAGCGCAAGTCAGCAGGTGAGACAACAGAGTCAAAAGGCTAACTGAAATTCCTAAGGACACAAAGCTGGTGAACGGCAGGGCCCAGTTTCAAATCCAGTGTATGTGGGTGGCTTCCGGGCCACCTGCCCTTACTGAATTGTTGAGTGTAATATAAATTGTACCAACTCCATCCCCCTACTTCCCAACCTCCAACACTTAGCTCAGAGTTTATAAAACTTGTGATATGTGTTCATTACATATTGGCTGTAAGCCAATCCAGGAATGAACGAATGAATGAGCTAATAACCTGATTCATTTGCAAAGAGGCACATGCAGAACACATGAAATATGATTATCCCGTGTTCCTAACACCAAAATATCTACATTTCTCCAAATTTGGTGTGGCTGTTTCAAATATTAACCTGTATATAGGTGTCTGCAACCATTACACAATCCCATGTATTCAAAAGAGAGAGAACATGAGAGTAAGATAAAGTGGCCCCCTCGGTAGAGATGAGGGCCAGGCACCTGTCTTTTGAAACCCGGCAGCTCTCTGGGTAGTGGCCCCTTCCACACCTCAGCTGAACCCTTGTACTTTGAATTGCAGAAAGAATTGTCTTTGAGGAGCAAGTCTAGTTCCTTTTTCCATCAGTATTTGGTGCATAGAAAGGGTCAGGCTTGCAACTGGATCTATTTTCTGCATTTCCAAGGTTCTGGCTTAAAGTAAAACATCAGAGAGCTTTGCAATCAAATAGCTGATGTGATCAGATAACTCTTCATTACACAACAGAGGCCACCAGCTCCTGCCTTCACCTTGCCATGCTGGAGAAAGGGGTCCGGCAGATTGCTAGACTTCTGAGGCTGGCTCGGAAAGGCCACTCAGGCCTCCAAGACGGCACCCAGCTTCCTTTTCCACTGCAGTTTGCATCTTGAAAGGCCTCGATTCTCTCTTTCCTCTCAGCTGTAGTTTTCAGGCTGGACTGGAAAGTTTAGTGATTTCATAGGCACACAGGGAGTTAAAGAGTTGCAAATGACATCCTTGTTCAGCCTCTTACAGACTATGTTATCTGGCAGAGACTCTGTTTTCTTCTCTGTATAATAGAAATAAATGACACTTCGCACTTCAAGTATGGTATGCACCAAGTCCAGAACGCTAATCACCTTCAATGCTTCATGAAGCCTCAGTGGGAAAATGCTGGCACTGTTAACAGGTAAGTACGGTGTGGAAGCAAAGAGTGGGTTTCAGAGGAAATCTGTGGACTGTTTCAGTCCCCAGCTTAGCATCATCTTCTGAGACCCCTCAGTACCAACAGACATGGTCTTGCAGCTCTGCCCTGGGTCTCTCCCAGCACAGAAAGTGTGTTCCATCGCCACGTGGAATAAACTCATTTGCAGCACCTCTCTGCCTATCTACAGTGCCCAAGCAGATTGCGAGCACAGAATATTCAACAGATGCTAACTGAAATCACTGATGTGAAGTTTTATTAACCAACACGGGAGAACCATTTAGTCACTAAATGTTAGTGCCAGGAAAGACTTATGATGCCTACTCAGACAGTGATGGCACTGAGGTTTAGAAAGGTGTAGTGGTTCTCCTGTCATGGGAACAGGTGATGGCACAAAATGACAAAACAGATCTGAGAGGTCCTGACCCAAAGCCATCATTGCCTTCACAGGTTACAAGATACCAAGAGTCTTCTCTCAGAGAGGCTGCCCATTTAAATTTGAGTTTGAAATAAATCACAAACAGTTATATAGAAAAAGTGTATCCCGTGCAATACTTAGGACAGTCACACACTAAAAATGTATATGACTTACATATGGAACTCAAATTTAGCTGGGTGTTCTGTATTTTTTCCAGTTCCTAGACTCCAGCATGGACTTAACCCATGAGCCCATCTCCTGACCCATCTCTTAGGCAGCTATGGCATATGGACCAGATGGCAAATTTTATGAAAGCCAGCAGGACACGGAAGAAAGCACAAGGTGACAAGTCAGAAATTGGGGTCCCAGAAGCCACAGATTGTTCCAGGTCTCAAGGAAACCAGGTAGGAAGGACAGGACAGTGTTTTGTAATTGGAGCCAGGATCCCACTGATGTGCTTCCATTCTGGGACTCTGAGAAGCCCTCGTATTCACACTAATTTCACTGACATCCTAGGGTCACTGCAGTGATCAAATGAGGCAGAGCATAGGTAGCGGAAGGCCTGGCAATTAGCAAACCCCCTAAGTCCCTCTTTTCTTTTTCCTATTACTCTTAAGGGAATGAGGAGTAGCATGCCTGGAATGTATCATATACCCCAGCCCTGACAAGAGCACTGTACATGTGTAGTCTCAGGCAAACCTTACAGCAATCCTACAGGCCCTGGAGTCATCATAGTTTACTCGGTATGCAGAGGTTGATACCTGCCTACGTCCTCACAGATCCCAAGTACGGGAGACAAGATTTGAACCCACTTGTGCTGATGCCAGGAGTCAGTCTTTCTACACTATACTCAACTGTGTAGAAGGATCCTCAGGAGATCCACCTTCTGATGACCCATTTCGTGCTGACAGCACACTGAGTGGAGGTGGAGATGAAGCTGCCCTTCCTGAGAACCCTCCTGACTCCTGCCTGAGGGAGGGCTGTCGCTCTCCACATCATGTCTTGGAGCGTAGGTGTAGGAGGGTCACCACTGAAATGGCTAAGAGGACAGGGTCCTTCTCTCCCACATCTCTGAAGGGAGCGGCCCCGGGACGCAAGCCTGCACTCGGGTTTGTGACCTCCCTTTTGTGCTCCAGGGCCCATGCTTTGGCCCACCTCTCTTGGCCCAGGTCTGGGGTGAGTTGTGGAAAGACACGATGCTGAAAAAGACTGAATGGAGCCCCCCCACTCCCCAGTTACACCCCCCAGCCCCAATTCAGTTAAAGATTGCAGGAAGTGGTTTGTCCGTTTAGAAGCCATCACAGCCCAGGGGCCTTCTGAGAAATGAACTTGCAGTTCTCTAAAGATAGATTGCGCAAAACAGGCGGGGCAGCCCCCAAGGACCCTCCAACAGCAACCCTCCTGAGGACTCCCAGAGTGTGCTCGAGGCTCCTGCCCCACCCCCACCCCACCAGCAGCTGCCGTCGCTGGATGGGCCTGATCAACGCCCCACTCTTGTGCAAGGCTTGGGTTTCATATTGTTCTGGAAAGGCAGTGGGGAGAACATTTTAAAACACCGGGGGAGGTTTAAACTGGGGGTCAGGACTTTCAGCTGTTCCTGTCATTCATTTTCCATGGGATTTCAACTGTACATTCAAACTGCTTCTGGGTGTTTTTTGAAACCATGTGACCCAATGTGAGGTTCAGGGGAAGTTTAGGCCTTTCTCCAAACTTCATCTCTTTCATGCCCAGAACAGGTGACAGGTCTAGGGGGAAGCCATGTGAAGAAAGGGAATAGTGACAAGGGGACAACTGTTTAAATCAGTCACTGGCTCAGCCAAGCTGAAGGGTTGGGACATGGGGCCGACTGAGCTCAGAAATTGACATTTCCTAGCAGTTACACCGGGCTAGTCTTGGGAAGAGCAAACTTCACCACGGTTTTTTACTTTGGACAATGAGTTTTTAGGCAAATGTTTTTAAGAAAGGAGGCAGCTCTACCAAGAAAGGCTATAATGGGCAGGAAGCTTAAATGCCATCCACTGCGTTCCCCACTGCACTCTGCTTCTAGCAGTCTTGCAGGTTTGTCCCCCTTTGCTTACGGGTCTTCTCTCCCAAGTATGGGGGACACGGAGAAGACCAGGACACCGTGAGCTGAGAGAAGGAGAGATAGATGCAGAAGGTCCTACAACCTCATAACAGCAGGAAAAGGTTTGCAGAGTGGGGTCGAGCACTACCCTGCAGGGGCAGCAAGTGGGTGAAGAGCATCAGGGGAGCCTCCTGGAGCAAATGCCACTGAGCTGGGTTTCGAGTTGGATTTACCCGGCAGGTTACAGGGTAGACAAGGCTGGCTCTGACATGAGCAGACATCCCACAACAACCCTACGCTGACATAGAAGGAAATAAGGCCACAGTGGGATCAAGACCATCTGAAGCACTAGATCATGAGATCCCAATGAATCTGCCATGAGCCATGAGAGAGCTGAGACCCAAGCTAGAAACATACAAAGGTGGCACCATGGAGCTCGGAACTCCGCATGCAAAGTTCTTCAGCTGCACAGAACTTAACCACTCACTTCGCCCCAGGATGGAATCACCTTCTGGAAAGCTCTATTATGCCCAGCTCTGAAGTGGATCCTAGATAACTATGGACCTGGGAATAGGCTGTGAGTCCCAGGGCCACACCTGTCTGCTCTCTGACCTCCCAAGGCACAGTACTTCCACCCCTTCAGTCCTGCATCTTCCCGTTTCTCCTCCCCTCCCAGGTCACACTATCAGACAATGTTTCCCCCTCACAGTTTTTTACTCCCCCAGAACTTTGCTCCCCTCCAAACTCAGTCTGTCCATCCCACTATTCCTCCTGCACTTAAACCTCGCCCATCCTCTCCAGACAGAAGTGCTCCCCTCTTCCTGCAACCTGCCCATTCTCCTCACCCCCATTGGCCTCCAGGTGGGAGACAGAGTCAGGAGCATCACCCTGTGTCCCTATTTCCACAGCCTGCAGAACCTCCACCCTGAGGCAAACTTGCAATCATCTGTTTTGCTATTCTGTTAGGTAATGGAGCAAAGCTGGAGAGAACCCCGGATCTGGGACATAGGGTCACGTGTCCATGACTGGACTGCAGAGCTCTCCCACAGTCTTCGAGAGTCAAAGTTGTCAGTGCTTTCTCTTTTGCCTTTATCATTTACGGCCAATACCTTTTCTTTCCACCTCCTTGTGGTCATCATTCAAGAACACAACCTGCCTTCCTCATCCAAAAATTTAGGCTTGAAACACTTAAATTCTTGTTGTCTCCCAAAATTGACTCCCTCTCCCTGTCCCAGAATCAGCAAACATTAATTTCCTACTGCTGCTGTGAGAAATTACCCCAAATCAAGTAGCTTTAAATAGCACAAAATTCATTATCACATAATTCGAAAAGTACGAAATTGAAAATGAGTCTTACAGCACTAAAAGTCAGTGTCAGGAGAGCTGGCTCCTTCAGGAAAAACTAGGAAAGAATTGGTTTCTTGCCTCATCTGGCCTCTAGTGTCTGCCAGCACTCCTTGGCTGATGGCTACATCACTTCATCCTGTATGGCTGCCTTCTCTTCTATAGTCAAAACCCCCTCATAAGGACAATTGTAATGGCATTTAAGTTTGACCCAGACAATTTGGAATGACTGTTAAGATCCTTACTTTAATCACATGTAATGCAACATTCATAGGTCCTTGTATTTGAAAGATAAACATCTTTAGGGGTTTGTTATTCTCCCTCGCACAGAAGATGAGAGATGGCCTTTCATCTTCTTGGTTACCCCTCCACCCATTCTCCTTGAGATCTCTGCTCCTAACCCTCTTTCCAGCTTCCACATTCAGCTTTCTACTCCACACAGGCTTTCTCCCACTGGCCTAAAATATGATTGTGTACCTTCCAAAACATAAACACTTTCTGGAGCTAATGCATCCCTCCAGCCTCTAACCATCTTTATTCTACTTTTCTTCTAGAATAATCCAGAAAGGATTTTCTTCCCTTGTCTTCACTGCTTGCCTCCTTATCACTAGCAAGACCACTATAATTTCCTTTTCCTCCCATCACTCTACTGGAACTTCTCTTTCAAAAGTCTCTAGTGATCATGATACTGGCAAACCATGAACGCTTTTCCATCCTAACTAGACACTGCTACATTGGACTGTGAACCACTCACTGCTATTTTTTTTTAAAAAAACTCTCTTTCCTTCACATGATCTTCCTCAAATGCTGCTACTCATGCCTTTTCATCATTATTCCAGGGCTCCTTCCCCTCTTTCCATTTTTTTGAACACTAGAATATGCTGTTGTCTTTTCTTCTCCCCACTGACAATCTGCTTGGATAATACAGTCTACTTTCCTCATTTTAACAGTCCTATAGGCTGTCGTCTTCTAAGCCCACATTTCTAGCTCTGGTCTTTCACCTAACTTCTATGCTCAGTAGCCCATCTGATATCCAGCCTAATAGCCTGCAGCCTTCTCAGGATCGTAACACTGGTCCATCCTCTTCTAATTCTCATCCCCAACAAAGCCATCATCATTGACCCAGCCATTACCTACTTCCACAGTCACCAAATCTTAACAATTCCATCTCCCTATTGTTCTCTGATGTTAGTGATGCACTGACCTAATTTAGGGCTTCTCTAGTCTTCCACCACTCCTGCTCACCTCTGCCCACTGGAGATCCATCCCCCACAGCCTTCAGAGCTGTTTTTCTATTTGCTCTCCCTACTTAAAATATTCTGGTCAAAGTACATGCTCTTTGTTCTGAGATGCAATCTCTCTCTCTCTCTCTCTCTCTCTCTCTCTCTCTCTCTCTCT
>NW_022900917.1:72408345-72416986 GCF_012274545.1 Fukomys damarensis
CTCTCTCTCTCTCTCTCTCTCTCTCTCTCTCTCTCTCTCTCTCTCTCTCTCTCTCTAGGCTTCTTTTCATTTCCACAAATGTCATGATGTTCTCTACTTTGCATCATTGCTCATGCAGTTTTTTCACTTCTTTGATGGCAAACTCCCACTCAACCTTGAAGACTGGGTTCAGATGTCACTTCTTCCAGTAAACCATCTGTAAATCTGCAGACCCTCATCTGAGTTCATGTAGCACCCTGTACATTTCTCTGTTAATACTTAACACACTGCTGAGCTAAGAAAGTAGAAACATTTAGAAGAGAAAACCCACATATTCCTTTCCCACTCAAGCTCCCATCCCTTCTTCCTCTACAGAAAATTTCGAGAGACAAGTCTGTTTACCTTGTTCAAAATACTTCTTAGTCTACTTTATGTTGGTAACAAGACAGTACCACATTCCAAGTAATTTAGAAGACAGAGAGATGAATTTTGGCTCATGATTCTGGCCCAAAGTCAAGGAACTACCTCTGGTGATTGCTTTCTTGCTGGCAAAAATCTCAAGGTGGTATGGGACATCACATAGGAAGAGACAAAAAATGAGGGATTTGGCCAAACTGAGTTTACAGCGGACACACTCTTCAAATAATTCGCTAACCCACTCATCCATTAATTGCATGGATGAGTTCACCCATTTATGAGGCAGAGCCTTAAGCAGCACATAAGGCTCCAATCAAGTCCTGCCTCTTCATATCTCACAATGGGGTTGAGATTTCAGGACAAGTTTTGGAGGGACAAACCACGTTCCAAGCATAGCAACATTTCAGTCAAGTGATACTCTTTATCAGCTTCAGGATAAAGGCTAGAAAATACTCTTTAAACTGCAAAAGAAAGCTTTCAGGTCAAACTTATCTCCAGAGTTTTCTTCATCCTCCCTGGTCATCACTCCTCGGTCTGCTTACTGGATTTTCCTCATGATTACAAATGTTATCTCTGTAGAGCAGCTTTGCTGAGAGAAAATTCACATACTGTAAAATTGACCCATTGAAGGTATACTACCAATGATTTTTAGTCTATTCACAGATATGTACAAATATCACTACAATAAATTTTAAATATTTTCATCAAATCAAAGGAAACCCATACCTTCCTACTCTGTATCTGGAAAAAGGTCGTTTCATTCTTGGAGTAATTTCACTCGGACTGTCCTTTTGCTATTGAGATGTATTACCCTCCCCTTCCTCATTTTCTCCATCGCTAGTAATCATGAGTCTATTTCCTACCTCTGTAGATGTTCCTACTCTGGACATTTCGTGTAAACAGAATCATAACAAGTGGCTTTTTGTGGTTGCTTCCATCACTCAGTACAGTGTTTTTAAGGCTTATCGTGTTGTAGCAAGTTATCAGTACTTCACTTTTTTCATGGCTAAATAACATCCGATTTTATCCATGTACTGTATTTTATACACTTCCTAGCTACGTCCTTTAGGGTTATTTCCTCCCTTTGAGTATTGTAAATGTTGCTGCTGTGAGCACTGGTGTACAAGTCTTAGTAGGGACATATGTATATTTGCATTTCTCTTGGTCTATAGCTAGGAGTGAACTTGCTGGATCCTACAGTAACTCTGTGCAACTGGAAACTTCTAGTTTGTTTCCAAATTGACTACATTGTTTGATATTCCCAGCAGTAGTAGGTAAAGATCCAATTTATCCATATTCTTACTGTCACATGTAATTATCTGCCTTTTTTACTCTTTCAGATCCTGGAACTTATGAACAGGTACCCCATTTTGATTTCTATTTGCATTTCTGATAAATAATGATGCCAAGTGTCTTTCAATTGCTTCATAGGCTATTTGTATGCCTTATCTGGGGAAAATGTCTGTTCTGATTGTGTGCCTACTTTTATTGGGACTGTCTTTTTATTATTGAGTAGCATAGAGTTTCTATGTAATCTATAAACACAAATTCTCTATCAGATTTATAATTTAAAAATATTTTGCCCATTCTTTGGCTTTTCTTATACTTTCTTCATAGTGTCCTTCATAAGTCTAATAAAGACCTATTTATCTAATTTCTCTTTTGCCATTCACACTTTTGGTGTCATAACTAAGAATTTGTTGTCAAATCAGAGTCATGCAGGTTTCTTCCTATACTTTCTTCTAAGGGTTTTATAGTTTTGACTCTTATATTTAGGCCTTTGATCTACTTTGAGAGTGCCCTTAGCCTAGAACTTCTCTGAACATTGCTGCAAATGAAGTACATATAGTCCCTGACTTACAGACTTTCAACTAACAGATTTTTTTTTCCTTTATGATGTTGCAAAGAATGATACATACACAGTCAACAGGATCAGACTCTGAAGTCTGAATTTTTTATCTTTTCCCCCACTAGCAATATGAGATATGATGCTCTCTCCCAAGCTGTATATCCAGTTGACAGGGTAAACAACCGGTACTCCACGGCATGCTGAGTTGCTAAGATATAATGTTTGGTTGGATGCGTGTAGTAAAGACATTTCCAACTTACTTTATTTTCAAGTCACCATGAGTTCATCAGGATGTATCCCCAGGGTAAGTCTAGGAAAATCAATATATTCTTTTGGGCAGAGATTAGAACTCATATGGCCTATGGCCTCTTTTTCCCTATACACAGGATTTCTGAGCCAATTTCCAGTACTGTCTGGAGGGCAACCAGGTGCTTCTGTCAGAGTGACACTATACTTCAGGAGCTGGCTGTTGCTGAGTGGAGGACAGAGCAGCAGCCCAGGCCTCTTCACTGTCCTTTCTCAGCATGGAACTCGAACCCACAAGCTGGAGGAAGGGCAAATCAAGGCCCAAGTTTTCCCAGAAGACACTCTCAAGGAAAAGCCTCCATCCCACAACTTGGGGCTGGGAAGAAGAAGAGAGCCCCAGCTCTTGGCTGTACTTATCCTGAATTCAGCCTCAGCATCACATAGCTGGGAGCAGAAGGAGAAATGTTGGTGTCCTACACCCTGCCTCTGAAAAACAGGCCTCCAACTTGGAGCTAGGGGATAGAGGAAAACTCTTCCTCTCGGGTGTATGTTCCATCTTGCTGAGCTGGGATGGAGGAGAGAGCACGGGCCCTGGCTCAACTACAAATATCCTCCCAGTGCTTGCTGAATTTTACTTGAATAAATGTTTCCTCATAAGCTATATGCTTTTAGAAACTTTTCCCAAAACTTTGAGTGGTTGGTGGTTTTTATATAATTTTCACCAGTTTCTCTGAGGTTCAGATTATGGAACACCTCACAAGATTATGGAGTAACTTCAGCACAGCTTTGAAAGAAATGATGCCATTTCCTGGAACTCGATCTATGCATCTCCTCTTTTTCTATCCATACTGACCACTTGATGACCTTATCCAGCCACATGAATTGTTACATCACCTATACACACGTGTAGGTGTAAAGTCTAAGCCTGATTCTCTCTCTCCTGGATTACAGATTTTTATATCAACTTCCTCCTCTACCTGGATGCAAATAAGCATGTCAAAATTAACAAATCCCCATTCAGAATCCTTTCTCTTCTAAACCTGCGACTACCAGAGTCTTCCTAATTCCAGTAACTTCTTTCGGTTGCTCCAGCCAACTATAACGCTTCTCTTTCACTAGTATTTAATATTTATTCTACAGGAACTCATGTAAGCAAGCCTTCAAAATAAATCTAGAATATAGGAGAATGGATGCATATTGAGGCAATAGTCTTAAGTGAAATAAATAAGATACAGGTGTAAATACCAAATAGTTTCTCTGGTGTGAAAAACTACAAGTGTACATTGTATAACTGAATACAAATTGTTTAACTGATAATGTGAAATAGGAAGAAAAAAGCTAAAGGTGTAGGGGAATTGGGAAGGGGAGGGGAAAGGAAATAAGGGACAAGAAAAATATGAGAAAAGGGAAAAATGGAAACAACATCTTTGTAAATAAGGGGAGGATGGAGGGGGTGAAGAGAGAGCAGGGGTATGGGGGAAAAATGAGAACCAAGATGTGTCATGTAAGGGGACAAGATCCCAATGATGAATATAACTGTACTGTATACTTAAAAAGTACCAATAAACTCAACAAGATTAAAAAAATTAAAAATAAATAAATAAATCTAGAAGCTACCCATTGTGATTACCCTAATTTACACTATTTTCATCCCTCAACTAGACTACTTCAGTGACCTTCTATTTAACAGTACAGTCTCTGTGTTTCCACTCTTGTTCGCTGCCAATTTTATTCCTCAAAAGGAACAGAGCAACCCAGAGAACTCCTACTACAAATAAGTCCATTCATGTCATTTAGTTGCTTAGAATCCTTCAAGAGTTGCCAATCTTAATCAAGGTCAAAGGTAAGTTACTGAAATAGTCTACAAGGTTCTGCCCAGTCTTATGTTCACCCCTAGGTCTCTCTGATCTCACCTAGCTCTACTCACATGCCCTCTGCCAGCTCTGCTGTCCTCCATACTGTCGCTGGAACACAGCCTTCCTACTTGTAATCAGTGTTGCAATGGATATTTTCTCCACCTGAAATGCTCCTTACCCCTTCTCTTATATCCCACTCATGTCTTTAGGTAAGTGTCTCATCCAAAATTGCAAAACCAGGAGGAAATCTTGGTGAGTTGGAAATGAAAAGGAAGTTCTACTCTTTTTTTATTTTTTTATTTTTATTAGTACATGTCTGCAGCACAAAAGGATGATCATGTTCATTGTAGGCCATTGCCTCCCTTACGTGTACCTGACACATCTCAATTCTTTTTAGATTTCTTTCTCCTCCCCTCCTTGCCCTCTCTCACCATCTCTCGGTCCCCTTCCCATTTGCAAAAGGTCTTTCTGTCTCCCTGCTTCTTATTGCCTTTTATTTTTTCCCTTTAATTTAATTATACTTTGGGTTTCTCAATATAGGAGAAACAATGCCATAAATAAGCTTCTACATCTGATTTATTTGACTTAATATTATGGTCTCAAGGTGCATCCATTTTCTTACAAGTGACTCAAATCTATCCTTCTTTATAGCAGAAGTACTTCCCTGTGTGTAAACACTTAATTTAATTCATTATTTGTCAGTTGATGGGGGTATAGGCAACTTTTAAGATTTGGCTATTACATATCGTGCTGCTATAACCATGGATATGCAGGTAGTACTCTAAGTGATGTCTAATTTTTTCAGGAAGAACAGCTGAGTCAAGAGGAATTTCTCATTTCGGTTTTTTAAAGGAATTTCCATACCTGTTTCCATAGTGGTAATAATACTTTATATTCCCACCAAAAAAATAGAAGGGTTCCCTTTTCTCTGCACCTTCTCCAGGATTTTCTATTATTTTATTTCTTTTTTATTGAGTTAATTGGTGCTTTTTAGGCATACAGTACAGTTACATTTATCCTTGGGATCTTGTACCTTTATATGATGCATCTTGATTGGATTTTCCTCCCATAATCCTACCCTCCCTTTACCCCCTCCACCCTTCCCTGTTCACAAAGACTTTGTTTCCCTTTTCTCATTTTCTCATATTTTTCTTCTCCCTTCTTTTCTTTCCCCTACCCTTCCCACTTCCCCCTACTCCTTTAGCCATTTTCTTCCTAGTTCACATTATCAATTATAACATTTGATCCTTATTTATGCTTTTAGTTTTTCACACCAGAGAAACTATTCTGTATTTACACGTGTGTCCTATTTATTTCATTTAAGAGAATGGCCCAATATGCATCCACTTAGCTATAAATGACTCTAACTTCTCATTCTTTATGCCTGAGCAGTACTCTATTTTATGGAAAAACCACATCCTCTTTATCCAATCTCCAGCTGATGGACATTGGGCTGTTTCGAACTTTTAGCTATTACAATCTGTGCTGCTATAAACATGGGTGCACATATATATCTGTGGTATGATTCTTTTAATTCTTTTGGAAAGATAGCTAACAGAGGGGTAGCTAGGTCAAATGGGTCCTCTAATTCTAGTTTTTTGAGTTATATCCATATTTCCACAGTGGTTGCACCAGTCTGCACACCAACCAACAGCGGAGGTGTTCCTTTCTCCCCACAATCCTGCCAGCATTGTCATTTCTTGATGGCAGCCATTCTTTCTGGAGTGAGGTGGTATCTCAGTGTTGTTTTCATCTGCATCTCTCACTTTTTCATATGTTTATTTGCCACTTTCACTTCTTTGAGAAATTCACTGCTGAATTCTACAAAACATTTAGAGAAGAACTATTGTCACTACTCTTTAAACTTTTCAATGAAATTGAAGGGGAAGCAATACTTTCAAATTCATTCCTAGAAGCAAGGGTTACTTTGATTCCAAAACCAGGGAAAGACCCAACCAAAAAAGTGAGCAACAGGCCAATCTCCCTAATGAACATATTTTATTTCTTGATGATAGCTATTCTTTCTAAAGTAAGAAGGATTCTCAGTGTTATTTGACGTGCATTTTTCTAATAGCAGAGATGTTGAACATGTTTTCACAAATTTTATTCTGAGAAGTGTCTATTCATTTCAGTTGCCATTTTTTGATCTGGTCTTTTACTTTCAGGAGCCAAATTTTTTAGTTCTTTTTATAGTCTAGGTATTAGTTATCTGTCTGAACTAAAGCTGACAAAAATATTTTCCCATCCTGTAGGTTGTCTCTTCACTCTGTTAGTTGTTTTCTTTTCCTGTACAGAAGCTTTTTAATTTGAAATAATGTCATTTGTTGATACTTGATGTTATTTCTTGTGCAATCAGGGTTTTGTTCAGGAAAGGCCTTGCCTATGCCTATAACTTCAAGATTTTTTTACCTCTTGTATTTTCCAGCAGATTTCTGCTTTAATATTTAGATCTATAATCTATTTTTGTTTTAGTCTAGTACATATGGAGAGGTATGGGTCTCGATCCAATCTTCTGCACCTGTTTTGTCAGTTTTATCAACATCATTTGCTAAAGAGATTATCTTTTGTCCAGTGTAGGTTTTTGGCCTCTTCGTCAAATATCGGATGGCTGAATGTGTCCAGGATTGTTTCTGCATCCTCTCTACTGTCCCAGCAGCTCATGTGTTTGTTTTAGTGGCAGTACCATGATTGTCTTTAGCCCCATCACTTGGTAGTACGTCTTGAAGCCCAGAATTGGGCTTTACTCTTGTCCAAGATTGCTTTTGTTATTCTGGATCACTTTTGGTTCCACATGAATTTTGGGATTATTTTCTCTATTTCTTTGAGGAATGTTGTTATTATTTTGGTCTGAATTGTGTGAAATCTCTATATCAGTTCTGGAAGCATGTCTATTTTGAAAACATTGATTCTGCCTATCCAGGAGGAGGGATTATCTCCATTTTCTGATGTCCTCAATCTTCTTTCTTCAGAGTGATTTAATTTTCATTGTAAAAGACTTTCACTTCCTTGGTTAGGCTAATTCCTAAATATTTGACTTTTCTTGATGCTTTTGTGAATGGTACTCTTTCCCTAATTTCTTTCTCAGTGGGTCCATTGTTGGTAAAATAGAGTGCTATTGAATTTTGTGTGTTGATTTTGTATACTGTTGCATTCTGCTGAATTGGCTTATTAATAGTAGGAGTTGTTTGGTGAGGTTTTTGAATCTTAGACGAGAATGTTTTTATCATTTGCAAAAAAGATAATTTGACTTCTCCTTCCCTATATGCATCCCTTTTATTTCTTTCTCTTGCCCAGCTGCCCTGGCTAGTGTTTTGAGTGATCTGTTGAACAGGAGAGGTGACCGGAGAGAGATGGGAGGTTCTTATCCTGTTTCTAGTTTTATTTTCTATTAGTAGTACATGTTTGTAGTACAAAATGATCGCATGTACTGTAACACATATTAATTCTCCTTACATCTCCTTCCCCTCGTGTCCCTTCATGCTCCCTACAACACTTGCTCCCCTTCCCATTTGCAAAGTTCTATTTCCACTTTTCTTCTCTCTTTTTTTAATTCCTTTTTCCCTTCCCTTTCTTCCCCTGCCCTCCAACTTTTGTTCCCCTTCTTCATGAAAAAGGTCTTCTCTACTTGCTAATATCTATCTTTTATTTGTTCTTTATTTACATTTGGGTGTCTCATATAACAGAAACCATACAATATTTAAATTTAAATGTCTGATTTATGTCAATTAACATTACAGTCTTGAGGTGCATGCATTTTCCTACAAATAAAATGGTATTGTTTATTAAAGGGGTTATCCTTCATTCAGGTCTATTTTTGGCCCCTTTGTCAAAGATCAAATAGCTGAATGTGTATGGGGTTGTTTCTGCTTCCTCTGTTCTGTCCCATTAATCGACATGCCTGTTTTTGTTCCAGTACCATTTGGTTTTCATCACTATTATATAGCAGCTTTAAAATATAACTTCAAATCTAGGATGGTGATACCTCCTACTTTCCTACTGTTACACACAACTGCATTTGCTATTTTGGATCTCTCCTGGCTACATATGAATTTTAAGATTGATTTCTCTAGACCTGTGTGGAATGCTTTTGAGATTACGATTGGGATTACATTAAATCCATAGATCCATTTTAGAAGTATAAATATTTTGACCGTATTTGTCCTGCCTACCCAGGAACATGGGATATCTTTCCATTTTCTAATGTCATCCTTTTCAATCTCCTTTTTCAGATTGATGTAATTTTCTTTTCTTTTTCTTTCTTTCTTTCTTTTTTTTTTTTTTTTTTTTTTTTTTT
>NW_022900917.1:72417154-72417730 GCF_012274545.1 Fukomys damarensis
TTTTTTTTTTTTTTTTTTTTTTTTTTTTTTTTGTATCGGGGATTGAACTCGGGTCCTTGTGCTTGCAAGACAGGCATAAGAACAACTGAGCTAAATCCCCAGCTATGTAATTTTCATTGTAAAAGTCTTTCACATCCTTGATTGGGTTAATTCTTAAGTATTTCATTTTTCTTGATGCTATTTTAAATGGTATTGTTTACCTAATATGTTTCTAGTGAGACCATTAAGAATGTTATTCATTTTGTGAGCGAATTTGTTCTCTGCTGAAATTAGTTATTAATTTTAGAAGTCTCTTAGAGGAATTTTTGGGAGCTAGTAAGAAGAGAATCATGTCATCTAAAGATAATAATACTTTGGCTTCTTCATTTCCTATAAATATCCCTTTTATTTCTTTCTCTGCCTGATAACTCTGGCTAATATTTCTAGGACTATGTTGAGCAGGAGTGTAATAGTGGATATCCTTGTCTTGTTCCTCATTTTACAGGGTAAGCTTTCATTTTTTTCCCCATTTAAGATAATGTTAGCAGGAGGTTTGTTGTACATGGCCTAAATCAGATTAAAATACAGTATATATAT
>NW_022900917.1:72417951-72437355 GCF_012274545.1 Fukomys damarensis
ATTACATACATTATAATTATAATACATTATATATTATATATTATATACATTATAATTACATACATAATTATAATATATATTATATAATATATATATATATATTTCCTTCAGGGTTTTAATCATGAATGGATGTTGGATTTTTGTCAGAGGCTTTTCTGCATCTATAGAAATGTGATTTTTGCCCTTATTTTAGTTCATGTGATAGATTACAACTACTGATTTCAATATGTTGAACCATCCTTGCATTCCTAAGATGAAGCTGCTTTGTATATGGTGTAAGATCTTTTTGATTATTTGCTGCATTCTATTTGCCAGTATCTTGTTGAGGATTTTTTTCATCTATGTTCATTAGAGAGATTGGCATGGATCTTTCTTTTTTGGTTAGAACTTTGTCTGATTTGGGGATCAAATAATACTAGGTTCTGGTAATGACTTTGGGAGTGATGCTTATCTTAATTGGTAGATTTTTAAATTACTGCTTTAGTTTCATTGTCTGTTATTGGATTATTCAGGATTTCTATGTCTTCTTGTTTCAGTGTTTGTAATTTGTATATACCTAGGAATGTCTTCATTTCTTCTGATTTCTCTAATGTCAGCATACAGGTTTGTAAAGTAGTTGCTAATAATCTTCTGAATTTCCACAGCATCCATTGTGATTTCATATTTTTCATTTCTAATTAAATTAATTTGTTCTTTTATTTCCTTTTTTATAAGATCCGCTAAGGGTATATCTGTTCAGTTTATGCTTTCAAAGAAATAGCTCTTTGATTCATTGATTCTTTTATTATATTTTTTATTTTCCATTTCATTGATTTCTGCTCTGATCTTTATAATTTCCTTCTTGTACTAGCTGTGGATTTGGATTGTTCTTGTTTTTCTAGTACCTGGAAGTGCAATGCTATGTTATTAATTTGGACTTGCTCTGTTTTTCTAATGTGGATATTCACAGCTATCAACTTCCCTCTTAGGACTGCTTTCATTGGGTCATATAGCTCTGGTATGTTGCATCAGCACTATTATTTACTTCTAGGAACTCTTATTTCTTCCTTAATTTCACCTATGACTCATTGGTTACTCAAGAGTGTGTTATTTAATTTCCATGAATTTGCATAATTTCTGTAGTTTCTTTTTTGCCATTGATTTCTAGTATCAATGCACTATGGTCTGATCAAATGCATGATAAAATTTTGATACTTTTATATTTACTTAAGCCTGGTTTATTGCTTATTATGTGTTCTCTTTTGGAGAAGTTTCCATGTACAGCCAAGATGAATATGTATTCTATTGTTGGGTGGGAAAACCTGTATATATGTATTAAATCCATTTTTTCCAAGGCTTAAATCAACTCTGATAATTCTTTGTTGATATTTTGTTTAGTTGATCTGCCTATTTGTAATAGAAGGGTATTGAGTTTCCTCACTATAATTGTATTGATCGTTATCTGATCTTTTATTTCCAGTAGTTTGTTTTATGAAGTTTTTATGCACTGCTTGGTGCATATATATTTACAATTTTTATCTCTTCCTATTAAATGAATGCCTTAACCAAGATATAATGACCTTCTGTGCTGCTTCTGATTGGTTTTGGCTTAAAGTGAAGTTTTTTCTGAAAACAGGATAATTACTCCTGCTTGTTTTCAGGTTCCCATTGCATGTGTTAGTGTTAGATTTTTTAGTCTATCAATTGGGGAGTTACATGTGTTTCTTATAATCAATGTGCTGTTCAATCTTATTTCTTTAATAATTCTGATAATGTGTCCTTTGTTTGGCAAGTTGAGACCATTAACATTATTCTTGTCATTGTATTGTTTTCCTGCTGCTGATTGCCTTTCCTTTCCTTTGACCTGATTGGATGCTCAGACTGGACCATTTATTTTTCTACAGATTTTACCACTGTTAGGTTTATTGTCTCTTGTTAGGTTATTCTTGAGAAGTTTTTGGATTGGTGGTCTTGGACTTCTTTAGGTTCTCCTCATCATGGAAATATCATATTTCTCCATAAATTTTGAAAGATAATTTTGCTGATATACCAGTCAGAGTTGGAAGTCGTTTTCTTTTAGTGTTTTTCTTGAAGCACTTCACTTCATGTTCTTCTTGCCTTTAAGGTTTGTGTTGAGAAGTCTGCCATAATTCCAATGGACTTCCCTTTATAAGTAATTTGTTGTTTTTCTCTAACACTTTTAAGATACTGTTCTTGTGCTGAATATCTGGTATTTTGACTATGATGTGTCTTGCCATTGTCTTTTCTGATCATTATTTTGGGGTTCTATATGTCTCACTAATCTGTATATTAAATGCCTCTTCTACGTTTGGGAAGTTTTCTACTACTACTTCTATAAGCAATTTTTCTTATGCCCTTTGTGCTGTCATCTGATTTTTCACTAATTCCAGTTAATCTTAGACTAGCCTTATTTGTACTATCTAGCAGCTATTGGATCTATTTTTCATATTATTTTATTGTTTTTAAGGTATCTGTCATTACTTGATCACCAACCACAACCCTGTCTTCTAGATCTGTCTTCACATTGGTTACTTCTGCTGCCTATACTTTCAATAGAATTTTTAATCTCCTGGATTTATGTTTGCAACTTTTCATGGAGCCCTGTCCTTTTCTATTCTAAGAATTTATGGCTTGGATCTCTTACTTTGGCTCTTCTGATTTTTAATTAGTATATTTTTAGACTTGCTGATCATTACTTTCATTAGATTATCTCTTTAATTATATCAGCTTTGAATTCACCAAATGCCCTATTGATCTAAATTATCAACACTACTGTTATTCTTTCATATATTTTGGTTATGTAACTTTTGATTTCTCCCTGCCTTGATACCCACTGGATCAGCTTTGAGAGAGTTGGGAGCTTTTGAAGGCATTTTGTTTCCTTGTTTTCTCATGTTTTTATTGTTTTTTGTTTGTTTTCTGTGCTGAGGCTTACAGATTGATTATACTGGGTAGCTTTGTTGCTAATATGAAGACTTCAATTAATGTCTACTTTTCAGAGATGTCCTTTGAGCATAGTTAACTCCTGGCTTTGCCTTTGTCCCAAGATGCAGTCACCTCCATTTATGCAGGAATAGCGGTTGCAGTTTATTTGGCCCAGTGCACTGTTGTTCAAGAATGGGCCACCATATTGCTTCTGACTCCCAGACAATCCAGATATTGTCATACAGAGAAAACCAATTGATAGCAACAAATATGTCACCTTCCCTAAATTATTGCATTCAGCAGCAAGAGTGTCAAATAAAAACTGGATATTGACCATAAGAACCAATAAAGTACCACCCTTAACCATAGAACAGAGATCTATAGCTACAGTATAAATTCCAAGACAAACCAGATATTGATTCACAGTAAACGTCTACTCACTAGAACAACTTTACCTTCATTAATAATAGAGCAGTGCCCACATTAAGATATAGTTAATGACAGATTTAAACAGCTTGATGGTTTCTAGTAAGGACATAGGGTGTAGGGAATGCGAACATGAAAAAAATATATAATTTTTAAAGTTTAGCAATGGAAGGTCTGGGATTTAGTTCAGTGGCACTGTGCCTGCCTGGCAAGTGCAAATTCTTGAGCTTGATTCCCACTACTAAAAAAGAAAGCAAAAACAATAAGCAATGGAAGATGGTAATCAGGTGATAAAATTCAAATGAGGGATTCTATTAAAGATTAAAAGAAAATTGGTGTAATTAGAAAAGTAACAAAAAATCAGCAAGGAAAGGGTAAATGTTAAATAGTAAATTAGAGGGGGAAAAAGGAGAAAATAATAAGAAAACAAATTAAAAGAGAGCAAGAAAGGAGAGAAAAGAGGACCTAGTGAAACAATAAAGATAGTAATAATTGGAAAATAAAGTGAGATCTAAAACTCAAAACACCACCAAAAGTTTAAAAAAAAAAACAATAGAGGAGAAAAAAATGGGTCAAAAAAAGAAAAGAAAATTTTCTATTACCTCCCAATGAGCTATTTTCTTGCAGGACCTGCCATCTTTGGAATCCAGCAAGTTACAGTCTTCTCGTCCTTCTTTTTAAGCCTGTAGGTCTCCTTGTTTAAGGGCCTCCTCCACCACCACCAGTACACCCTATCCATAGCAATTGATCAGGCCTAGGCCTGTCCCTGCTCACCTCGATACACAGAGGCACCAGACCACTGGTCTCCCCTGGATATAGGCAGCAGGTCAGGGTTTCAGCAGACTGCTGGACTCAATGCCATCATCTTCACATCCTGCCACCTCTGAAAGTCAGACCCATGGAGCCTGTCTTCTCATCACACAATGCAGGCCCTGTGTTCCTCTTGGCCTGAGCTCGAACTCCTCAGAGGTCTAAGTCTAGCCCTCATCCTCTTCAAGTCTGTTTCCCATAGCTGTATCTTACCTAGTCATTGTAGTAGGGTCAAAATTCAGATCAGGAGTGAAAGTGAAGCTGTAGGATAGGTGTATAGGTGTTCCATGACTCACCCCCACACAGTAGACCTCCTCCTGAAATGGTGCCTAATTAAATTCTCTCTAGAAATATGGTGAATACTGCACCAGATTTTTTCTCCAACTGTATCCCATTGTGAAGCATACATTCTTGGTGCATATTCCCATGCCAGTTTGTGGCTGTTTGTTTGTTTGTTTGTTTTTAATTTACACCAGCTGTGGGCTTTTCTTAAGGCTACCACTGTTGGCTCACCCATTGTTTCTCCCTGAAACTACCAACTCTTCCAGGCTTACAACTTCTCTGGAGCATTGGTCCTTCCTCTATGAGGTTGGCTGTTCGGTTGTCACCTGTGCACCTCTGTGCTTTGGAGGACTATTTGCAACAGTGAAGTATTTCCAACGTCCCCATGGAAATTAAGTGGAAACCAACTAGGACCTTCTAGCTCAAGCTTTGGCTTTGTCCAGAATCAGGTTGGCCAGTTGGTTAGTACCTCTGCAGCCCCACATGGAAGGGAAACAAAATGTGGAGCCAGCACAGAGTAGGTGTTGGCTGTGGCCAGGTAGTGGACTCCACGGTTGTAGAGTTGGTCAGGAGCCAGCATGCATATCTGTCCATTCTTCAGGGCACAGGGCTGTGCCATTGTTCCTGATTTTAAAGAGAATGCTTTTGGCTTTTTTCCATTCAATTTGATGTCAGTAGTAGGTTTGTCATAAATGGCCTTTGACAGATTGAAGTAACAGGAACATTCCCAGAGTGCAGCCGATGCCTCTATCAACTCAGCTATACTATTCCTACTTGCTGTTGCTGCTAACCTGTATCATCTGCATCTCATACCCTAGTAGAATCCTTTCCATGACCTGATTTAATCCTCACAGCCCCTGTATCTCAGTGGTAATACCACATTTTCATTTTGCTGTGGAACAAACTGAAGTCTAGCAAAGTGGTATCACCTGCCCAAGATGTACCAGCTGGCAAACGCACGACCAAGAGTTAAATACAAACTGTTTTGGGCTCCAGAGTTTATTTTCTGAACAAGTATCCAAAGGCATTCTTTTAGTTTTCCATGTATTGGGCTTATAGTAGACATTAATATATAACTAAAACTCTAAGATTAAAACATTTCGTCGGTCTTGATTGGGATAAAATAAAATACTGATTTTCTCTAAGTTATCATTTTGTCATTACATTTAGAAATGTCTATGATTTTCAATTGCATATAGCATTGAATATACAGAACCACTCTCTGTGGACTGTCTGAATTTACGTGAACACTATAATTCCTTTATTAGTCAAGCCAGGCTAGAAAGCATGACATAACAGAAGTCTGTTTCCTGCTCCAGCCACATTCCCTGGGAGGCTCGGTTCATCAGAGTTCCGTGGGACCACAGGCCAAAGGAAGGCCGTTCTCTAGAGCACCAAGGCACAGGAAGTTAGGGTGATGGCCCAAAGCTCTCTGTCAGGAAGAAACACACATCACAGCCACTCACATTTTATTGGCTGAAACGGCACCATTCCTGACTTTCAAGGCAGTCTGGAAAGTGGAGTTCGACTGTGACCCTAGAAGGTGGTGACACAGACGTATGCATAAAGGCTAACGTATCTCACAAAGGCTGCCATAGCAAATGAAGGTCTATTCATTCATTTGTAGTTTCCAAGGCTTGGACCCAGTTCAAAAACAAGTTATCTCCCCCAATAGTACTTTTCTTACCTTCTGTGTCATTTTTTGTAACTTGTAATCCTGCATAATTTACTTATTTATCATATTACCTCCTTGTCCCGCTTGAATAAATGCTCAAGGGGCAGGATGTTTTAACCATTTGTTTACTCATATGTTTCAAGTGCCTAGAACAGCACATGGGTCACAACAGCACTCCAGTTGAATGATTTTAAGGATCTCAGAGATTCCTACTAACTTGTAATACTCTATCTTTCTGTTTCCCACTCCCATCTCCCCCTACCCCCGCCATCTTGAATTGAAAAGATCAGTGGCATCTTGAATGTTCCTGGAGCCACAGATGCTGCTCTCTCAAGAAAATGATCTCTAGGCATAAGGAACTCTAAAAAGATGGCAGTCTTGGTGACCGACAACCCAAAGAGCTTTGACCCAATCTTGAGACCCTAGCCACCGGCATATCTCCAAAATGCGTGACCAAGGAATACAATGCTACATGGACATCAGCACCTAGAAGTAGTAACCAGCAGAACACCAGCATCTTCATCTCCTGCCATCCCCCACAGAGAGAACAGAAGCTCATGCCTGGAGTCATCAGCAACTGCTGTGAGAGCAGCATCTTCTAAACACTACCAGGGAACAACTATTTGATGGGAAGAGATTCCCCACTCCTGGATCACTTTCCATTGATTCCTCATGTCCCCTGAATTTATGATCATCAAGGGTGAATCCCAGCTGCCTAAACCAACTGTGGAGTGGTCGAAGGAAAGACACACCAGCGGTGACACAAAGGGTTCCAAAGACCAAGGGGAACAGTTGTGAAGTAGATGCTCAATCTTTTCCAAGTGATTTTGTCTCTCTCACCAGAGATAGCCCATCTATAAACAGGAAAATATACTCGCTTTTGTCCGGGGAAAAGGTATTTATCTTTAACTTCCCACTAAGAGAGCTGTTACATGGTCTAATGTGGAAAGAATGTAAAGTGGAGAAGAAATTACAGGAAAGGAGGCTGGAACCAATGAACCAGGAAGGGGGTGGGAACCAATGACTCTGGGGACACAGGGAAGAGAGAGAGGAGAGAGAGGGAGAGAGAGCACCAGGGTGCATTCGGTCACAGGAAGAGATTTTGTGGGGAAAAAATCATAATCGAGGAAAATTTCTTATTATTTTGAGTGATAATGTGATATAATTTATCCTTCTCTTCCATCTTCCCTATGAAATATTTAGTAAAAACTTTAAAGCTCAATAAGAATGGAATTGATTTGTGAGGGGAGAGAGGTAATGAGAGGCCTTGAGCAACTAGGGTGATGCAATTGCTAACACACAAAGAACAGAAACCACACCTCTGCGGACATAGTCACATCCCGGTAACAAGAAGGAAGGAGGTCCTTGCTTTGTGGGAGTGTCACCATGTCTTCCAGCGCCCTGGCGAGCCTCAGCGTGTGGTGAGCAGTGTAGCCTGGTCAGGAAACACGTTCCAAAATTTAGGATAAGAGGCCCTAGTAGCCCTCAAGGAAAGACTAAGAAAAGAACAGCCTGTACTCTCTCTAGGGACGGGATGTGTTCTGTTCATCTCTGTAACTTCTACACTTTACAAAGTGTCCGATTCATCGTCTGGCTTCAGTAAGCTTTTGGTGAATGAATGAATGACAAAAGTGACCTACTTATCTTTGTTTCCAGGATGATTGCTTAGAGATTGAGAGGGACTCAGACTTCTTGGAACATCAGGCAGCTTATCTGCCCCCCATCCTGGTTTTGTAAATCTTGCCCTTCTCAACTCTCACAAGTTTGATTTTGCACTTTCTGCATACATGAAGACGATGAGAGTAAATAAACAAACTAAGCGAGGTGCCTAAGATTCAGAAGAGACTTTCCCAGAGGCTCAGACACATGAGTAAGAGCCTGTGTTCCACCAGAGGCCATTTTTGTAAGGATTAGATAACATCTCGGGCTGTAGACCTTCCTCCTTCTACATACTGTGAACACCAACGTGCATGCCAGTAGCTATGAGACCTTGAGAAGTCTCTGCTCACCATGCCTCAGCTCTCTAAAGCTGACATTAATCTGCTGGCTTCTGATTCTCCAACACTTCACTGGGTCCTTTATGCAGCACTAAAATATAGAATTAAATCTGTGATCCAAAAACTCATCTAAGGCACAGAAGTCATTTTGAGTCATCACTTCCCTCCAATAAAATCATTTGACAAGCTAATATCCAAAAATAACCTTCTGTTTGAAAAAGTCTGTTCAGAGCTAAAGATAAAATTTGGCAAACAGAAAAAGAAAATAACTTACATTTACCAAGAGTCACTGAATGAAGCACATTAGCAGGCAGATTCACCTGGTTTCATTTAAGCCTTCATAACACTTCCACAAGGTGGGCCCCTGATTCCTACATTACAAATTAGAGAAACTGAGGCTGGCGATGGGAAAGAAGCTCTCCCCAACTCATACGGATACACGATAGCACAGGACTGGGGATGTAGCTCAGGGCTCCACTGCCTGCTTCCCAAGTGCAAGGTCCCAAGTTCGATCCCCAGTACCAAAAAGTAAAATGAAAGGTAGCAAAGTTGTCATTAAGACAAGGCCACTTGATACAAAAATGGTGTTCTTGCCACTACAACACGAAAAAATAAAGTTTTTCAGAACAAGATCAGCAATTCGATGAACAGCACCACGTGGAAACCCAGCTGCCCTCTTACCCTCTGCTACCTCTATAAGGACAATCCACCATGTAGCTTGACCACAGAGATAGGAAAGTCAGCATTTTCTAAGATTTGTATTAGTGTCTAGTGATAAGTTATTATGTAACTAATAACATGTAGATCTTACCTCATTTATCTCAGCTTATCTCTTAGTTTGATTAAGTAAGAGATGGCTCTCAAACATTTCTAAATAATATCCATTAATAAGCCCTCATGTTCCCATTTTTAAAAAAAAAGTTCAAGGCACCTTAAGAACTCAGTCTAAGACTAAATGAATTCTGTATGTTTCCTTTCCTAGATTAAATCTCTTTCTTACAGGAATGCGATTGGCGGTTCCAAAACAATTTATCTGGCTCCCATAAAAGCCAATAGAGGAAAATCTTTAGAACTAAAAACCACAGACGTGAATATGTGGTTCAATAGTTTATAAAGCCCTGTCGAGCCTATTGCATTGGAGTCTCTCTAAACAGTCTGTGAGGTTGAAAGTGCAGGAGTTACTGTAATGCAGGAGTTACCCCAACACAGATTTCTTCTGTCAGCAGTGTTAATCGAGAGTCTCCTGTGTACCGAGTTCTCTGTCCAGTGCTGTACACAGCATGGTGAACCAACACGCACAGCCCTGGCCCCACAGAGCTCCCAGTCTGGTCACCAAGCACATTACACAAATACCCCATTGCGCATGCATGAGCACCAGCAGGTGAGCAAGCTATCCAGATACCCATGCCAGCAAGCAAATCCTCATCTTCAAGATTGCTGATTTTGTCAATCCCCGGTACAAAAAAAAAAAAGATTGCTCATTTTGCTTACATATTCATTTTAACTTAGTACATATTCATTTAACTTCTTCCTCTGTAAAGTGGGATGGTGACAGTGCTTACTTCATCCGGCCCTGGTGAAGATTAAAGGAGATAATCTGTCAGCCCTCTAAGAGCAGGTGCTCCAGAAATGTTGGCCCCTCTGCCCTATCCCTTTCCATTCAAGGCTCGTGTTGGGTGACAAGATATCCTACCCACGATGGTCTCACCTATGGGGCTTCCTTCTCTGAACTGTAATTCTACTTGCTGTTTATTTTACTCCTTTAAGAAAGAAAACGTGAGGGGCTGGGGATTTAGCTCAGTGGTTCCACCGCCTGCCTCTCAAGCACAAAGACCCAAGTTCAATCCCTGGTACCAAAAAAAAAAAGAAAAAAGAAAGAGAAAGTGAGCAGGGGCTATAGCTCAGTGGAGAGCACTTGCATAATACAACAGAGCCCTGGGATAATCCAAAAATGAATTAAGAATTAAAAGTATGTGTCAGGTGTACCTGTAACCCCAGCATCCTGGGAGGCTGAGGCAGGAGAATTTAAAGTTCAAACCCAGTCTACCAAATTAGTGAGACCCTGCCTTAAAATAAAAACTAAAGAAAAGGTGGAATGTAATTCAGTGTGAAGGCCCTGGCTTCAATCCCCAGGACTGAAAAAGAATTAAAAAGCAATACATTTTTATTGTTCCCTTATTGGTTTCATTATAAAAGCAATATGTACTCATTCCAGAAAAATATGTTAATATAGATAACACCAAAAAAAAAGAGGCACAAAAATAAAGCAACTGCCTCCAACTCAGAGATAACCACTCTGAGTCTTTAATCTTTCTCTAAGCATATTTCCATTAAAACTTCATAAGCATTTTCTAATATGCTTTTGCACTAAACACTTTATGATAAATATATTTCCATTAAAATAAGTTTATATTTGTCTTACTTATATTATCCCATTGCATAGATGGAGGCTACCATTTTCTTAATCAACATTTACAGTTGCATTTATAGGTGGTACACAATCAAGGTTGCAATAAATATTCATCCAAATACTTTTCTTGGGTTTAAAAAACCTGGATTTTTTTTTCTTAATATCCACTTAGCCTTTTTGCATAAGGCCTTGTCCTGACCATAAGTTTGGTTAAGCTATATTTTGTCAAAGCCTTATCCTTATATGGCTGAAATTCTTTGTAATACCCAGAAAGATCCCTTGAAAAGTGAAATATCTTATTAAGTTTGGATTGAAGAGCCTGTCAAACCCAAAGGCTTTCTCTTCTTCTTTTTTTTTTAAGTTTATTAGTACATTTTAGGTATACATCATGACCACATTCCTCATTGGGAATTTGCTCTCGCACATGATCTATCTTGGTTATTTTGTCCCCCGCATTCCCCCTTCCTTCTTTTCTACCCCTCCACCCCTCCCTATTTACAAAAAACTTTGTTTCCATTTTTTTCTTGTTTTCTCATACTTTTTCCTTCCCTTCTTTCCTCAAAGGCCTTCTCTTTGAAGGTAGAACTACCCTGTCTCATGTGGTTGCCACTAGCAAAGTTGATGACTAGGTAAGTTTTTTTAAATTGGGATTAAAGTGAAAAATCCAATCTTCTGGTCACATGTATGAAAAAGGCAAATTGGTCACAAAAGATTCTTTACTGAATTAATTGCAGGCAAACCAATCATAAAATATTGGAGGAAAAATACATTAAAAGTTAGAAGTCTGAAGTCAAATTGCTTCAAAAGTGTGTCTTTAAGCTCCTGATCTTTTGTAAAGAAACTGGGAATCTAGATGACACCTGATGGGTATGTACTGTTACTGGTTTTTTATTTTTGTTGTTGTTGCTGTTGTTGTTTGCTGTATTCTTTTTGTAAAAAAGGAAAAACAACACACAACCTTGGCCTTTTGTCAGAAGATGGGCAAATGAATATACAGGCTTAAATTTTAAGTTCTGAGAACATTAAGTACGTGTGCACATTTTTGTTCAATGAACTCCATTTTTAAGCTCATTTTTAGCTCTCTAAACTATCAAACACACGATCCCCTCATGGTAAAGGCAGGACTTTGGATATAGATGCTGAAACAATGAGTGAATGGTGATAAGTGACTGATGAAATGAATGGCTAAATAAATTGGCTGGTTCTCTTAATAAGTGGCCTGCATTCTGCCCGCAGTGCTGATCAATGATAAAACTTTCTGTGCTTTTGTTACCGGTCTGATGGCTTGTTAGACCTTATAAAAAGCAAATGTGGGGACAAATTCTTCTGGCTTTCTCTTTCTTTTCAAGCTCCTAAAGCTCTACTTTTCTCTGCCATCATTTTACCATTTTCTTCACCTGCCTGCATAGATGAAAGAATCTGGGTGAAATAAAAAGTTCAATGAGGTGAAAATATATTCCATAAAAACTCCCATTCAGGAGTTTACTGAAGGGGCTTACACTTGCCTCACTGAGATGGCCATATGTACTCCTCCCAAGGAAAGTGGACACCCTTAATCCAGCAAGAATGCAATGAGAATCAAAGAGGAAGAGGCAGGATTGGGTTGCCATCCTTTATGTTCCAAAGAATATTCAGGGGCAGGAATGGGAGGAAATTTAGAACTAGCCATTCTAGACCTGTAAATGCAAAAGCTAAATCTTTCCAACTTCTGCCTGCCTCGCTCAACATCAAAGTGATAAACGAAGCAAGATTCTGTGTTTCAGGGGAAACTTATGCAAAACTTAAAGTGAAAGATCTGGAGTACAAACAATGAATTTAGAAATTACCTTTGCCAATTGTAAGTAAAATATTGGAATAATGGAGTTTGTCTTACCTGGATAGAGGACACACAGGGAAGAGGAAAGCACATGGGACTTGGAAACGCACAGAACAAGGCTCTGTTCAGCCTTGGGCTGCTGAGCAGGTGACTGAGGCTTTTCGAGACTTCCTTCCTCTGTTAAATGAAGATAGAAAAACCTGTTTGGAAAAAGTTTGATAAGGGTTATACAAAATATTCCACATGAAAAGGGACGGTGCTGAGACAGTCTCAATATAGATACCATTTCTTGGGAAATTAGCATTACTTGACTTACAGTAAGACTTTTATTTCAGTCAGACTACAAAATCTCACCATCCCCACCCTGAGAGTATTGATAACTTTAAGGACATAGGTCTCTTTGCCCTGGCAAGTTGCACCGAATATGTTCTTTAAGGGTATATGAGTCATGCTAAGTACTTGCTCATTAATCCCCACAGTATAAGGAAGCTGAGGTTTAGTTAACAGACTTGCCTATGGCCACAAGGACTGTAAGAAGCAGAATCGGAGACTGGGTGCAGATTTCTTTGACCTCCTGACACTTTTCTGGATTCCCTGATACAGTATTATACCACAAAGAAGTTGTAACTGCAAATATTAAAAAGGAGCCTAATTATTTTCCTAATCTGTAGTCTTTACAGTCAAGCAGCCAGAGGGATGGCAGGCCCCATTCTGCTTGAGTGAGGCAGGAATATACTTCCTGGATTGCTACCTATGCCAGTATCTGTGCTGGTTGTCAGCTGGGGTGCTTGAATTTTCCCCCAGGAAACCCTCATTTTCCAGGGCCACTGTCTGCACACGATCTCTCCTTCAGGGAAACCTAGACTTCTTCCCATGGCAGAGAGAGTCCCACAGAGAAAGAGCTAAGAAATTGTTCCAGCACATGAAAAAGAGAACTGATTCATGTCAGCTGATGGGCATTGGGATGTTTCCAAGATTTAGATATTACAAACTGTGTTGCTATAAATACGTGTGTAGATATCACCATGGTAGGATGCTTTTAAATCTTTTGGGAAGATACTCAGCAGGGGAATAGCTGTGTCAGATGGTACCTCTAATCCTAGTTTTTTGAGGAATCTCCAGTCTACCTCAAAACCGTACTCTTAAGCCAAATAAATCGAACACACATGTAAATATCACATTTCTCTCTAGTGTGAGAAACTGAAAGGTTAAATAAGAACCAGAAAGTATAATAGATACTGTAAAACAGGAAGCAGCTGTTCAAAATTATACTGTGTGAAATAATTTATTAATAATTAAAATATTTTATACACACACAAAGAAAGAGCACTGAAGACACAAAACCCTGTGATATCCCGTCACTTTTGTGGTCCTTTGAATTTCTTTTTTATCTTTTTCTTTTTTTGTAATGGGGATCGAACTCAGGACCTTGTGGCTACCAGGCAAGCAGCAGAACCCCTGAGCTAAATCCCCAGCCAGGTCCTGAATTTCTTGAAAGTTAGTCAATTGGTTTATTCTGTACTCAGGAGAGGGAGGGTTCTCAAGGCAGTGAGTATCAGGACTTGGAGATCACCAGCCCTTTCTTAAGCCTGCCTGTCACAGACACATGGCTAAAAACCAACAGAAACCAGATATAAAATCCAACAGAAACAAAAGGGATGCAGGCAGTTGAGAGAAGAAAAATTTGAGAGACAGTCGATACCCATACAGCAATACTCAGCTTCGCTCACATTTAAAGAAGTGCACATTAAATTAACAAGATGTTGTCAGGCATGGTGGTGCACAACTGTAATCCCAGCACTCAGGAGGCTGAGGCAGGAGGATCGCTGTGAGCTCGAGACTAGCCTGGGCTACATATTGAGTTCCAGGTCAGTCTCAACTACATAGTGAGACCCTGTCTCAAAAAACCAAAAAAATAAAAAAATAAAAAAAAAAAATAAAGAAATAAATAAATAACAAGATGCCAGTTTTATTATAGCAAAAATGTAAAAGTCTGCATTGGAGGTATAGTTCAATAGTAGAATGCACACATACCTTGCATGAGGCCCTGGTTCAATTCCACCACAAAAAAAATAAATAAATATTGTGATAGTACTCAGTATAGACAAGAGAGTGGGAAAATAGCTATTCACTGTTAGAGACACACTTCTTGGAAGATAATTTGGTAATGTCTCTGAGAAATGATAATGCACATACCATTTGACCAAGAAATACCACTTCCTAAAATACTCCAGAGATATATTTGTGAAGAAATGCACAAAACAGTATTTGCTGATACAAATTCTAATGGAATTATCACTGAAAACAGAAGAAGATTGGCTAAATACATTACAGAAAGCTATGCAGTTGTTTAATAGAATGAAACAGACTTCTACATGCTAATAATAAAGGGCTCTTTGTTATCTTATTAAATGAAGCACAAAGGGTTAGATGAGTATTTAAAATATGACTTACTTGAAAAAATGCTCATTTATAGGTACGTGAAACTGTTAGAAGCATAGTAACGAAAAATTTCACAGCACATAATTTGGGGTGAGGAGATAACAGGTTTTTCAACTGGTTATTTTTTCAGCCAAATGTACTTAGTGTTATAACTTAAAGTACTAGTTAGAAAAAATAAAAGCCTTGACTATTCCACATATTGTAATAGCGCTAGACTGAGAGAAGTGTCAAGTGTGGCTTAGGAAAAGGGGAAAAGGGGCCCAGGTGAACAAATTGATTTATTCATCGCCTACCAAGCTGCAGGTGCTTCTGAGGAGGTCTCCTCTCCACCTGCCACACGCTCTGCCCACACAGAAGGCCCTCTGCCTCCTGAGCTCCCTGCAAAGTCCTCTTCCCTGCACCAGCTGAGCCCTTGTCCTGGACTGCCCTCCGTCGTCTCTTCTCCCTGCCATAGTCAAAGACCAGTCTGTAAATGATCACAGGGATGACTCCGTCCTCCTTCAGGAAAAAAAAAATGTCTTAAAAGGAAAAAAAGAAAATATTCTTTATGGGTCACGAATCAGCCTGGGTGAACCCGGCTGAGCTACCTTTGACCCCAAAGCACCCTCCAGGAGCCTTGGCCTGCATAGACAGGAAGCAGAACCTTGGCGAGTGCAGGGACCCTCCTTCCACCAGAGCCCAGAGGCACGCACTGTTCTCCCGTTGTTGGTGACGATGACGGGCGCAACTCCGGCTCAGTGAAACGCTTGTTGTGCTGAGCAGAGCGGCACGTGCTTGCAGTCCCCGCCACTTGGGAGACTAAAGCTGGAGAATTGCTGGAGCCTACGAGTCGGAGACCATCCAGGACCACATGGCGCGACCTTGTCTTGGAAAGAAAGAAAGCGGCAGGGGAAGGGACCGAAAGAAGGAAAGAAGACAAGGGTGCGGGCAGAAGAGAAGGCTTAAATACTTGCTGAAAAGCAATAGAGTTCAGCTGGTTTGAACAACTTCTCTCTGCACAGACTCCGTCCAAATCGGCACCACCAGTCAGCAGAGAAGCCAGGGGCACCATCGCCATGAGGCTCAGCGTTTCCATTGAGTCTTTTGAGAAGCAGCTCATCCCTTCCTGCTCAGCGCTCAGCGCTCAGCCTACCCTGTGCTTTCCTGTGGATAACTGCAGGGTGGTGTGCGCAGACTGATGACAAATCCCAGCTCCTCATTCCCCTCTTCACTAATGTGGTGCCATCCCTTAGTCCTCTCCACAGTGAAAACTCAGGAGACGTCTCTGATACGGGCCCTGGAAGGTTAAAAATTCCCAAATCCATTTTGCATAGGCTCAATTTGAGCTGCCAGCTGGACCTGCCAGGGCGAGCAGTGGAAAGCCATTGTTCCAGGAGAGCCCAAAGCCAACCATGATAAGGAGGATGAGAGGGTGTCCAGGGAAATGAGATGGGCTATGACTCCAGTAATGGCAAAAATAGCAACACACCAGTTAGGGTGGCACACACCTGTAATCCCGGCACTCCGGGAGGCTGAAGCAGGAGGGTGGCAAGTTATAGCTCAGCCTGGGCAGCTTCGCTACTTAGCAAACCCTGTCTCAAAATAGAAAACAAGGAAAGGATGGGGAAAATATCTCAGGACAAAGGCCCCAAGTTCAATCCCAGTACCAAAGGGGGAAAAAACAGGAGCAAGGACCTCGGGGGTGCAGCAAGGAGGAGAAGAAACCACATCCCAGAGAGTCCGGCAGGAGGCCCAGCCCTCCCACCTTCTCTGCAAGCACAAAGGGCCTCTGTTTTAACACCAAAGATTTTCCTGTGGCCCCCACTGTTCACACAACACGTGTTCACTTTCCCCTGACATAAATTCTTTCTTTAGGGAAGAAAAGAGGAAAGGTCCCATCCTCCCTGCCGGTGGGCCCAGTCTGTGGCCAGAGCATGGCTGCCAGCACTAGAGAAAGGCCCTTATCTTCTGTCTGAGCCTAAAGCCACTGCGTCTGTTTTTCCTGGGCATTTTGACGACTTCTCTCCTTCAGCTGCTTCGACAGAATTTGCCGGCTGCCGGCTGATGCAAACAACCTCCTTCTTGTGCCACTGTCCTCAGTCCAGGCAGCAGGGGAGAAAAACGTGTCTTTGTGGCTGCCTTTCAATAGCTCTCTGAGTCCAAATCCCTCATGGGCCCTGGCAGGCCGAGCCGGCCATCTCGTGAATAGAAGGTGTTGTTCACTTCTCTTTGCAAAGCCGCCTCTGGGCACCCAGAAATGCACACACAGCCCAGGCCTGGCAGTTTAGGGACAGATTTGCGGGTGAACTGGCGGATGCCCTGGCCCAGGGAGAATTATTATCTATCTTGTGTGTGCAGCTCATTCAAGTCCCCCCCGCAAACACTGCTTTCAGAACTGCTGGCTCGTTAGATTAGCATTTACAGTGGACCTATTCTGTGCCTGCGTGGCGCTGGCTGGTCTTCAGTTCCTTGAGCCCTACATGTCCATTTCACTGTAAGTCCTGTGCTGTACATTTCCCCGGGATGCAATGGTGAAGAAAACGCACCAGCTCTAAAGTGCTTCTCGTGGACCCATCATGGTGAAAAGGAGTTCAGAGCTGTAACAGTGACGGAAGCATTCTGGACACAAAGGACATTCAGTCACCTAAACCCGATAAAAGCCAGAGAAGAAAACCAGGCACCACTTGCCTGCTGCTCACTCGGAGAATTTGGCGGTGCACAAATGACAGTGAAATATACTTTTCTGTGTGGGATCCTGCATATGTTTCACTGGTGCTAAACAGGTTCCATCTGGTTTATGAGCTGAATTCTGCCCCCTCCCCACTTTATACATCGGAGTCTTTTTCCCACTATCTGAGAATGTGTCTGCTTTTAGAGATAATATCTTTAAAGAAGTGATTAGGTTTAAAGAAGTGATTAGGCCCCACTAGCATGGGCCTTAATCCACTGTAACTAGTATCCTTATAAGAAGAGATGAGAATTCAGACTCGGGTGAAACACAGAGAGATAAGAACCATCGGCAAACCAAGGAGAGGCAATTTAGAAGAAACCAGCACTGCCAGTGCTCTGGTCTTAGACATCTAGCCTGCAGAACTAGGAGAAAATAAATGTCTTTTGTTCAAGCCTCTCAATTTGTGCTTTGTTGAGTCTGTCTTATCAAATGAATATAACTTGTCCATCACTTTCTTTGCCAGGCTGGCTGCTGGCAGCTCAAAGAGGGCCAGGCAGAAGAGGGACATGTGAGGAGCGTGTTTGTTCAGTATCTCGGGTGCTGACCTGTTAGGCGATTTATATTATCTTATTTAATCCTTCTCACAATCATGAAGTACAAACAGACTCAGGACCTCCCTTCTGTATGAAGACAAAAGTGAGGTTGAGAAGGGTGAAGAACTTTCTCTTTAGCCCAAACCTAGACTCCAAAGACACCAGATTGGTAACCGGAGTCCATTTGCCATAAATCACCCAGCTACCCCTTGTTCTTTCTTTCTAAGTTGGCCACTGTCTCTATTAAGGAAAGTTAAAAGGTAGACTGTGTCTTGGTACGAGGGTAATTATTCTAAACACTACATCTGAGTATCATCACAGTTCCTATGACAAAAGTGACGCTAATCTTGACCAAAGAGAGTGTGAGACCATAGCAGTGAGGCTGGAGCTCTGGTCACAATATCCACATTCTTAACCTTTTGATGCCAAACAGCCTACAACGATATCAAATTTTACTCATGTTTCTGCTTTTTCTACCCAAGTTGCCACTAGGAGTTGTTGGTTTCATCAAAACTGAGGGAGAATGTGTTCAATACAATGTTGGATTCACTGGCAAGAAAAAAGCAAAAGAAAAACCTTGGCTCCCTCAGTGCCAAGAGCTTACAAAGGAATATAAACCATGAGGAATTCCAAGGACTTACTCAGAAGCGTTCTGCAAATGTATTGCTTGAACAAAGGGCCAATGTTCTTTTCAGGGAAGAGTGCAAGATTGGTTTCCGGCATTTTTCTTTAAGTCATTAGGACCATGCCAACAAACAAACATATACTGGTCCCCAGAGAAAAGATCTCATTCAATGCTTCTCACAAGAGTTTGATTATTGGGAAAGGGGTGCTTCATGGCACGTGCCTCACCAGCCGGCCCCCAAATGTACAGATTTTCTTAAAGGGCTTTATTGATGGTAGCCAGAGACAAACAGGGTCTGTGGAGAGAACTGACATCCCATAGATACCAAAGGATCAGCTTCACCCAGACCAGCACACACTCCCACCAAGGGCACTGACGAGTCTGCCTCGTTCCTTGGGGAACTCATTTTGTAAAATATATGAAATACAGAAATAAAGAATTCCTACCTAACAGGTTTGAGATTTCCTTCACCATGACAATGAAAGGGTTTGGACCTATACTAAAAATGACACTAGAGTGCCAGTGATGGGTGAACCTTTACCCAGGTACACATTTCAGCTTTTAATGAACTAGAAATTTTTTTTTTATTGAGTTTATTGGTACATTTAGGGATACAGTACAGTTACATTCATTGTTGGGATCATGTACCTTTACATGGCAAGTCTTGATTCTCATTTTTTTCCCCTTACCTCTGCCCTCCCTTCACCCCCTCCTCCCCTCCCCATCTACAAACACTTTATTTTCATCTTTTCA
>NW_022900917.1:72439432-72449635 GCF_012274545.1 Fukomys damarensis
TTTTACCAGCTGTACCTCAGACAAAGGACTATTATCAAGGATATATAAAGAACTCAAAACAATCAGTCCCCCCAAATATAAAGACCCGATCCAAAAATGGGCATCCGAAATGAACAGACATTTCTCATACAAAGAAGTAAAAGCAGCAAGAAAATATATGAAAAAATGTTCCACATCACTGGTCATTCGAGAGATGCAGATGAAAACAACACTGAGATTCCACCTCACCCCACAAAGAATGGCTGCTATCAAGAAATCACACAATAACAAATGTTGGCGGGGTTGTGAGAAAGGAACCCTCCTCCATTGTTGGTGGGAGTGCAGACTAGTGCAACCACTATGGAAATCAATATGGAGATAGCTCAAAGAGCTTGGGCTGGAGGTTCCATTTGACCCAGCCAACCCTCTGTTGGGTATCTTTCCAAGAGAACTAAAAGAATCATATCACAGAGAAGTATGTGCACCCATGTTTATAGCGGCACAGTTTGTAATAGCTAAATCTTGGAAACAACCTATTTGCCCATCCGTTGGAAACTGAACTAGAAATTTTATAGACTGGGCCTTGAAGATCCTGGCATTGGATGAAGGCAAGTTCAATCTCTAGCTCTGCTGCATGTTACCAAGATGACTTTCAGGACTTCTGTAGTCTTCAGTAGTATGTTTATCTCTAAAGCAAAGAAAATAAGACCACCTCCTACAATCAAGGAAAGGTAACATGATGTTCTGTAAGAGCATTTAGAGAGTACCCAGCCTAAGTGTAAACATTTAAAATACATTACCTATTTTTCCCATTCTTGTTCTCTTCCAGAGAGGTAATGTCAAATATACAGCATTTTAAAGTGCATCAGAGATTAAAGCAATACTACTACTAGTAGTAAAAATTAGCAGGGAAGTGTTTCCTATTCATCCATGTCTTCACCCCTAAATGCACTTACTCAATAAACATTTATTAAGCACCTGCTCAGTACCATCCCCTGGGTTACAAGTGGCCTTGTGGTAGCCAGTAACAAAATGACTTTGGGGTCCATGATGGAGCTACCTGGTCCAGGTAGCACTAGTCTGTCACCTTGTCACTAATTGCAGACAGCCGCATCTCACTGGCCACAGATGACCACACGAGGAAGAGTACTGATGGACCTGTGCACACAAACTCTACACAAACTCTCACAACACTAAGTTTGGGTGCCACGGGCTGAGCACGGAGGCTGGTACTGGAGTTGGGAGGGGCACAGAGATGAGTCAGAAAACACCAAGGGGCTCACATTCCGAACTGAAGGGGCGACAGACATGCGGAAAACACACCATCCAAAAGGGAGAAGAAAGCAGAGTTACAATGGAAAAGAACACATTACGCCAGAGTGGTCTGACTTCTTGCACCTGCAGGTATTGGGAAGGGCTTTGAGGAGAGTGCTGCTGGAGTTACAGTTTGAGGGCCTGAGAGGTGACAAAGTGTGGGTAGGGAACAAATGGTGGGAAGTGCCTCCTAAGTGTGAGGCAACACTTCAAGGATACATGGGAGAGAGGACAAGTGACCTATTTGCCTCCTATGGGGAGCATCCTGAGCCCGCTGACCACACCACCTCAGTCTGAGTTCCACACCTCTCTCTTCTACCTTGATTGGTCATAGCACCAGCTATGTGGTTTTAAAGCATTCTTATTGCTGTTGTGTGCTACATACACACACACACGCACACACACACGTGCACACACACACACACACTATGTCATCAAGAACTGGAAACCACAAAAATTAGGATGTTTGGACATTAGCACTTAGTGTGTTACTTTATATTAGGTACAAAAAAAATTTTTTTTGAAGATTGTAGGTAAATACTTCGCTTGATAAATTCTGACAAGCCAAGACTCTAGGCACAGAGGGCCCTATTATCTTAGTAGGAAATGTAAGAGCAGGGAGGTTCAGTAGAGAGGTCAACTTCAGGAGTGGGATGGGCAGTGTCCCGGGGCCAGATTTGGGATCGCTAAGATGTTATTTGAACTCAAGTGAGGGAAGAATCCAGAAAGGAACAAAAACAATGAGAGCCACTACAAGAGCCCGGCAAGTGAGAACACAGTTTCTAAGAAGAGTCTGCCAAGATATCTCAGAACCCACAGCTCCACTACTGGCAAGTCAGGGTGTCAGTGAGGAGGCAAAGGCTGGTCCATGCCTGGCCAGGAAACACCAGTGGGAAGGCAGCCAGAGGGAAGACACGCACGCCCTGGCTCACGGCCCTGGTGAAAAATGTTATCTTCACACAGCCACACACTCCCAGGGTCCTTCTGCACCCCGTAGTCTTTCCTCAGCTATTTACATTGATGTTGTGGTTTTCCTTTCTGATCCTTCTCATCAAAACCTTGGAAGAAAAGGGTAAGAAAGCCAGGATGTCACAGAGGGGCTGGAGTGAACAGTGGGTGAGGGCCTTGACCCCATGTGGTTTCTGCAGGAGCATCAGGAGGCCATGAGGAGACCACAAGCTTTTCAGCCTCCCACTTTGAGCTATCATGTATTGGAGATATTTTTTAAAAGATAAGTACATGAATGGATAGGAGATGGTGGGGTGGGTAGATGACTGGATTGATGTGTGGATGAGTGCATGGATGGACAGACAGATGGATGGACAGACAGACAGATGGACACAGTGCCCTCAGCTAATTCCTACAAAGGCAGAGTCTTCCATATTCCAGTTGCTTCAACCTCCAAGTGGACTGACTCCTAAGGGGAAAAATGGGTCACAGAAATAGTCTCAGGGGTCTGAGGAGTCTGAAAATACTTTTCTCTTGTTTTGTATACCCACATGCAGGACATTCTTCATCAAGCCTTGTTTAGAAATAGTTGTGCAGCCTGAGAAAATTGGGTTTGACTTTATGTGTGGAATTTTTTCACAGAGTTGTATAAACATAGCTCTTTATTAATCTAAATTACTGGCCTTCAGGGTGAGTTTATTTTATTTGCACACATGATCTTCAGCCCCTGGGAACCCTAAGGGACATGTGTGTTCCAGTGAGAACGAGACTTTTGTGAACCACTTAGAAATGGGCCCTCAGGAGGTGCTACATAAACAAAACGTAATAAATTGTTCTCTGTGTCAAAAATGGACAATTCATGACGTGCCCCTGAATGGAACCAACTGGTCCCCTTGTCAAACACCCTGTACTTTGGTGTCCTTTTCATTGGCCAGAAAAAAAGAAGAGAATAACCATCTTTTCAAATGATTATTTTTCAGAGTAAAAAGAAAGAGAAAATAAACTGTCAACTGCAAGGCCCCTTCCTGGTGAACTGCTGAAGAGGCACTTTGGACATTTGAATTAGACTTCCTTGACTAAGAAAAACCTAAAATAATGAAACTTAAATATTCTTTATCACCACTGGAAATTACAAACCATTTAAAACAATAATGATATTCATAAGAGGCCTGCTGATACAGTGAAACAACAATAGTAATTATTAACCCTTATCTCGTTTCTATGTTCAAATGCACATTTTATATGTGTAATATTAAACAATATCATCTAAGCAACAACCCTATAGCATGTTATGATTGCTCCCATTTTATAAATAGAAAACAAAGACAACCCCCCAAAAGAGCTTCAGTGACTTTCTTAAAATCACACAGAAAAATCAATGGTGAGAGCAAATATTCAAACAATGTTCTGGGCCGAGGAATCCACTAAGTTACAAAGTATACTAGAACAAAACTGAGAAAATATCTGTTTAGTTCACTTTGGGTCCTTCACTGGCGTTATGACCTGGGGCAAGTTATCGGTAGAGCACAGTTTTCTCCTCTCTGAAGCAAAGATTTAGGAGATTATTTCCATATTAGCTGGGGTTCACTGAATGGAGAGAATTTCATTCCACGTTGGCTAATGTGACCGGTGGTGAAAGAGGAAGGATAAGAAGAAGAAAAAGGTGAGAAAGAGGAAGAAGGGGCTGAGGAAGAGGATGCAAAAATGTACTGGCAAGGTGTTAAGGCAGCTCACAGACCAGACAGAGACTGGAGAGCCAGGCTTGGAAACAGCACACGTCAGGACGGCTATTGTCACAGCATCAAGGCTCTGGTGGGAGAGACTAATAGACCATTTCTTTCAGGTGCTACCATGGAAGTCAATAAACCCCTAAAGATTTGTTCCATTCTGTTACAGTTTAAGTTTAGATGTCCTCCCAAAGCCTCATGCGGAGGAGGCAGGACTTTCTTTTTCAGACGTACTTGAATCTGGAATGCATGATGCTGGGGTTAAGGACCTGTGGTTACTAAACCACTACACACAAGTGACTAGTTTAACACTGCCCGAATCCCAGTAGCCTGAATAAGATAAAAGAGACAGAAAGATGTTGTTAAACTCTCTTGTTATCTTTGCTACCTTATGTACCATGTTGTTTCTCCTCTGTGATGCCTGTTTGCCATCCCTGCCTTGAAGTCAGCCCACTACGGACTGAACCCCTATGAATTGTAAGCCAAATAAGCCCCTTCCCTTTTAACTTTGAGTGTTGGCTATTTTGTCTCAGCAATGAGAGAAAAGTAACTAACACACATTCTTATGTTAAGATTTAAAGTCACATGAAAGTCCTCTTGGCTTTGTACCAGTCCACAACCAGTGAGAACAGGGCACCAGGTTTGCAGCCCCATCAGTGCTGGACACCATGGCAGTGGGGGCCCAAAGTGAAGCTGAGTCCTGTTAGGAAAGCATAAATTTCTTTTAAATCCATTATTACCACAAAGGTCATTTTTGAGTGAATGCATAGATTAGATAAGATACCTGTACATTTCTAATTGTACCCAATTTATCGCATGCCATAACTCTGGATGTTGTTGTAGGAACACTGTTGTAGGCCACTGTCACTTTTTTATTGCTGTCATTCTCAAGATAGAAATGGCAGGGCTCTGTGAAGGAGGCATTAGGTCAGAATGTGCATCACCAAGTCACTGGTGCAAAATGAATACCACCTCTACTTTAGCAAGGTGCTCTGCCTGTCAGACACATTGGTCACAATGAATGAAGCCCTTTGACTCAATTCCTCCTGTTAGAGAAAGTATGGAGAGTGAACCAGAAGGCAAACCGCTTGATAGCTTTTGCAGTACCTCAGATGAGAGATGGTATATATCAAAGATACAAGTCAAAGATAGCAGGAATGGAAAAGAGAAGGTTTATACAAAATAAAATATGATCAGACTAAACATTTTGTTGCATATACTCAAGGTATATGTGTTGTTTTGATAAATGTATACATAGTGAAATGAGAACAAAGATCAAGCAGATTATGCTATCCATCAGGTTCACCTTTAGCTTTTTCGTTGCTGTAAGAATGCTTCAAATCTTCTCTCTGCATGCAGGAAGGAGAAAGAAATAGGGAGAAAGAGGTCAAAAGGTACAAAGTTACAGTTGTGTATGACAGTTAAGTCCAGAGACATATGAAATACAGCCCAAAGACTACCCTAAGTAGTATTGTGTTATATACAGAAGGCATTTTGAACAAGTGGCAGGGTGGAGAAGTGTCAGAAAAAGTCAAGAGCAAACTGGCAGCAAAGCCAGTTGGAGGACTCTAGAATAAATGTCTAAGTGATAAAAGTTGGTGCAGGTCCAAAGCACTAGCTCTAGGGTCAGCTGCCTGCGGTGGAGTCCTACCTCTGACACAGGTGAGAGAGAAAGTAACTTCTTGGTCCCTTGGTCCTTGTATCTGAAAATAGGTAGGAAAACACTTCATAGCTACAAAGATGTTATTAGGACTACACACATGAGGAAGCTCTCCAAACATCTCCCATTACATTACCTCAGAAGTGCCATGAGAAAGCAAAGTTGGAAAGAAAGCCAAAACTGTGGCAGAAAAAAAAATGGAGAAGCAAATGATTTAGGAAACTTTTTAGGCAGCAAGAGCCACGGAACTCTGGCGTCAGCTCATCAGCTAAATGTATGTAATCTGTTTTGTTTGTAGGAAAGTAGTAAAAAATGATGTTGAAAGGTAGCTGGTAAAGTATAGGGTCTTGTGAACAGAGTACAACTTTAGATATTGTTACAAATTCAGGTTTTGATATAATAAACAGAAAGCGAAAATCCAGATAAGTAAACAAGCGATGC
Organism: Fukomys damarensis; assembly: GCF_012274545.1. NCBI lineage: Eukaryota > Metazoa > Chordata > Mammalia > Rodentia > Bathyergidae > Fukomys > Fukomys damarensis. Next base: position 72,445,502 of record NW_022900917.1, read on the forward strand.
AAAACTTTGCATTTCTTAGAATGGATGTGAGAAGCAAATTGCAACTTCATCTGTAAATAGGTCCATTATGTCCAAAGCATGACCAATTGTTATGCCTGGCTTTTTGGCAGGATTTCCCACAACAACTGCTGAAGACACCAGCAGTGAAACAGAAAAGCTTGCAAAGGCAAAAGCAATATCTCATTCTTGTTTGACATTGAGATCCAAAACTCCAGGGTATTTTATTCAGGAGGATTAAAAAGTATATGTGAAAGTAGAAAGCACAGAGAAAAGTCCCTAGCTCATGCACACTTCTTTCATTATATTTGATGACGATGGCTAATTTGGCTAATTTTTTGGAAGGTCTGCTAACATTACAAACAGATACGTATGAAGTAGGGTGGTGAGAGCTTCATTAGCTGTAAGTACTCAAAATATGTCACTTTGTTTGAGGAGATAATAGCTCATCATTTACTATATTCATTTTCATGGCAACGTACTTGGTTAATGCTAAAAATTATATAGACTGCATGTGTACTTTACTTCAAACTTTTTAAAAACCATACAGTCATTTATATCATAAGATACACAGCATCCAAAACATACTAAAAGGCAAGCTAAAGTTGGATCGCACCACATGGCTATGTTCTTTCCTTTTTCCAGTGCCAAGAACCAAAATCATGGCCTTATGCATCTTCAGTAAGCCTTCTACCACTGAGTTACACCATGAGTTCCTATGACCTGCTCTTATATAGAGAGTAAACTACACTGGACAAAAGAGAGAAACAGGGGAAAAGAAACTAAGAGAGGGAAACAGATTCTTCTCAAGTTATATTAGGATTATTATATCCTAATAAACCTATTGCATCATGAAAATATTGTAAAGCAAAAATGCATTTCATATGCATAATCTCCTGAACATCATACACTGTAGAGTGTCAGCTGCTTACCTCCCACTCATTACCACTGCTGCTGCCCAATATTGCAAGAAATTGCAATTTTGTATATCACTAGTCCAAGAAAAAAAAAATCAAAATTCAAAATCAGAAATGTGATTTCTACTGAATATGTCACTTTTGTGCCACTGTAGAAGTATCATAAGTCAGAGAACTTGTGCTATTCTGTACCTTGGGACTGAAGAGATGAGACTTACTGGGAAGCTAGGAAGAAATGTGCAAAGAAACACAGTCTTTGGTGAGAGCATTACCTGAGGTTGAAACTTTTTCTCTGAACTTTTCAACTGTTGGTTTGTTTGTTTTCCTATTGTTTACAATATTATGTATCCTAACTGATGCCTTCACCCTTTGTCTAGTAAAAGCATATCTGGAGATGGAGTTGGAAGAATGGTCCCAAGTGATCCTCAACTCCATCTGGCATTCACATTTGGTTTTTCAGGCTAGTAAATATAATGGTACACAGTGGTGTCCAACAAGGACAAAGGGAGGTCAAATGGAAGTGAAGTTGTAGCTATCAAAACACTTTCAAAAATATTCATTCTCACTAGGTTGTCTTGGTGTATTTTGGAGAATCTGGCTGGATAGATACAGTGCACCTTACAAGTAGTCTTTAGAGTCCTTTGTGGAAGCTAATTAGTTTCTCATCATGAGGAAGATCCAGATGAATGCCCTACTCCCTAGCTCTCTCCTAAACATGTTCCAATTGCTAAAACAAACCATGTGAGTAGGTATCCCTCTCTTATTGCAGCTGTACCAAAGGCAATTATGACAAAATGGACTAAAAATGAGGAATTTAGGAATTGGGGAAATGAGTAAAGCCCTTAAGTGGCTATCATTTTTAAACCTTCTTTTTAATTAAAAAACCCAAGAGCATAACAGGGGCTAGGAGCAGGAGATTGAGCAACAGCTGTCAGCTGGAAATTTGATATAAGGAAACGTAATCAGGTCGGATTTGCAAAGTCCATTTGGTTTACAACAGGGAATAGGACTCTCTGAGCCCACAGGACCAAGTTCAAGAATACGTAATCTTCTGGATGATAACCAAGGCTCCAGCCACAGCCACTTTATTCAGTAAGCTTTGACATGGATCTGATTATTTAAGGAGTTTCTTTGGTGGGCCAGAGCAGGTAGTTGATCCGCCAAAGTCAGTGTTGAACCCCCTGCTCCCTGTACTATGTAATAATGCTAGGAAAGCATAGCCGTAATGCAATGAATTCCAACATGGTGGGGTGGGAACAAGAAAGGAAAGCACTCGAGCGCCAACGATCGTTCCTAAGAACAGCAACTGGAGGATTTCACATGAAATTCCTGTTGATGGGACTACAGCCAGCCACAAGATAGTAGAATTACAGGAGATAAGAGGGGGATAGCTGAGAAGCTTCACCCTGCTGTTATGGATTTGACAGGAAGTAAAGAGGACACATATGGTGAAGTTTCTGTGATCAGGAGAGCATGTCAGGCTGCAAGTATGCATTTGTGCAAGGATTTTTACTCATGTATATTTAAATTTGCATAAGCATTCCATATGCTGCATCGTCACTAGTTCTAGTCAATCCACCAAGCATGGAGACTGAACCTTCTGTGGACCAGGCACTGAGGTAGGCCCTGGGGAATCAAATAGAAATTTTTGACGTCACCACTATTGGCATTTAGGACCAGAAAATTCTTCTTAAATGAGTTGGGGTGAACACCATTGTATGCCTTGTAGGACTTCTAGCAGGATCCCTGGCTTCTACCTATGAAATGCCAGTAACAACAGCCCCACTCAGCCAAAACTGTTATGGAAACTGCTCGATGTCCCCCTTGGGAGGGGCACAAAATCATCCCTGGTTGAAAACAACTATGGTAGAGTCATAGTTAAAACCAAATCATAACTGTTCAATATGTAGGCTCTAGAGTTCAACTAGCTAGGTTTACAGTCTGGTCGCCAAACCCAGCTTTGTAACCTTGAGAAAAATATTTCATAAATGTCTAATTGTATTATCCTCCCCCATAAAATGTAGATGACACAAGAAAATACTCTATGAAATAGTTTTAAGGATTAATGAGAAAGTTGCATGTAAAATATTCAACAAAATACCCAGCCCAGCTTAGGGATACAATAAATGGTGACTGCTATTTCCATAGAGTTCAAAGCAAATACAAATTTTTTATAGATTTCCCTTGTAAGTCACATTCAATTTTTGTCCTACATTGTCAAAGTCCCATTTTACCTCCACTTCATGTATATTATTTTCTCTTTGATACCTTGTATCCACAGCCATGAATTAGACAGAAGACTGAGTTAAATCTCTAGTCTTGATCATTCTCCCATAAGGCATCCTCTATCCTGCTGACAAAGTTTATTTCCTGAAGATCAACTGAAAATAATGTTGTCTCCTTCAGTCCATTGGGTCTTCATCACTTTATTTGCTGTTCAGTTTGCCAGGATTTGGATTCAGTATGCTTTTCCAGCCACCTGTCCCTTTTAGAGTTACTTAAATTCTAACCTCCTCCACAAAGATTTCCCAGGTCCCCACAGGTAGAGTTTTGTTTATTTCCCTGCCACATATCCTCTTGTACGTTCATACATCCATAAATTAACTCATAGCAATATGTTTCTTTCAGCAGTTCTTTTTGTCTGTCTGTCTCCTTCATTGGTATGAGAGCTATTAGAAAAACAAGACCAATCTTTCCATCACCTCTGCATCTGCAATGACCAGTCTGCCAACGTAATTACACACTACACATAAGAGAAAATAAATTTGTATTACACAGGAAAAACAGAATACAGACCATAACTGATCAGAATAGGCACCCGCTGGCTAGCCAGTGGATTTCAACCCATTAAAATTATCAATTAATTATAATCTCTGAGAAGAGACACCAGGCATCAGTATTTTTTTAGAGCCCCAGGTAATTTCAGTTGGAGAGAAACCACAGTTGTACATAATACCTGAGAAAGTTTCATCACTTGGGATAGCTGAGTTTCATTTATTGGGCCAAGTCCAATTAATTGATAGTGACTGCCAAGAGAGAAGGGTTTTGTCTTGGGAAGGGTTTTGAGACTCCCCTGGGTCTCAGAAGAGAGTGTATGATTGATTGGCAATGTCTGCTGAGAGTAAGTAAGCAGGGAGCTGCAACAATCATCCTGCTAATTGTCATTTCTGTGACTAATGCATTAATGAAAAGGAACTAGAGGGACCAAATGACTACACAT
>NW_022900917.1:72449675-72461160 GCF_012274545.1 Fukomys damarensis
TATTATAAACATATATAGGAAGATATATCATACTGCATACACTAATAATAACTACTTTTTTGTAAGAATGTCAGTTGTATGTTGAACACTGTGATCAGCACCGGTGATATTACTGAGCAACGCTGAAATGGGCTTTGTCCTCAGGACATGGGCAACCTAGAGAAGGCAGATATTCACAAAATAATTGCATAAATAGATAATTGAAAAGTAAGAAAGAAAATTAAAGAACGCTATGCAGATCTCCACAAAGACACATCAAACTAGTTTGGATAGTCAAAATGTTCCCTCGGGAAGAGGCATGTGATCTGGGGCCTGGGTGGCGATAAGGATTTTAGCCAGGAGAAAAGTGAAGGAAGAGTTTTTCAAGCTAGGGGCCAACCCGAGGAGGTAGGGCAGGAACTGAGGGTCCCATGCAGAGAGCTGTATGCTCTTCCTAAGTTACTTCAGTGCTGTAAAACTCATCTGCAAAAGTGGGGAAGAAACCACAGTGCGTGGTATCGTTTCCAATCTGCAACCAAATACAGTATCGCATGTTTCAGAAACTGTGCTGCAGACAGTGTCATGTAGCAGGGAGGAGTTGTTCCACAGTGGAAAGTATGAACACTTTGGAGCCAGAAGAAACCTAAGATCAGATTTTGGCTCTCCCACTCACTAGCTATGTGGCTTGGTCAAGTAATTTTACCTCGCTAAGCCTCACTGTCCAGGTTAGTAAACTGAAGGAGGTGATTAGTTATAATGAAAAGACCACGGTAGTTAATAGCCTGCCCTCTGGAGTCAGACTGCCCATGCTCAAATTCTGGCACTGGAGCAAATTTATCTCCAGCACCTCCATTTCCTCCTTGGTAAAATGGGCACAATAACTGGGATATGCACAAAGATTTGGTGAGGCAATATGACAGAAAATCCACAGAAATGTACTTAAACACTGGTTCTTTTGGAAATTTCTCACCTGGTAGATTCATTTAGCATTTGGATTCTTTACTTGTAAGTGGTATTCTGAATCTGTCAAATGGAAGGAATCAAAGGATCTGAACTTTCAAGACTTTGAAACTAAGAGATCCACAGCACAGTATAGCGTGCTCCTGCCTGTGAACAGGCAGACCAGGGGTGGACTGGCTGACTCTGTGGGTTAACTTGGCACCTCCCTTCTTTAGTCCTGGCTGTACTTCTGGAGGCTTTGAATTTTCTTTTTCACAAGTCCAGGAGACACAGAGCATCTACACACTTAGTAAGATGAAGCTACTTGTCCCACCGGTGGCCAGGGCAAAATCAGAGGAGTCCTGGAATCAAGGATCACACCTCTTCAAAGCAAACCTTGAGGAAAAGAGTCACAAAGAGGCATGAACTGAGCTTTCCAGTGTCTTCAAAACCTAAGCATGGCTCAGAGTACCAAGAAAATCAAGAAGAAAGGAAAACCTGTGTTCAGCAGCAGTTGTGCACTTTGCCACTCAAAAAATAAGTGATTCTTAACTCTTCAATAAACAAACGCATGGAGATGATAGGTTGGTCCTGAGTCAGAGTTTTGTAGCAATTTTCATATTTGACCCCTGCCCTCCAAACAAGGCTCCAACTAGCGACAGTCTCATTGGGCAATAAGAAAACTAGATTTCACAAAGTAAGAGGCAAAGTCAGCTGATTTCAAAAACAAACAAACAAAAAAAACCCAGCAAGTTGTTATGGTTCAGATTTACAATGTCCTCCAAAAGTCTCATACGTTCAGAGGTGGCACTGGAAAGAGAAATGGATCAAGGGTGCCACACTCATCAATGTATCCACCCACCGATGAGTTCACAGCTGAACGTGTTGCTAAGAGACTTAGCCTGGTTGAAAGAGGCAGGTCACTGGAGGCGACCTGAGGCTGCACTCTTCGTCCTTGACTCCTCCCTTCTTTGCTCCTTGCTTCTTCAATACCCTGAGGTGAACAGTATCCCTCCACCGTGCCATTTCTTCCTTGGAGCCAGGCCACCATGGACTGAGCCTGGTGAAACTGTGAACCAAAACAAACCTCTCCCCCTCTCAGTTGTGGGTGTCAGGCATTTAGTCCCAGGGATGGGAAGTGATGAATACACAAGGCCGGCATTTTTACCACCTGCTTCCTGGATGTTCGTCCCTGTTAGTCAACCAAGACCAACAGTCAAATCCCACTGCTGTGGATGGAGGTTCAAACAACTGTGAATCTGTCTCACTCCTGCAATGTTTCTCACAGTCTTCATCAGATTGTACACTGTGAACCTGCTGGTCTGGCATTGTCCGATAAATAAAGGTTGGACTGTGAGAACAACATCAAGACAAAAGTAACAGCAGCCTCCATCTTGCACGAGAGGAGAATAATAAGAGGTTAAGTGGCTCTTTCTGTGCTTGCATTTGACAATAAGGGAGGGCGGTAAGCATGGGGAAAGGACACAGGGTGCTGCATTCTAAGAGGACTTAAAGAAATTCTAGCAGGGTTTGCCATGCTCTGAATGCAATCCACAATGTGCTGATAGTAAGAGGTAGGGCTTTGGGGAGGTGGTCAGCTCATGAGGTCCCATTCACATGAACGGAATCAGTGCCTTTATAAAGGGCCAGAGGAGACTTGTTCACCCTTTCTGTGCATAAGAACCGAATTAGAAGATACCATCGTTAAAGCAGAGAGTAATCCCTCACTGTCTGCCCAGTCTGCTGGCAACTCATTCTTACTGGATCAAACGTAAGCAATGAATTTCTGTCAGTTAGAAGTTACCTGATAGAAATCATTTTGTTACAGTTTTGCAAACAGGCAAAGGCTAGTTTTTTTCTTTAGAAGAACAACAGGCAAGAAAGAGTAAGGATGAAGATAATTTATGAGCAAGGATACGTCTGGAACACATGTCTGTAATGCCAGCACCCAAAGTGATGAGGCAGGATTGTGAGGTTAAGGTTACAATGGTGAGCTTAGGAAGACCTTGTCTCAAAGCAAAAAAAAAAGAAAAGAAAAACCAGGTGTGTGAAATAACAAAGAAGATACAGGAAGGACTGTAGTTTATGTGAACTCACTCTCCTCCCATTGGCCACACACACACACACACACACACACACACACACACACTCTACTCCCACACTCCTCTCCCTGGGATGCTAAATAGGGTCATGCTCCTGAGAAGGGATCTCAAAAAAGGAGAAAGCAAGCAGGTCTCAAAAGCAAAGTCCTGGGAAAGGAAATAGTGAGATGTATTTTATCAGTAAGAATACTTTTAGCTGCAAATAAAAAAAATCCAAATGACTCATACACTGCGGACAACTGGAGGAGGGCTATGAACAGGGGTAGTTAATTCAGCAGCCTGATGATTTCCACAAGGACCCAGGTTTTCTCCAGCTTCCACACTGCCCTGCTGAACCTATTCTCAGACTCACATCATTTACAACCCTGGAAAATGATGGCCATGGTGACAGTCTCCATAAGTAGGCATGTTCATATCCAAGAGCAGCAATAGAAAGCTCAGAGTTCCAGGGCCTCATGTAGGCATGCCTCAGCCCTACAAGTACTTTTCTTAAAATTAGGAAAACCTTTCCCTCAGCAAATGTCCTCTCACATTTCATGGACCAAAGTAAGTGATCTGCCCAAGGTCCAAACTGATCAGTATGAGGTGGGCAGAGCCCCTAATAATCAAGAATCAGCCCTTGAGCCTGGAACAGGTGCTGCAGCCAGCCTCCATGGATGGTCCTGGACATCCGAATAAAAATCATATTCTGTTGTCAGGGAAGCAAGAATGGGCAGCATTGTCTGCTAAAGAGTTCCTCCCAGTGAAAGGAACAGGGCCACAATGCAGGAGTTGGGCCTCATGACCATGGCAAAGGGACAGCAACATACTTACCCGAGGGGGACCATCTGGAGACACATCTGATCTGTCTTGCATGCAAGCAGAGAGGCAGAAGGAGCAGTGTCCTAGCTGCATAGGTTGCGTGCTCCATCAGCTAGCATGAGCACAGGGAAAAGCCGATTCTCCACCTAAGACAGCTGACTCCATCCTTGAGAAGAGTACAAGGGATGCTGCATGTGGTGTCGGAAGCCTGTGTCCCAGTGCCCACCTGAGCCAGGGCTGATGCCACTTGACATGTTATCTCTGAGCATCAACTTCTTCAGCTAAAACAAAAGGTAAGTGATAAAAATAGCTCTGTGTTCAAACACCTCACAAGAATTAAAAGGTCTCCTGCAAGGGCTGGGTGCCACCCTACATATGTGGTGTATTCATCGTTATGCTTTAGGGAAGTCTGACTGCACACTGAGCAAGCTGGCTTACTCGCCAAATACAGTGGAAGATGATTTTCCAACTCAAGCCGCCAAGAATGCAGCTCAAGGAACCAGACTGAATTCATTTCTAATCCAAATAGAGTTTTGTAACTTTGGTGGCTTCTGTCTTGAAGAAGAGGCATCTATTTTCCAACGATCACACAAGCCTTCGTGCCCTTCCCGTGATGTTTCTTCCAGAAATAGAACTAATTTCCACTCCTTTCGAGCAGTCATAACTACTCAGCATGTAGACTCTGAGGTCAAAAATTATGGTTTCTCATTTCTGCTCCAAAGAAAACACCATCCAAAAATATGATCGCAATATTCCAAAGGGAAGGTGTAGGCAGACTTCACATCTCATGGATGTGCATGATGGTATCTTCCACTTGGTACACACTGCAAATCCAATTTTTAAAAGAAAGATGGACTTTGATTACAGAATTCCTCAGATGGCATTTGGTTTGAGTAGCATGAGCAAAGTGAGCACATCCTAACTCCACTATTAATTTGTTGGACAACTGTCTCCAAATCATTTCTGCTATCTGGGATTCTTATTCATCACCCAAGAAGTAAAGGACTAGACTAGACAGTCACTCAAATTCACTCAATATCCACCCTTTAGAAAGGACCTACACAAGCTAGACATGTTCATGCCTAATACTCTAGAAATTGAAGGAATTGAGTCTCAGCAAGGTTAAGCCTGGCTTCACACCCCCATCTGTGTGGCCAAATACTGCACCTTCAAATAACCTACTTACTATATTGAAGTGTCTGCTTTTTATCTCTTTTTCACATTTTTTAAAGAAGCACTTATTTCCCATCCCTTCTAGATCTAGATTGTGAGCTCAGGACCGAATTACAGGCTTTGGCTCCCTACAAAAGATGGGGATAAAGGGGATGAGGTCTCTCAAAGAAGTGGAGAGCAGGGGATAAACCTGAAACTGCCAGACTCCTATGGCCTCTCTCGTCCCTCCTCTTTGTGACGGGCAGCTGTTTTCCAGCTAAGTGTGTCCTCTCCTTACCCAGTCATTAGAAGCAACCCAAGCTGCTCCAAGCTGTGGGTAAGGAGAGCAAGCCCCTCCATGGGCCAACTTCCTTTCATCCACTCCACAAAGCCCCTCTGACCAGGTCATTACAGGAGGATTAGGCCCAGGGCTCAGGGCGTCCCAAGGCTGGGTCACCTCCTGCAAGGCCCTTCTCTTTGGCCTTTCTCAAGCTTGGTGGGCCACTGCCTGCTCCCCTCCTGGCCTGATTGTCCACAACAAAGCATTTGATGAGGGCAGAGGGGGAGGGCGAGATGATATGCAAAGAGAAAAAAATGCCCATTCTGAGCCCAGACAAAAGATGAGATTAAATGGTTCAGGGGGCGGCCCCTCCAACTTGCTGAGGGGGCCTCTGTGAAATTAATATACTTCCCTAGGCCCGCTGAGAAGGCTGTCCCCTCGCTCATTCCGTATGCATGAGAATGTCAGCCCAGAAACCTAGTTTGAGATTTGCTTGATGTCAGGAAGAGAAAGGGCTGCAGGGGAGAATTGATCTAGGAACTTTGTCTTTCCCAAGTCATCCGTGGGGCTTTTCTCAGGGCACAGGTACTCAGCAAAGACCCCATTGTCACCATTCTCACCCATCTTGGGAATGGAAGCAATCGTCTGAGAATCAGGCTTCCGGCTTTATGCGTTGCTATTAGAGCAGAAACTCTATTGCATGGCAACTGTGCGACCTTCAGCAAGTTACCTGACCTCTCTGAGCCTCAGGTTCCTCCTTGATATCTCTCTTCCCCGGTTAATGAGGGAATAAATACGAGGTGAGTTATGGAAAGTAATAAACTGGTAATTAGGATATTTGTTTTTTCCTTATTTTCCTCCCTGCCTTTCTTCTTTCCCATCTTTTCTCTTTCCTTCTTGCTTTGCTTCCTTTCATCTTTTTCAGTGGAACACACAGTTAGCACCTGCCTGAGTGAGTTATTTTGCCAAGAGGCGTTGCACACCTCTGCCTTCTTTTCAAAGGGACGATTTCAACTGTGTGATGAGAGCAATGGAAATTGCAGGCTGAATGGGGAATCCGTAAGTACTAAGAGCCTTCACCCTACGTATTTTAGGTGGTGCTTCTGAGCCTCCCCTAGTTAGCACTAGGGTCTGTGATTCACCAAACTTTTCCTGACAATTCCTGCATCCCACCATGGCAGAGCTGGGACCCAGACTCAAGTCTGCTAATGTCTGGCCCAAGTTTTTTCAGGATGAGCCTGATGGCAGATAATTTAGAAGGTCATGAGCCATAATTTCTTAAATCTGCAATTTAATTAATCCTCAAATTCATGCGCTCCTACTTTCTTTGTTTTTCCACCTCAAAAATAAGAAATAATGATTATGTTAAAAAGTGAGGTCACGTTGATGATAACACAAGTGTACAGAGCTACAAAATTCAGCTTTCAAAAATAGCTCCATGAAAATGTAGGCCCAGAGGACAAGTGGCACTGGGGGAGGAAAGCTTCACCTCTTACTCCAGCCCCCTCGGGAAACCAAGCCCACATAAAACTCTGAGTGACCTGCTGGAGGCTGAGACAAATTTTGGACATTCTTTTAAGACTGTGATACATGGGGTATAATAACTATTGCTATTTTCTATTTTGTTATAAAGTTTATTTTTTCATAAGCATAAGAAAAGTGGTTTTTTACATTTCCTTTATTAATAGCTATGTGTATTACACTAATTAATAAATAAATGTTTTAAAGATTACACACAGCAAAGGCCCTAGTAGTGTTTGTGGTGATGTCCAGAAAGGGTGTGTGGAAAGAGAACTGGTGTGACTTCAAGAACTGGAACTGTTTGCTGGGAGGTCGGGGCCAATGCTTCATTTCAATAAGATGCATATTTCCTCCTATGTACATTACTGTAAAGATTCAGTGCCACCAAATAGGAGGAAATGTTTAAAAATATGAAACTGTAGAGACTAAATACCCAACACCCACAATTTGAAAGAAGGAGAGGTTAACCTTGGCTCATGGCTTTAGTCCATGGTTGGCTGACTCCAAGGTGGAAAGCTCATGGTGGAAGACCATGGTGGAGTGAAACTACTTAGCTCACAGTAACCAAGAAGCAGAGGAGGAGCAGAATGCCAGAGAGGAATGAGCAAGGGGCCACATATGCTACCCAAGGTCATGCCTCCATGACCTACCAGACACACCTGTGAGAGTGCTTTACTAATCTATGAGGTGTTTCTGAAACCAATGAAGCTGATGTATCAGGACCAACAGTCATGGTTAGCCACAGGCTGTATGTGTCTACTAAAAGTTATATCAATTAAAATTAAGTAGCCGGTTGTGATGGTGCACACCTGTAATCCCAGCACTGGGGAGGCTGAGGCAAAAGAATGGCTGTGAGCTCAAGACCAGCCTGGACTACATAGTGAGTTCTAGGTCAGTCTCAACTACATAGTGAGACCCTGTCTCAAAAAATAAATAAATAAATAAAAGTAAATAAAATTTAAAATTCAGATCTTTGGTCACAGGAGCCACATTTCAAATGTCTGTGGCTACTACATTAAAGAGTGCTGCCATAGAGCATTTCACCACTGCAGAAAGCTCAGTTTACTGGCACTTGTCTAGAAGGATGTACACCACTGTTAATAAAGGGACCTCTCAGAAGAGGACCGGCACTGGGAGAAATTTCAAACTTGTACTTTGAAAGTGTCTGTGTTGCATGTCTGTGTCACCATGAACATGTATCTTATTTATAACTTTAGATAAAGAACAGCAAGAAAGTGATTATTCAAGACAAGATAATAGTTACTTCTATGGGAAGGTAGAGAGGCACTAGAAGCCACTTGGGGAGATTTCTGGGACCCTGGGAATAGAATATTTGGGCACAGATGCTAAACAAAAGAAAGTAATCCTCCTTTCCTAATGACCATAAGAATGAATGGCATTTCATGCATGTGCACTTTTAAATTATTTATAGTAATTTGTTTTATGCATTGTGTGTTTTATTTTGCCATGCATTCTTAATGAGACTTTTTTAAATGCATAAATAAATGGTTTGGCTGCCCTTCTCAATAGGAGGTGCTACCCTTAGCATTAATAGATGATTTCAGGTTTGGTAAACAGGAACAGACATCACCCGGCCCCAGGACTCCTCCACCTTCCTCTTAATACCCCTAATATTAAAGCCCCCGCCAGGGTTGCTCTCCACATTCCCCTTGAATAATTACTGGTGGAAACGGTCATGAGAATCCTGCAAAAGTTAGCAAATAGCAGCGATAGAACTTTTCTAGTGGGCAATTTGACAACATATACCCCTATATAATTAAGTGGATGTGATTTGATGCATGTATTTTCATTGAATTCTCACTTTAAAAAATTAACTGTATAAAGACTTAGCTAGCAAGATGTTAACAACAGAGATTTTCATAATATCTAGGAAAAATAACTGAAAGCAACTTAAATATCCAAGCTAATAAATGGGTTGAATTCTGATACATCCAGACAGCCAAATTCTGAATATCTATTAAAGACATGCTGTGAAAGAATATTTAATATGGAAATCCAATCACATTGTATTATTGGGAGGAAAACAGCAGATTATCAAAAAGCACATGTACTAGTACTCGTTTTTGGTCAGGTAAAGTTCTTTTAAAAACTATCTGTTTTTACTTTTTCACCTTCTTCTTTTAGTTTCTTGCCTTGCCTATTTGATTTGCTCTGTTGGGCCCCATGGTGTTATTATTGCCTTCATTGTCTTTTTCTAGGATCTTGTTTAGAATTGCTTGTAGTGCTGGTTTGGTATTCATGTAGTTTCTCAGGTGTTCTTTGTCATGGAAGTATCTTATTTCCCCATCCATTTTGAAAGAGAGTTTGCAGGATACATCAGTCTAGGTTGGAGGTTGTTCTCTTTTAGTACTTGAAATATCTCATTCCAGGCTCTCCTTGCCCTAAGGGATTGTGTTGAAAGTCTGCTGTGATTCTGATGGGCTTTCCTTTGCATGTGATTTGTTTATTTTCTCCTACTGCTTATAGTATTTTGTTCTTCTGTTGGGTTTCTGGGATCTTGATTATTATAGATCTAGGTGTAGATTTTTTTTTATTGTGGCTAGTTGGGGTTCTACATGCCTCAGTTATCTGAAAGTCCAATTCCTCCCCTCTGTTTGGGAAGTTTTCTGTCATTAATTCTGTGAACAGCTTTTTTAAGTAATTTGCATTTTCTCCTGGTACTTCATGGATTCCTATCAGTCTTATGTTATTCTTCTTTGCATCATCTAGGAGTTGTTGGATCGATTTCTCATGATCCCCTACTGTTTTTAATAGATCTCTTTTCATGGTCACTGACTGCAATCTTATCTCCTATATCTGAGAGTGTATCTTCGCATTCTTTTATTCTGTTGCATACACTTTCAATGGAGTGTTTAATCTCCTGGATATCTGTTTGAATCTGTTTTATGGATTCCATTTCTTTCCTATATTGGGCATTTATTTTTTCCATTTCTTTCTTATGCTGGGCCTTCATGGCTTCTATCGTGGTCCTGAGCTCATCTATTTTTTTGTCAGTTTCTGCTCTAGAGTCTCGAATCATGACTTCCATTTTGCTCACCATCTCTATGGTTATCTGGGAAATAATTTCTGTTTTGAATTTTTCTAGAGCCTGATTGGTCTCTTTTGTTACTTCCTGTGCTTTAAGTTCAGGGTGTCCTGGTGGTTCACTATCGACCTTTTCATCTTCATTTGCCCTGCTGTTTGCCATTGGTGAACTGGAAGTCTGTCTTTGTGTCTTGCTTAAATGTTTTCTCATTTTTATTTTTGTTGTCAGGCTGTCCTTGGTTTAATCTCTGGGTTATCACCCAAATCTTTCTGATATAGTTGTGCCCTAGCTTCTGGGTCTCTAACAACCCATAGACATTCTCATCTTCATAACATTAGAGAAAACAGCTCATCAAATCAACCACAATCCTTTATCCCAACTGATACAATCAGTAACACATTATGATCAAGCACATCTTGGAAACTGACCACCTGTGGTAGTCAGTAATCAATCACCCTTAAACCATTTGAATTATACTGAAATCAAGAAGCAGTCCAGAACATGTCTGCAGTGAACAAACTTTTCAGTATAGTATATTTACCATTTAATGGCTCAGACAAAGCTAGGACGCAAGACCCCTGGTCTCAGTTAGCTGATGGCTGAACCCCATGATGCAGACTGACCTCTGGCTGCAAGGCCCAGACTGAGTTCCCCAACCTTCTGAAAGATTGAACTCCACACCATTCTACTGCAGGTTTCCCCCACCCTTTCTTTAAAGATGTTCAAAGTTGGGAACTCAGAAAAATACCCTTTATGACCACCTCTGCCTCTGCAGAGTGGGTTCAAAGACTGGCACAATCAGGAGGTCTGAGAGTGCGTCGGGGGGGAAGAGTTATGGGGGTTCAGGGGCACCCACATGGCTACCTTCCTGGTGCTGGAGCGATGGTGGCTCCAGGAGGGAGAGGGTATGGCTCTCCTTCCCGAGGTGGATCAGGGCCCAGGCTACCTTCTAGGTGCTGGAACAATGGCCAATAACATGTCAATAATAAGTCAGTACATATCAGTTATAACCATCAATGTCAATGGCCTCAACTTACCAATCAAGAGAAACAGACTGGCAAAATGGAATAAGAAGCAAAATCCAACAATGTGTTGTATACAAGAAACACACCTAGTGCAAAAAGAAGCCCATAGACTGAAAGTGAAAGGATGGAAAACAATTCTCCATGTGACAGGAGCCCAGAAAAAAACAGGGGTAGCAATCTTATTTGAAGACAAAGCAAATTTCAAACCAAAACTGATTCTAGCATTATTGATGTAGGATGTTACTGCATCATACCTCTGTGAATGTAAAATATCTTGTTACCTGCTTTATGATATCTAGTAGTAACCATTCTTTATCAGAGCTATATTTAATGATATTACTCTAGAATATTCTCTTTCCAGATGATGATTAAGATGCTAATAAAAAAAAATGGTGCCAGGTACCACAACAGCAACAGAGCTGTGCTGTTTTCTGAATATTATTCTTTTCTTTGCTTTTTTGTTTTTGGTTTTTTAATGGAATGTGCTGAATGTCTATAATTTTGTTCAGATGTCTGCAGAACCTGGAAAAGCTGTTGCTGCTATTGATGCATAACATACTGCTATTATTGGTCTTTATACCGGAGATCTAGCTCAGTGGTTCGGTGGCCTGCCTTGCAAGCACAAGGACCCGAGTTCAAT
>NW_022900917.1:72461527-72503681 GCF_012274545.1 Fukomys damarensis
TTAAGAATTATTTTAATTTTACATCATTGCCTTTTCTCTTTTACTTTCCTTTTTAGTTTTATTTTAGGATTCCCTATTTTTAATGTTCATACAGAGATTTCTTTAACTGAAATACCAAATAGCTTCTCTGGTGTGAAAAACTATAATAGTATACGGGACCCTAATGAGATAATTAATAATGTGAAATAGGAAGTAAAGGGCTACAGATGTAGGGAAAGTAGGAAGAGTGGGGTAATAAGGGAGAGGAAAAAATATGAGAAAATGAAAAAATGGAAATAAAGTGTTTGCAAATGGGGAGGGGAGGAGGGGGTGAAGGGAGGGCAGGGACAAGGGGGAAAAATGAGAATCAAGACCTGTCATGTAAAGGTACAGGACCCCAGTAATGAATGTAACTGTATTGTATACCTAGACTGTACCAATAAACTCAATAAAAAGAAAAAAAAAAAACTACTCCTGCTAAGACAGACCCTCCACCTGCCTCTAGGAGGTGGCATTTCATTGACCCTCCCCAAAATGTGGACTGGGCTTTATTGCTTACTTCCAAAAACTAGAATATGAAAAGAGAAATACAGTTAATTTTACAGTGGAGAAACCTGTGATCAAGAATAAGTCATGTGAGGGCCAGGGATTTAGCTCAGTGGTTCCATACCTGCCTCGCATATGCAAGGACCCAACTTCAATCCCCAGTACCAAAAAAAAAAGAGTAAGTCATGTGAGTTGCATGTACTCAGGAATATACAGTGAGAAAGCCATTTCACTTCTGTGACATTCTGCTTTTAAGCCATAATCCCAGTCCAATCATGAGGAATAATGTCAGACTGCCCAAACTGAGAGGCATCCTCAGAGTATGCATTTTTTAAATCAAATAAGCAGTTTATTACATAATCAGAAGCTTATTGGGAACCTCTCCTCTTCACATCTCAAAGTACTCTGAATGCCAGCAGGGACCACAGGGTAATTATAAAAACAAACCAGTTCAGGCCTTTCATCAATTGGATGTTGGCTGCAGGTGATTTCAACTGGGCCAATCAGAGCCTTTTCCTGGTGTTTTACCACTTGAAACCAAAGAGATAAAGTCTCAGGTGCTCTTCAGTGATGGAGAGTGGAAATCCAGCACTATGTTCCTGCACTGAAGCTGTTGTTCAGTGAAGGTGAGCACAAAAGGAAAGTAAATCTCAATGACACCTCACTGTCTTTGTCCTCAATAAATGCTGCCCTCCCCTCAGATCCATCAGACACCTAGAGAACTTCTCTATCAACCTAAAAATATGGGAGTTGAATTTCTGTCCCACTTGCAACCCAAAGACCCCAGTCTTGGCCCTTACACAGGAAAATTTCCCTTCTAAATTTAAATCCATAGAAAACCCCTGAGGCACACTGCCTGAAGTTTTACTGAGTCATTTTCTACGTAGATCAGGTGAGATTATCAGTAGGTTGTGTAAGACTATCAGTAAGTGATGAGTTGATTGAACTGAAAATGGAATGGAAATGAATTGAATATAATGTAAGCGTTCAACACAAGATATGTTAAACTAATATTATTTGATTCTCTCACCCCAACAGTGGGAACTAGACATCATTACACTTTAGCAAGAGGCAGGAGATACAAATGTCAGTTTCCTCATGATACTTGGTGCCTACCATGTGGCTTGGCATACAGTTCCAACCCAGTGATCTGAAAATAGATAAACATGTTCTTCTCTATCCATAGCTTGCTACAAATATATGAAAACTGAAAGTCACTGTGCCCTTCTCATGGCTTAGTTGGCCATGATTAAAGCCAACATAGTGCTCCAGTGCTGACTACACCGTTCTCTCACAGCTGGATGTGTAGAGTGAAGGTAGTTAGCTCCCTGCAACCTCCGCCCTCGGAGGGAATATTAAAGTCTCGGATGACTCTGTTTATAGAAATTTAGTGGCACAATGGCTGTTTAATTTTGTAAATACCTTCATCTTGGTAGCTATAAATGCTACTATGACACAAAATTAGAATTGTTTTGGACTCTGGGCTCACGGAGTCCAGAGAGAGAGAGAGAGAGAGAGAGAGAGAGACAGAGAGACAGAGAGACAGAGAGACAGAGAGACAGAGAAACAAAGAGGGAGAATGAGCAAATAGATGTCACGGAGAATCAGTCCAACACACATGAGGGAAACATTATTCCTCATTCCAATGGGAAAATGTAAGAAAAGCTCCTTCTTGCACTTGAAACCCATGTCTGAGCACATCACCCTCTGTACTTTCTTTCATTTGCTCCACACAATTCCCCTAACATCATGGGTGACATTTATTGATCACTCTGTGCTGCCCACCACTGTTTTCCTCATGTAAACTTTTCAACCACACTATGAGTTGGACATCATTAATAGCTCCATGTTACAGATTAAAAACTGAGGCAGTGAATGGCTCTTAAGCTCCTCCTAGGTCATTTCTACATTCCTAGAACATAACACAATGCCAGGAACACTCCAGGGGCATTTAATAAATGTCTCCTTGGTGAGTTGATTGAGTGGAATGGAATCTCCAAATGCCAGCCTGTGCTTTGGACTCCCTTACCCTCTGTTCCTTCCAGCTACTTTGAGAGAGAGGCACACAAGTCTATACCTTCCTTCCACACCTTCACTAGCTATACAAAGCCAGCCAAGGCGATCTGCAAAATTCTCCTGGGGGAACCAGCTTCTACTTCTTCAGAGAAAGAGACTGAGGCAGGAAGGGCTGAATCTTTTTTGAAGCCACACAGGTACACAGTGACAGAGCCAGGTTGGCAGCGATGATCTGCACGGTGCAGAATCTGTGTGCTGTCCATTTGCCTCACTGTTCTCTCATTCTAAGATATGCAAATGTGTGAGTCCACGTATGAAGGTACACAGGGAATCTGATCTCTTTTGTCTTCAAGAAGCATGGGCTGAAAAGACATATACAGCTAGAGTCAGAACCAGTCACAGTGTCTTGTGTCCCTTTGTTGGTTATATTCACTTGCCAAATATTTGTTACACACAACTACAAGCCTGGAATTTTACCAGGCACCGGGAAAACAAAAGTGAACAAGGCACGTGAGTAGTCGAAGAAGATAGAGGTAAGATTGACATATTGTTCCATTAAAAGCTAAATAGTAAATTTTAGACTTTGCAGTGCAGTCTCTGTCACAACTACTTACAAAGATCTCTATGAAGCCAAAGCAGCCACTGACAATGTACAAGCAGATGGGCCAGGACCGGCCAGTGTGCATTCCAATAAAATTTTATTTGCAAAAACAGGCAAGCTCAATTTGATGTGCAAGATAGACAAAACATATGTTAATAAAGAGAGAAGTCAAAAGCATGGAGAGAAATCTACGTCTATGGAGAAAATAAACCTGTGTATCAAGGGAGAGAAAAAGAGGTAGCTTCAGACAGGGTGGTGAGGAAGAGATGATATTTGAGAAGAGACCAGAAAACTGATGAAGCTGGCATTTGCGGATCTGGAAAAAGAGCCCCTCCAAGTGGTGAGAGGAGCTAGAACAAAGAGGCTAAGAAAAACGTGTCCTAGGACAGAGAGAAGACTGCCATGTCTGGAGCAAGGAAAGGGGGGACATGAAGTCAAACGCAGACAGGACCAGACCACACCGGGCCTCAAGGGCAAGGGAAGGAGGTGAGATCTTCCAAGAACAGCAGAAAGCACTTGGAAGGTTTTTAGCATCATTATGGCAGGCTTCACTTTATGAGTTTATTAACCACAGCCACTGCACAGTGAAGGGACATTTGAGATATAAGAACAAAGGGAGGAAAACCAGAGAAGTCACTTGGGAGAGACACAGTAGAGCAGAGCACCACTGGCTGGATTTCAGAGGAGTCTCACAATGGTAGAGCCACCAGCAGCTGCTGAGGGTTCACACAGGAGGAAAGACAATAGAGGATTCCGGTGGGTTTCCACTGGCCTTGGGACTGACACAGAGCAATGGCTGGACACTGGAGAGGATCTGCATGGTCAAAGGGCAGTGGCACAGCTGATCCACGGTAGGTGTGGGTGCTCTGAGGGATGACCTTAAGTAATCAGCAAGGAAGCTTAGCTCAGCCCTGCAGAGTCGCCAGGTAATTCGTATTGCATCACACAGACTTTTGCAACATGCAAACCAGCCGAGTAGGAACAACTCTAAAACTGTTCCAATTTCTTATCATCAAAATGTCAAACTGTGGGGAGGCAAAACTACATGGTCCAGCTCAGTGGAAGCCAATTTGACCTAGCAACAAATATTCAAATACTCTAGTGTGTGCTGCACCAGAAGTCCTTCTGTGGGCTCTAATTTAGACAACGTTTATGAGGAATGTGAATATGAGAAAGACACTTCCTGTTGAAGGGGATGTGGCGGTGGGAGGCTGGGGAGAAGGCCTGGGGCTGTCTGAGGAAATCAGTCGCTGCTCTAACGCTCTAAACGGCCAAAGACCAGACTGAGCCCCCTGCAAGAGCCTTGAGGACTTTCACTCAGAGAGAAGCAACTTTCTGTTCTCTTTATCAGAAGTGCTGTCAGGCACATAGCTAGGGTTATGTAATAGGAAGCAATACTTTCCGGCCATTTCTTCATCCTCCTGTTATATAATCATCGTGCCAAGATGAAGTGGCCAACGTCTAAGCCACAGAGATGCAACCCTGTCAAGTAAATTTATAGTTCACACTTCCTTTTCTTTTTTTTTAGCAATTACACCCCACTCGCTTTGCTCCCCTTCCTTCAGGCCTTCCCAATATGACCATTTCCAAGCTGATTGTTTTTTTCTTCTCATTAGCTGGACCTGTTCCATTCATGAAAAAGGGAGAAAGGCGATTTTAACTCCTTCGTTCGCTTACTTAGCCAGCCGACAATTCTTTCCCAACCTACCGTGTCAGAGATTCTGCAACAAGGTGGAAACAAAATAAGCTTCAGATAATGGATTTGGGCCTTTCAGCTAGATGACCTGGCACAAAAGCCAAACCTCCTGAACTTGCTCTGCCATCTGGGATCAGAAAGATAGCCCAGTGGGGCTATGGGGAGATTAGGGATAATGGAAGCAACGTGCCTCTTGTAGTTAGTATTGTTCTTCTTAATATCACCATGCATTTGGCAGGACTTTTACCAAAATGAGAAGGACAAAGTCTCAGCTCTTAGGAAGCTCAGTCTTAGAAAGCTTCGAAAATCTAAGATTAAAAAAGAAAATGAACATTGACATATGGTATAAAATCTACATAGCAAATCATTACGTTACCATCAGAACAATAAGAAAAAGCACCTAATCGAGCCAGTCATTTTCACAGCAAGCAGGAGCATTTCATGCCATGTGCACCTCAAAAGGGACCCCAAATTAAACAACCTTGTAGCCAAATCAAAGAGAGTTCAAGGGCTGGGGATTTAGCTCAGTGGTTCTGCTGCCTGCCTTGCAAGTGCAAGGTCCGCAGTTCGATCTCCAGTACCAAAAAAAATAAAAGAGAGAGAGAGTGTTAGAGTTCAGGACCTCAGCTTGGTAGGACCTTAGTACTTAGGACTTAGTCCTAATCCTAAGAATTCAATTCTCTTTTAAAATTCAAAAATAATTAATATAATTCAGACATCAACAAAATAGAGAAAAAAAAATATGAACAACACACCTGGTCCAGAAAAAGAAATTGGTAAAAGTCAAACCTAATCATGATGAAAACTATCAACAAATGAGGAATGGATCAAAATTCCTCATGCAGAGAATGAACATCTAAGAAAAACTTACTGTAACATCATACATCATAATGAAAGACTGAATGCTCACCTCCAAGCTTGGGAACAAAGAGAAGACATCACTCTCACCGTTTTCATCCCACACTTTAGTAGAGGTCAGAGGCAGTGTAACAAAGGAAAGAAAAAATAAATAAAAGGCAAACACAGTGGGGAGAAGTGAAATTTTCCTTATTGACAGATGAGCCGATCACATGTGAAAGAAATCTACAAGGCTAAAAAGCTACTAGAACTAAGAAATGAGTTTAGCAATGCCACAGGATGAGTCCTTTGTCGTTTATAATAGTAGTAATAAGTTGTGTTTATGTCATCAACAACAAAAAACTGCAGGTAACAGTTTTTTAAAACACCATTCACAATAGGATCATCAATGTGAAATATCTTGAGGATAAATGTAAACTATACAAAAAATCTGTATAGCAAAAACTACTTTTTAAAAATGCCTAGATAAATAATGGAGTGCTACTCTACCATAAAGATGGATAAACGTGAGGCATTCATAGGTAAATGAATATAGTTGAGACCATAATGTTAAGTGAAACAAATTAGACACACAAGCTTAAATATCACATGATTTCTCTTATATGAGAAATCCAAAGTATAAATAAAGAGCAAAATAAAAGATAATAAGAAGTAGGCAGATTACTTTCAAATAGGAAGAGAAGCAAAAGCAGAAAGCAGAAGGGAGGGAAGAGAAAAAAGAGATAATTGAAAAAAATGGAAATAGAGCTTTCACAAATGGGAAGATAAACAAGTGTTAGAAGGAGCAGGGAGGGGTGGAAGAGAAAGGAATGAAAAAAAGTAAGATATGTTATACACATGTACAAACTCCCCTATAATAAATATCACCATCGTGTCCTACAAACATGTACCAATAAAATGTACCTAAGTAAATGCCAAAATATGTGAATGTTCATGGATTGAAAAGGTTGAGTTTGTAAAGACAGTTACTACCTTTACACTGATTAATAGATTCACACAATCCCAGTCATAATCTCAGCCGGGGGTTTTTGTTATTGTTAATAGAAACTGGTAAACTATTCTAAAATTTATATGAAAAGTTAAAACATCTGGAATAGTCAAAGCAATGTTTTAAAAAAGAATACAGTAGGAGATTAGCAATGCTTGAATAAAGAACTATGATAAAGTTGCAGTCATGAAAATGCTGTGATATTGGCATAAAGATAAACATGGAAATCAGTGGAAAAGATTAAGGAGCCAAAAAGTCTTTGAACAGATTAATTTATATTTAACCAATATTCAGTGGTTGTTCAATGGTAAAAGGGTAGTTTTTTTCAACAAATGGTGCTGAAACAGCTTTAAATGAATTGAAAATTTAAATGTAAACACTGAAACTATAAAACTCCCTTGATACCTGGAAGAAAAGCTTTGCAATATTAGCTCAACTGTATCATACCTCTGTGAATGCAAAATATCTTGTACCTGCTTTATGATACATAGTAGTGACCATGCTTTACCAGAGCTATTTTTAATGATGTTACTCTAGAATGTTCTCTCTCCAGATGATGATTAAGATACTAATATAAAAAAAATGGTGCCAGGTACCACAACAGCTACAGAATTTTGCTGTTTTCTGGGTATTATTCTTCTCTTTGTTTTTTGTTTTTGTTTTTTTAAAGGAGTGTGCTGAATGTCTATAATTTTGTTCAAATGACTGCAGAACCTGGAAAAGCTGTTGCTGCTATTGATGCATAACATACTGCTATTATTGGTCTTTTTATATAATTGGCATTGTACAGAAATTAACAGCCTTATTGGTGTAGAAAGTTAATTTTTTTTCCATTTCTACAGGGTTAATGCACTGTATTAAATATGTAAGGTCATATCTACGTGGGTTTGATTACAGAAACTAATAAAGTATTCTCTAAAAAATGAAAAAAAGAGAATAATATAAGACTACAAGAGCAAGAAGCAACTTAAATATGTTCAAGGACCATTTTCATCTTCAGAATTAAGGATTATTTTAATTTTACATCATTGCTTTTTCTCTTTTACTTTCCTTTTTAGTTTTATTTTAGGATTCCCTATTTTTAATGTTCACATAGAGATTTCTTTAACTGAAATACCGAATAGTTTCTCTGGTGTGAAAAAACTATAATAGTACACAAGATCCTAATGAGATAATTAATAATGTGAAATAGGAAGTAAAGGGCTAAAGGTGTACAGAAAGTGGGAAGGGTGGGGGAAAATTAATAAGGGAGAGGAAAAAATATGAGAAAATGAAAATAAAGTGTTTGTAAATGGGGAAGGGAGGAGGGGGTGAAGGGAGGGCAGGGACAAGGGGAAAAAATGAGAACCAAGACCTGTCATGTAAAGGTACAGGATGCCAATAATGAATGTAACTGTATTGTATACCTAGCTTGTACCAATAAACTCAATAAAAAATTTTAAAAAAAGAGTAGGGGAAGTGGTAGGGCAGGGGAAAGGAAACAAGGGAAAAGAAAAAATGTAAGATAAGGGAAAATGGAAACAAAGTTTTTGTAAGTAGGGAGGGTGGAGGGGGTGAAGGGAGGGCAGGGGAAAAAATGAGAACCAAGACCTGTCATGTAAAGTTACAAGATCCCAATGATGAATGTAACTGTACTGTATACCTGAAATGTGCCAATAAACTCAATGGGGGGGAAAAAGGGATTTCTTATGAACAAAAATAAAATGAAACATGAAGAAAACCTTGATGGTATACCCCATCAAAATTAAAAACTTATACTTTTCAAAGATATAATTGAGAAAATGAAAAAGCAAGCCAGAAAAATATATTCCAATATGTATATCTGACAATAAATTTGCATGCAGAATATACAAACAGGCTTGCAACTCAGTAATAAGCATAATAGCCAAACAGACACTTCACAAAAGAAAATTCACAAATGGCTGATAAATACATTTAAACATGCTCAAGATGATTACTTTTATAGAAATGCAAATTAAGATCCCAGTCAGATACTATTACACCTCCATTAGAATACCTAAAACTAACAAAACTGACAATATTAAGTGCTGACAAGGAACTCATTTGCATTTTCACATATTTTTGATGAAAATGATAAATAATAAAGACACTTAGGAGAACTGTTTGATATTTTCCTATAAAACAAAACACACACTCTCACCTTACAACCTAGCAATTCCATTCTTCAACATTTATACAAAAGAATTGAAAACATCCATGTAAGACATGAGTGTGAGTGATCCTATCAGCTGTATTTATAATTAATAGACCAAAACTGGAAAGAACCCAGGTGTCTTATAATGGACAAAGGAATTAACACATAGCAATAAGGAGGAACAAACTACTGATACATGTGGCAGAATGGAATAATATCTACACCATTATCCCCAGCGAGAGAAGACAAACATAAAAGAGTAAGTACTGTAGGGCTGTAAGGCTAATCTATAGTGACAGAAAACAGATCAGTGTTTACATAGGGCTGGAACTGAGTAGGAAGGAAACACAGTCTTCTGGAGTGATAGAAATCCTCTCTCAAATGTCACGATAAATACTGGAGGCGTATAATTTTTTTTTTCAAAACTCATCAAACTACTTTTAAAAATGAGGCATTTTCTTGCATGGAATTTTTACCTCAAAAACAGCTGATCTAAAATAATTGTTAAATGAAAAAAAGAAGTTAAGATATATCACATATAGGTACAAATTCCCCATGATGAACACTATCATTATGTGTACCTAAAATGAAAATAGGTTGTTAAAATGAAATGAAAAAAGGTTGTTAAAAAAATAAATAAAATAATTTTTAAGAAGAGAGAAAAGAAATTTGTTGCAGCAGCACCTATAAATTTCTAACCCCATGGATTTAGGGAGAATCAAAGATCAATACAAAAGCCTAAAAGTGGTTCAAAGCCCAACTACAAAAGAAATCCTCTGAACACCTCCAGGAACAGGAACTGAAATCTGACCCCTCATCTTCCGGTGTCCACTACATCAGAGTCCTGCCAGAAGCACAGGACACACTTCAAAGGGAAATGGAAGAGAAGCTCACAAAGGGATTGGGGCAGAGCTGCTCAGGTCAGTTTCTTGGGACAGGGCAGGAGAGAAAAGGTGGCACGTGGATTTGGAGCTGGTGATTATCCAATACCAAGGCCCACGTGGTGTCACAGAATTCAGTGAGTTGGGCACACGTTCATCAAAGTCTTGCTTTTTGTTAGCACAGGGCCTGCAGTTTACAGTCATCTTAGGGAGTAGATACATGTACTTAATAATGCAGCTTGGTTCTTTTTTTTAATTCCTTTCCCCTGCCTGCCTGCCTCCCTCCCTTCGTCCTCCTCTAAATCCTCTTTCCCCATTTTCATTCTTGCTGATGCTATTAACCTTATCTCACGTCTATGACATATAATGTTTGCATTCACTGAGGTTGTTAGGTTCCTGTACGAGGCATATCTTTATTCTGTTTACTTCCCCTTCCACTCCCCCTGCTCTCTTGCCCGTGTTCTCTTGGTGGTATCGCTACATAGTGGAATAGTACTTGGCTGTAAAGAAGGACAATGTTGGGGTAGGAAAATGGACATACCTGAAAAACATAGTATTGAGTGAGATAAAGTACATAGTATGACAATGGATGGATGGAAGGAGACGGGGGATAGATCACAGTCTTTCTCTATAGGAGCTATTTGGAGGAGAGCAATATTTTATTTTATAAAGCACCTTTCCATCCCCTGTTTACTGGATCATCTCAACAGCCCCATGAGAAAGAACAGAAATTATGACCCCCACAGCACAAAGCAGGAAAGAAAATCTCCAAGGTAAAAATGTCTTACCCAAGGTAACAGCACCAACAACTCAGGAAGCTTCCTATCCCAAGGTGCTCATGGCTTTCCAGTCTCATCGATTCACTGACCCTACCACGAGCGGAGGAATGGGCGCCCCCATAGTTGCAGTGCTGGTCTGTCTGTTAAGAGATGAAGGAGGCCTTCTGGGGCGTGGACAGAGTGGCACCTAAGAATGCCTAATGCGCTCACACCACACTAGACCCCGTGGTGGTCAAAATGCCAATTCTAAAATGCGTATCTGACTTCTTCTGCTCCCTGTCAGCCTTCAAATGTTTCATGCCATACGAAGCCCTCTGTGACTTCCACTGAATTTTTCGAATCTATTCTTCTCTGTGCTCCCTGCAAACCTTTAAGGAACTGTACGTAAGTCAGTGCTCAGAGTTGCTTCTAGCCACGGTCCTTTATCTCACCTTCCACTTCTTCGCTGCTCTAGTTTCTCCAACCCTAAAATCCCTAAACACGGAGCACTTATGTTTTGACCATGACAGTAGCTATCTTCTGAGGCAGTGGTTGGAGCATACTTCATTCATCTGGTTTTATTAAGAAAGAGGTATTTCAAAGGAATTGTTTTTCTAATTTTATGAAAAGCAAGCATGGGTTAGATATGTTAGCTATTTGGGAAAGAAAAGTTCCTCATCTCCCTTGGCATTGAAACTGTTAAATATAATTTTAGTTCCTGTTCAGGGGCCCTGGATCATCATTCAGGGCATCATTCATTCATTCTGTAAAACCACAGTAACTGCTGGGTTTTAAGACGCCATAAGACGCCGTTGTCCTTGCTCACAATGCTAGAGGTTGCTGATTGCTGCAGGTTCTCTGCGTTTTACTTGTTGCTCTCTGCCAGTGTCTGTGGATTTTATTCTGCTAACCTTGCGCATCTTCGCTCTTCAGACTTTTAATTTTCTGTATTTTTAATCTTGTGCACCTTGGGAAACCAGATTGCCAAGTTAGAACTGTTTCTTAAATAAAAATAAATAAGTTCTTCAGCGAAGTCAGAACACGCATTGTTTTACCCGGTGGGCTTTTTGACATTGGCTTTGGCATCTCTGAGTCATTTTGTTCCCATTTCCTGGTTCTCGGCTGTTTGTCACATAGCTGGTAAGTGACCTCTGAGTGAGGAACTTATCAAAGCCCTAGTAAATTACTGGGTGTGATCCCTAGTGCTGGCTCGTTAAACTGTTCAGATTAATGTGCACATATGCTCCCGTACCTCAGGGCACTTTGCAGAATGGTTACTTTCTCCTTTTCTGCCTTCTTGGCAAAAGGGAATGCTTTCACGGCACAGATGTGTTAAGCAAGGAGCGGTCTTGCGTCCTGAAGAAGGAGCGCTTCTTCATCGTGTCAAACCAGGTTCTGAGACCTGCCCGGCTTCACTTCCACTAACCACCCACACTGGAAATCCACTGGTCACCTTTCCCAACAGGCCAGGGTGTCAATAGGAAGAAGGACATAAAGGCTCCCTCCCCAAAACAGCATATTTCAGCCTGCAGTACAAATTATAGCAGGCATAGCATGGCTATGTTTGGTGCTAGCTGTGGAACAGGTTGGAGGGTAAAGAAAATCAAATCTAGGCACTCGCTGTGTGTTAGACTCTCCCTGCCTTAGCTCAAGCTTCACTCTGAATCTTTCATGAATATAATCTGTAACTCTTCTCTTGTCTGCAGCAAATTCTTCCTTCCATTTGCACAGCTATCTGTGAAGTCAGCAGTACAACCACGATGCCTTGTGAAGCTCATGCATTACCATTCAGAAGCCCCACTCGTCTCTGAGCCCATGAAGTTTAGAATTGGGGCTTGCTCCTCGTGGCTTCTCCACAACCAGCACAGTGTGAGTACACAGAAGGTGTTTAAACAACATTTCAGTGCTGGAATGAAGCATTTTATTATGTTTCCCTGGTCCAGGTCAGCCTGGATAGGTAGTCTCAGATCTGTCTCAAGGCAGAGTTTTGGACAACTTTGAGTGGCAGCAATTAGGACTAAGTGATGCAGACTCAAAAATAGAATCAGCCTTGCTCAATTTTTTTCTTTTTCATCTAATACAAAAGACATGATGTGTTTCTTAAAATTGCCGTCATTCTTTTTATACTAAAAGAGGTGAGTATCCTCGGGCAACCTCTCAGGGCCTACAGAGAATGTCTAGTCCCTTCCATCCCATGAAAGTGGCCCTGAAATGTAGTGTGGCTGGAAGACCTGGGGAGACTGTGCACACAATCTGTCCGGGATGGCCTAACAAGTGTCTGTCTTTGGATTAATGGTGCCCCTTCTGGGATTGGCCTGATGGAGATAATTGCATACATGTACATATTCACCACAGAATTAAATGTTGCCTAGATAATACAAAGGGCCAACTGTAATCAAAGAACATGTGGCTTTTCAATAGACTAGGATTCTAGGCAACCATGAAAAACGATGCTTTCAATGAATATTTATTGTCATTAAAAAACATTCACAATATGTTATTACATGGTCAAAGCACAATACAAAATGAATGTATGAACATATATATTTATGGATTAAAGAAATATATATACATATTTGAAGAAAGAAATGTACACATGCATAGAATGTTTCCTCAGTTCTAGACACTGTCCACTTTATGATTCATCTTCCCTTGGATATCCAATTTGGGTGTTGATAAACACTACAATATTAATGATGATGTCATAGTATTTTAAAATGCAACCTACTTTTATTTTTTTCATTGAGTTTATTGGTACATTTTAGGTATACAGTTGAGTTACATTCCTCACTGGGATCTTGTACCTTTACATGACAGATCTTGGTTCTCATTTTTTCCCCCATACTTGCAGCCTTCTTTTAGAAACATAAAAATTGGGGATATTTATCTTTGTTGGAAGAAATAAAGCCACATGACTTCAGGTTTAGAAAAATAATGCATTTACGTATATTTTAGATAAGAATGCAATGAAGCATTTGGAGATGTCAGTGGTAGTTGCATCTGGCTTATTTCCATTTTTTTCCAGTTTACAAAATTTTCTGGATGGATACTAGCCTTCCTCAAGATGTTCAGAACCTGGTAAGGTAAGCAGACGCATAACCAATGTTTGGTAAGATTTCCATGTTTCCATGTGTGACTTTTTCCTGTGGATTGATAGTGGTCTGTTCTAGAGGAGGCAAAAAGGCTTCAAGAAAGCTGTCATCTATGGTGGTGCTTCAGTGGGGCCTGCAGAGGAGATTAACAGACATCGGCCAGTTGGGGGAAGGGCATTCCAAGTAGAAGACACAGCGTGAGTGAGAGAATGCATGGCCTTTTGCAAGACCTATAAACACATGAGGGTTTGTACACTGGCACCATGAACACCCACATGAGATGGTTAACTGCTTTTGCAGGAGATGAAAGGCCTTCTACATCCCACAAAGATATTTCAAGGTTCAGGTGCTAAGGGATAGATTGGTTCACAGAACAAACAAGATACTCAGCAAACCTCCAAAATGAGTGAATGAGTAAACAAATGCAACTCAGGTCAAGCCTTCCAGCTAACCAATATGTTTATATATTTCTTCTATCTTCAAATTCCAAGAAAGTATCTCCTGGGCTGGTTGTCATTCATTAGCGTATTTCAGTGTTAATGAGTTATGGGAGACTTTTGAAACCTTAGAGAGGGTAGGAAACAGAAGAACTGAATTTTTCTTTCATCTCTGCTGTTTGCAAACATCATGAGCTCAGAAAAATGGCCTGAATTCTCCAAATCTTAGGAAGGAGGAGAGTTGGTTATCTGTAAAATAAAAGTCATTATATCATCCCTGGCCTTAAAGAATGAAAAGGAACATATGTGCTAAAAAGCATCGCAACCATTCATGACATCTAAAATTCTATACTATTACAAAGGATTATCACTTTATAAATCATGGGAAAAGCCAAAAAAAATCACTCATTTGCCTACAGGTATGAGAAATGGCAAAATGAAACTTGTAAATAAATCATCTCTGTCCCTAATACCACACTCGCACCTAGAGGCCCTGCTAGGATGGAAGGAATGAAAAGGGGTACAGATAGATGATGCCTAGATGGAGAAGTCTGAAGTTCACTGTTTTTCCTGGTCTTATCATTTTGCCCCCATCTTCCCACTATCCAGCCAACTTTTCAAACAATCACACTGTGTGACCAAATGGTCACAGAGCTGCACATCAGTGCCATCTTGTACCCCAGGTTAACAGCCACCAGCAAGGCTCAAGAGGCCAATGCCAAGGTTTACATGGCTCATTCACCCTTCATGATGATTAACTCCTTCTTCAATGGCCGAGACATGAGCATTCATCTTTCTAGGTTCCCCAACTATTACTGCCCAGGACCCTTCCCAGGCCATGCATCATGGCACTGGGGGCAGGAGGCACAGACAAAAGATGTCACTTAGGTTGATGTGGTGTGAAGAGAATGATTAATGAAAGTCACACACAGCCACCCAGCTTCTGACTTACCTACGCTCACTAAGGATGCTGACTTTGCTCTTTTCACGCACCCTCTTTCCCACGCCCTTCCCAGCTGCTGCTTTCAATAATAACTTCACTTTTGAGAGTTGTAATTTGAAAAAGGGAGGGAAAAATATTGGTTGTCGCCACCCAAATCATACCAGTGTCTCTAACAAGGATGCGTGCACAATTTTTTAATGCCCCAATCTCTGCTGCTTTTGCTGAATTTGAAATTCATGCTCTTATTCCACAACTATTCGTAAATACATCCTGTAGGTCATGATGCCTTCCCCTCACTAAGTAAGAAAGACAAAACCTCTTGTCCTGGGGAAGCTTATGTTCTTGTCAGAGAATGCAGATATTTCCAAGTAAATGGTAATTGTGCTACAGGGTAGAAAGTGTAGGGACCCGCACAGAGCAAAGAATGGAATATAAGTACTGGGATAAGAGTCAGTTGCAGTTTTAATTAGAGCAGTCATGATAATCAGCATTGATAAGCTGGCATTTGAGCAAAACTGGAAAGAGATACAGGGATGGCCAAGAAGTCTGAAGGCAGAGCACTCTCCTACTGAGGGCAGATAACACAAAATCCCAGAAATAGAGAGACATTTGAATTTCTCGAAGAATAGCGACCAAACTGGGTTGTATGAGACGCATGCTGGCAGGATAAATCCAGTTAGGATCAGGTCAAAAAGGAAAGAAGGGCTAGAACTTATACGGTCCTATTGGCCACTGTAGAGTCATCAGGTTTTTCACTGTATGAGTTGGGAAGTTGCTGGAAAGCTGTGAACTAATTTAAGATTCACCCTAGCTTCCATTTAAGAAAAGACAGCAGGTTGTATGGTAAGGCAGGAGGATCATGGCAGTCATCCAGGTGAGAAGTGATGGTGGCTGACCGTTTTTAATAATGGAGGGCCAGAAGTGGGCCAACGCTTGATGTATCATATCTCACTGACTGTAAGATGCCACAGTTTGTAGGACTCAGTCCTGTCATGGAGACATTGGGGATAGCAAGGAAATATGCATTTTAATGTTGAACTAAAAGGTTTCTGGCAAATCAAAAGTGAAAAATGAGCGATAGAATCCCAATGCTTTCAAAGATTGAAATCCAAACAACCTGAAGGTGATGCTTCTCTCCCAAGGTGGGAAAGGCCCAGTGAGGAAAGGGGGACAAAGCTGGGTCACAGCACAGCATGGGACACAGCAAATGTAAATATCTATGACAAGTACACAGGAAGACACCCTGTGGGCAGGCAGTTGATCCTGCAAAGAGAGAGTACAGAGATACAAACTGAAGAGCCATAGAATATAACTAATAACTGAAGTAAAGGAACGAATGAGATCACAAAGTGAAGGAGGGAAGATAGAGAAAAGAAAATCCATTGTGGAGCCCTCTGTCTGCCACTGTAAGAGATCTGGAAGGGGAAAGAAACCAGTGAAGGAAACTGGAAAGGAGAAACCAGTGAGATAAGATGAAATAGCACAAATAATGGAAAATAGCCAAGATTTCCAGACTGGTTTGGAGAAAGGAAAAACAACCTACTTATGTGCTTCTAAAACATATATAACAAAAAAAGGTTGATATCCACACTAGTTGTTGACAAGCAGTAAGCAGCCAGAGGGGAGTTAATGTGGAAATAACCATAGCAAAAAGATGGTAAAGAGAGAAGAGAATCAGGGTAGAGATGAAAAGATAAAGGAACCGAGTAAAGTATCACACTATTTATTTAATATGTTTCTTGACAAGCCACCTCACTCTAGGAAAGGTTTAAAGTGCTTTATCAGAAATCAGCTTGCTTGCATCAAATACTTTTAACTTTACAAAGCAATTGCACTTTCAGTTCTAATGCACTTCCTACCACTTCTTTGTGCCCCATTCTTTCACTGATTCACTCCTGCCGCAAAATGCCATAGAAAGCCAGTATCCCATGTGTCGGACATGTGAAAATACACAGTTCTACCCCCCTGGAAGCCAGTCTAGATGTGAAACTAAGCACTTCACACACTAATTTGTCAGGCACTCACAATCAGTCTTTCTAATCGGCAAAGTGTAGAGAAGAACCCTGAAACACACGACCCACGGGAAGCCAGGCCAGCAGCCTCCAGAAGCTCCCGTA
Source organism: Fukomys damarensis (assembly GCF_012274545.1). NCBI lineage: Eukaryota > Metazoa > Chordata > Mammalia > Rodentia > Bathyergidae > Fukomys > Fukomys damarensis. The sequence goes on from NW_022900917.1 coordinate 72,478,595, forward strand.
CTGTGGCAGGACCCGTGTTCACTGAGCTCCTCCAACCCTCCTGAGGGAAGCAGAAGTAGGAAGTCACCAACAGTAACCATAGCACATGTCCGATGCCTTTCGGGTTTAAAAGCCATGTCTGTAGCTTGCATTTATGTTAAATACTATGCATGGCAGTGTACAGAGGTGAGTTCTGTGTCATTCTCATCTTGAATGAGAAGCAAGGGCTCTAAGGAGCGGATGGGTTTTCCCTGGAGCACAGCCAGGAGGGTGTGCTTTAGCTGGAGCTGAAGCCCACGCTTCCAGACCTTTGCAACCAGCGGTGGTTTGGGGCCTTGGGGGAAGCTCTGAACAGATAAATGGTAAAGGCTGACTCAAAAACAAGAGCCAACTATCACCAGAGCAAGCAGGCCATGGAGAGATCAGGAAACAGCTGGGAGGAGACAAGGCTCTGAGCATGCCAGGGAGAAGGCACTTGGGGACAGAGAGGGAGGAACATGGCAACTCCAAGGGAGATCTCAGGGGAGTCGAACTACATGCTGCTGCTTAGAGAGGGGCCAAGATGCATTCCAGCCCTGTGTGGGAGCGCAGAAGCAACCCAACAGACCTACATACTGGGCTGACCCCCTGAGTCACCCTGGCCAGAATTCCGGCCCTGTTCACTAGCTATGGGAATCTTGGGCAAATCACCTTCACTCTCCCGCTTCTAATGACCAACATGGAGGTGAGAATGTGACCCTGGCAGATTTCTCATGAGATTTAAGTGGGGGAAAAAAGAACTTAACATACCATCTAGCACTGGGAAGCGCTCAACAAGTGGCAGCTATTATTGTTACTATTACATTGCAGAAAGAAGATGTTTCTGCTGTACTTTCCTCTGCCTTCTTGAAGCCGAAATGCAGTCTTCAGAGTTCTCCCAGAAACAATCCTCATAGGAGCTGGTTGGGAGCCAGCTATCAGAGATCTTCACAAACACCATGTGCTTCAAGAAGCTGAGGCAGCGCTAGAAGGATCAAGTGAAAACCCTGCTGTGGCTCGTTGGTCCTTTTGCTATCTCTAGAAGGTTTCTATAACTCCAAGATTACTAAATCCTAGAATGAACATTACCACTGAATGAGTGCATGTCCCACACAGGGTTGGTCCTGGGAACAACAATAGACCCAGCCAAGTTTCCTCATGGTGGCCCACATACAAGTCACACCAAGCCATTACCACACCCCTGCTTATCTCAAATCCCTTGCCTGCCCATGCATCCCTAGCACAGTTCCTAAGAACCAAAAGGGGTCTTTGGCCAACCTCACAGGAGCTGAGCCCTGGAACACCAGCTCTAGGTGTCCCCTGTATAAACACTGTTTTAATTTCCAAGAGTATTTGAAGCAATCATTCACAACTTTACTATAAGCAGAAAACTCAATCTGCCCCCCAAACATCTTGAGTCTATTGGCACTGTAGGCTTGGGTACTTGTGTTCATCACACTGTAGTGTAATCCTTTATCTATGTGCCAGTCCTAACTCTGGCAGGGCGGGAACAATGTGTCATCTGTGGAGACAGAGTAGCCAGCAATTGAGAATACCACTGCTCAGCTGTTAATAGGTACAGGGTTTGTTTCTGGAGTGATGAAAAATTTTCTAAAATTGATTGCGATAATGTTTGCACATCTCTGTCAAATACACTACAACTCATTGAATTGTATACTATAAATGTGAGGGAGTTATAGGGTATATGAATTATATCTCAGCAGATATGTTAAAAGAACATTACTGCCTACATTTGGGTCCCAGCTGTATGATCTAAAGCAAACTTTCTGTGATTCAGTTTCTTCACCTGCAAATTAGGTTAAAGCAATATCTATCAGAAAGAGCTTTGAGAGGCATTAGTTTTAAACAACTGAAACGGTTCCCAGAATATATAAAGCACTATGTAAGAATAGTGATTTCTCAGCTCTGAATTCCCAGAACATGTTAGCTGCATAAGTAAGAAATGAAAATTTTTCAAATATATACCTCTGCAAGTACCCACAGAATCCAGCTGTGGGCTATTCCAGGGGATGGGCCTTCATTAACAGAAAGCCCGCAAGATCAGATAGCTTGGGCTTGGATTCTCATCACCCCCTGATAGCAAGATGACCTCAGACAAGTCACCCTCACATTTACCCTCGAGACTCAGCACCCTTGTCCAACAAATGAAACTGATAATATTGCTTCTTCCAAATTCAAAAGATGGAGCTAAATAGTAAATAGGTTGAAGTTTTGTGAATGCTTTTGAAGACAGCCCAGGTGGCTTGCTCCTTGCAAATACCCTGTTATGCACTCCCCAGCCCCTCATGCATTCATCATTGGAGGAACGTGTACCAAATTCCACAAACAGGTGAGGCCTGACCCCAGGAAAGAGGAAAGAAGAAACTGGGCTCTGAGCCCAAACTGATCCTGTCGTTTGCACCCAAGCTGGGCTGTGAAACACAGGAAATGCTGTTCCTTTAAATTTTGTCCTTTGGTCACCGCAGATGAGTAAATTCAGAAGCAGCTGTCCGCTCAGCAATGCAGAATCCTTCCAGGGCAGCATTCCCTGCAATGCCAGGGTGAGAGGATGAATTAGGCAGGCCTAGCCACCCCCAAATTCTACTTGAAAAGCCTCTACTGCCATCTAATGACCCTGTGTGGAATCCACTGGTAAAAAGCCAAGAAAAGACATGAGAGTGAAGAGCTTATTAGCAGTGGAGATTTTATAGATTAAATAATCTACCCCCTTGTCCTCCACATGGGAAAATCTAGGCTCACAGAGGTAACTGCCTTTGTCCTGAGTCAGGCCTCTCACCCACAGCAGGCCGTATCTCCAGAATCCAAATCTTAGCTCTGCCCCACAACGTACCCTGTCTATCTGAAAATAAGAACTATCAGCCCAGCTAGTTTAGAGAAAAGAGACCCTGCCAAGTATCCGCTTCCTCTTCCATTTTCTGTTCCACCTTCCCCCTCTTGTGCCAATGGCCCCAGACTGGGCCTGCATTAATAGTCTCTTCTCTATCCAGTGTTACACTTGAACAGACCCTTTCAGGTAGAAAAGGTTGATTCGTTCACTTGGAAATATTTGCTGTTTTAAAAAGGATATGGAGGTCAGGATGGACCCTGTTTAGCAGATACACCACACACCCATATTACAGTTGTTTGCATCACATGTTAAAGATTTTTGATATTTCCACAACCTGACTACATTTAATAACATTTTAATAAAGTAGCCCTCTTTGTACTGAAATCTATTGAGTTTTTAAAGAATGCTGCTGCTTTCAGAAACAGTATCACTTGCCAGAAAACAAAATTCAACCATAAGACCTTGAAATAAAAACAAAAATATATTTATTGATAAAACAAGGTTAGCTTATTTTTTAAAATATGCTTTTAATTGGCCATGCTTGTAATACATGATAATTATATTCATCTTGGGGAATTGGTACATATGCACATAACATCTGTTTTTGGTTTTTTTTGGGGGGTACCAGGGATCAAACCCAGGCCCTTGTGTTTAGTGAGGCAGGCGGCAGCACCATGGAGCTAAATCCCCAGCCCTAATAATTTAATAATTTTTACCACCATTCCCAGGATCTTTTTTCCCATCCTCAGATCCACTTCCAATTTGGGGGAACCATTATTTACTGGTACTAAAGGATGGTGCCCCTCCCTGTTCCACACAAGACCAAAAAAAATGTGGTAAAAATACACCTTTGAGCAGCGAGAATGTGTTTTCAACTTGTGCCTGCAATGTGTGTGCACCATTTTCTCTCATTGTCGTGTTCTTTCTTGCTGGTCCCACCCGCAAACGTGGGTAAAACTCCCACAGGGTACTTCTGTGTTGTGAGTCCTAAGCCCAAGGATTATGGGTCCTTCACCTGCCTGGGGACCATCAAACAGCTGGGGCACCCTTCCTCCCTGAGAACAGCAACAGACATTCTTTTCCCATTGCTCCAGCTCTCTCGATGGGCTGCCCACCTGCTGGGGGGGAGCTGTGGAAGCCTCAGCTCTTTGTACCCCCGCCCTCTGCCTGTTCACCCGTTCCGAAGCCACATCTCCACTTTGCGCAGGTGAGAGTCATCTTGCTTCTTGCTCACAACGCAGCTGATCAGCAAAAGCGAGCAGCAGATGCGGTGCCTTGGCCCCAGCTGCACTTGGCAGGATTCTCCTCCATCCCACTGACCCACAGGTGCCTAAAGAGGGTTGTCTGTATTGAACAAAGAGAGGTTAACTAATTAGCAATTACTTCCGAAGACAATTTGGGTCTGTTTTGAAAATATTTAGAAATCGGTCAATGCAACCACCACCTGGAAGACATCTGACTATTCAGTCGTCTCCTGAAGAGAAACATCACCTTTGCACCCTTAAAAGACAGATCTTTTGAAAACTGATTGCTGTGTTAATGTACAGTCTAAATTTTGGGTACTAAAGCCCGTTTTATTTTTATGAACATATTAGTTGTACATATCATTAGGGTTCTGTGTGGTATTTTCATGCATGCATACAGTGCGTCCTATTTTATTTCTCCATTCATCTGTTGATGAGCACTTAGGCTGATTCTGTATCTTACCTATTGTGAATAGTGCCACAGTGAAAATGGGAATGCAGGTAACTTTAGTGTAGTGATTATATTTCCACTGGGTCCATAATCAGACATGGGTTAGCTAGATCACATAGTAGATCTGTTTTTAGTATTTTGAGGAAACTCCATGCTGCAGTACTAATTTACATGTCTACCAACAGGTTCAGACATGCTTAGGCATCTTTTCTACCACCAGTCTATGCGGGGAGGGTACAAAGAAGTCGTGGCAGCTGTCAGGAGAGCTGGGCTGCAATCTCACCTGTTGTGTTCACCAGCTGAGGAGTCATGGCCACATTAGTCATTTTATCTGCAGTTCATTTTCCGAATCTGTACACTACAGTCACACGACCTGCTGTGCCAAACTCAGTAAGATCTAAACAAGAGAAAAAATAATAAAGCAATTTACAAACCCAGGAGATCCTTGCAAATTCTATTACAGATCCCTCAATGGCGAATTCTAGCATTCTAAAGTACATCAAAAGAATTATAAATAAGGAAGGAAATTCTGAACCCAACTAACTTTAGAAATAGAGAAACTGACTTCCTGAGAAGTTAGGCAGCTTCCTCCAAACTTCACAGTGAATTAGGAGCCCAGCTCAAGTTAAAAGCCTGTGTCTGGATTCACATAGTATTCCTGTTATAGGTCCACCTTTGGAAGGATAAATGTTCCAAATGTGCTCATACAAACACATTGAGGACAATTCAGTTGGTTTACCACTCACAAAGACCTCTTCAGTCATCAAATACCAGATCTAATTTTTGTCTTAATTCTCTCAACGTGGAGAATGTCTTTGTACAAAGAACAAGCACTGCCCAAAAGCTGAGGAGAAAAACATAAAGAAGGGACAGAGCTGGGAGTTTCACACGCTAGGAGCTCTCACATCCGATCCCGCCTCAGCACTCTCCTAAGTACAACCTGCAGTGGTCTGGCCATTGATCATGTCCCAGGAATCTGGAGAGCTGCCTGGGAGGGGAGATTAGTTACAGAGTCACTGAGGGGTGCAGCCTGTCACATGAAAGTCACTTCCAGTTGGAAAGGATTGCAAATTCCCGCCCTCTGAGTGGTGTTTCAGATGGCTGTGGGCAGTCACCAAACAGCAAGAGGAAGTCTGGAGGCAGGGGCATTCCAACAGCCTGTCCGAGACCCACAGTCCCAGGAAAAGAGACCTCTCTGAGGCACCACCAAGCCTTACCTCAGCTTAATGTTTTTCGAGCAAAAAATAGCAAGTTGCAATTTGTCTTCACTGAAAACAGTTGTGAGTTAACAGCTCAGGGACATTTCCATTCCAGCCTAGAGCTTCTCCAAATGCTCCTATGACATAAACAAAAATGATAGGCTTCCTTTTTTTGTTTGTTTGTTATATATAATTCATTTATTGCTTTCTCAGATTGTTTTCTTTTTTTCTCATTGGGTTTATTGGTACATTTTAGGTATACAGTACAGTACAGTTACATTCATCATTGGGATCTTGTACCTTTACATGACAGGTCTTGGTTCTCATTTTTTCCCCTTGTCCCTGCCCTGCCTTCACCCCCTCCTCCCTTACCTATTTACAAAGACTTTGTTTCAATTTTTTTGTTTTCTCATATTTTTTCTTTCCCCTTATTTCCTTTCCCCTACCTTTCCCACTTCCCCTACACTTTTAGCCATTTTCTTCCTATTTCATGTTGTCAATTATACCATTAGGATCTTATTTACAATTATAGTTTTTCACACCAGAAAAACTATTTGGTATTTACACACATGACTTATTTATTTCATTTAAGAGTATGGCCTCGATATGCATCGACTTTCCTATGAATGATTCTAATTTATCATTCTTTATGGCTGAGTAGTACTCCATTTTACAGAAAAACTACATCTTCTTTATCCAGTCTCCAACTGATGGGCAACAGGGCTGTTTCCAAATTTTAGCTATTACAAACTGTGCCGCTATAAACATGGGTGTGCATATATCACTGTGGTATGATTTTTTAATTCTTTTGGAAAGATACCCAGCAGAGGGATAGCTGGGTCAAATGGAACCTCTAATCCTAGTTCTTTGAGGTATCTCAATATTGATTTCCATAGTAGTTTCACCAGTCTGCCCTCCCACCAACAATGGAGAAGTGTTTCTATCTCCCCACAACCCTGCCAACATTTGTTATTGGTTGATTTCTTGATAGCAGCCATTCTTTGTGGGGTGAGGTAGAATCTCAGTGTTGTTTTCATCTGCATCTCTTGAAAGACCAGTGATGTGGAACATTTTTTCATATATTTACTTGATGCTTTTACTTACAGCATGGTACTGGCAAAGAAACAGACCTGGAAGACACAAAAACAACCCCAGATGTACTCAGCTACCTCATCTTTGACAAAGGAGCTGACCGTCCCCACTGGAGGAAAGATAGCCTCTTTAATAAATGGTGTTGGAAAGACTGGATTTCAACCTGCCAAAGATTAAAACTAGACCCTTATCTTTCATCATGCACTAAACTAAAATCCAAGTAGGTTAAAGATCTAAATATTTAAAAAGAGACACTAAATTTGCTGGAAGATAAGTTAGGCAGAACTCTTGAAGACATTGGCATAGGAAAAGACTTTATGAACAAATCCTCAGTAGCACAGGAACTAGCAGAAAGAATCAACAACTGGAATCTCATCTTATTAAAAAGCTTCTGCACTGCGAAAGAAACCATCAACAGAACTAAGAGACAACCTACAATGTGGGAAAATAATTTTACCAGCTGCCCCTCAGACAAAGGACTATTATCTAGAATATAAAAGAACTCAAAAAAATCAGGCCCCCAAACATAAAGACCCGATTCAAAAATGGGCATCTGAAATGAAGAGACATTTCTCAAATAGGTTTCTTTTATATGTATCAGAACTTTGAAGAGCCTGTTATGTGCCGAGTGAGTTACATGCCTTGATTTGTCTGATCCTTACACGAGGCCTGGGGAGAGAGGCACCAATATCACTGTGACACCCAGGGAGCCTGGTGCCCAGGGTGGGTAAGGAACTTGTACAAGGTCAATGACTGGAAATGACAGTGGATGAACCAGGTCTCTGACCAGACAAGCTGGATTATCAAATTTATTTATCTAAACAAGTTGGATAAACAGGAGACAAAGTGACCTTCAAATAAAGGATGAAGTATCTGACTCAGTTTTGTTGATTCTGAGACCTAATCATACAAGAGTATCCCCTTTATCCTATCCACAGGGGATAAGTCCCAAGCCCCGCAGTGAATGTCTGAAACCAAGGATAGTCCTGAACCCTACACACCCAAACCATGACACCAAGACAGCTGATTTGATGACCTAGATGACTACTCCATGACAAATGGGCAGGTAGCATATATGGCATGGATTCGGTAGACAACGAATGATTCAAGTCCCAGGCTCGGTCCAAAATATCATCATATTTCTCAGAATGGCCTGCAATTGAAAGCCTATAAATGGTTTAATTGTGGAATTTTCCATGTAGTGTTTTTGGACCACAGTTGACTATGGGTAGCCAAAGCCACCAATCAGGGGGTTACTTTATTATCAAGTCATGGCAAAGCTGTATGGCTTCAGTGGTTTCAAACTCCCTCCTTATTTCAAAACATGCTATCACCTCTCATGATTGCCCCCTGCACCCCACAGTCCTCTTGCTTCTCATACCTTCCTCTGAGACATCTCTCAGATCCCGTTCCCATGAAAGATATCCCCCTAACATCACAAAGGGATTCTTGTCTAGCTTCCACTCTTGTTCTAACCCAGCTAAAAGAGCACGATTGTCCTCTACTTCATGCTGCCTTCACAGTTACAATATGTGCTTACATCTGTGGTGTAAAATGGATTAAACATTTCCCTTTAAAACTTTAGGGTGATAAGGACTTGGAAATTTTACCTCTCCTTCTTCAGGCAGAACCTTTCTAAATCAACAGCATGAAAATGCCCTTTGAGAACCACAGGGAAAGTATTATTGCCTCCCTTTTATGAACTAGGATATGGAGGCAAAGCAACTGAACTCAGATTGTGGTGAGCAGATTATGGCCAAGGCAAAAAAGGAGTCAGGAACCTGGGCCTCTCAGGGGAAACTCTGCCTTCTATAGAGACTTTTTCCAGAGAATCTATGAATTTTACTGTAAGCTTTTTTTATGATATTACTTTTATGAGCTGTCAACACTATAAAAGCACATGGAACAGGACAGCATTATCTTCTTTCAGATATTCAGTTCCACTTTTCTGACATCTTCTGCCCAGTACTGGAGATCTAGGAGAATGTAGATGAATTCACCAACCTCCAGAAGTGTAGGTCAAGACCTTGGGAACAGAAGCACCTCTCCAACACACAGACACTGAGCACCCTGTTTAGGTAAAGGGGGTCTTGCAAACTGCTCCTTAAAGACCACCCTGCATCTGCCTGGCCCTCAGGTTCTCTGGGCACCCTGCACGGCTCTGCAATAGACTGAACAGGAAAAAGGCCTGAGGTGGCTTCCAGCCCAGCTGTTTCACTCACCAGCTGTGTGGCCACTGGCAAATTTCCCCCAGGGATTGAACCCAGATTCTACATCATGGCCTCAGTGTCAAGGTCGGTAATACCATGAAGCAGTTTGCATGGTGACCACTCAAAAGATACTTCCACATTCCTAACCTTCGGAACATGTAATCCCAGGAACATCCAGAGTCTCTACATATGGAAAGAAGCAGGGACAAATTCTCCCTGGAGCCCTCAGCGAGTCCGACCCCTCCCCACATTGCCTGTGGACTCTGTGTCTGTGGGAAAACACAGTCCTGGGTGGCTTTTAAGCCACTAAATTTGTGGCATTTGTTAAAACAGTCTTTGGGATTAATGCCTGCTTGCAGGGCATGCTGAGCATGGGCCCTGTCCCAGAGTGAGTATTTCATCATATGATTGGTGTTGTTTTTGCCTGTAATGTGCCCAAAGCAAGTATACACATAAGCATGTGTGTATACCTGTGTCCTGCAGATAATTTTCAAAATAACAGCCCCAAACTTTGATCTAAGTGAGGTTGGATAGAACCTACGAGAAAATTTTGAAAGTATCTTAACAACTGACTCTGATACAAAACCAAAACTGGTATTTTATGAGTACACACTGACCCATCTTCTATCTGACTAGTCTATTGGAGGTCATGTGGGTAAGTATTTTCACCCCACTCCTGTTCTCCAACACTGCTCTCCCGTCACCACTGACATGGGAGAGTCCCTGAAGCTGATTGGTGCACCCAGTACAGACTGTGGACAGTGATTTGTCCACAGTGATCACACTGCTGTTTCTTAAACTGGGACTATACATATGATTGCAGGGAGATTAAAAGTATTCTGATTAATTTTAAACTAAATTTTAAACCACTGATAGGAATACTTATTTTCCAGGCAGGAAACTGAGGGCCAAACAGATTAAGTACAAGCCCAAGAGTGCAGTGAAGGACTGACTTGTAAGACCAGAGTCTTGGACTCTGGACCTGTATCCACGATCTGCTGCTCCACTGGCCTTAGCTTTGGCCACCTAGCCCCCACTGCCAGGGCCTTGGAGTGCTGGCCTCTTGGGCTCTAGCACCTGCCTTCAGGTGCAGTAGTGCCCACCCTCCTCAGAAGGTCCAGCCCTGGGTGGGAGAGGACTCCCAGCAGCACCTCCAGCCCTTCTCTGGAAGTGGACTTGGTCTTCATCTGCACTTAGACAGCCCAGCTTCTGGGCCATTCCTCCCAAGGGTGGAGCCTTTGCTTGGAAATCTTCCCTCTGATCAGATCTTTCCCCCCACTGTGGCTTTTCCTATGCTCAGAGCTGACACCCAGGCCTTATCTCAGGCAGAAATGTCCAGGGTGCAGGACCGTTGAGATAGTTCTCAGGCACATGTTTTCACAGAGGAAGAAAGGAGGAGGAGGAGACAGTGATCACCAAGCTGGTTCTGAGAAAGGGTCCTTATCTGCTCTGATCCAGCTCTGGATCCTCGAACTGGTGTCAACCTCACAACTGGTGGGGGAGGCAGCAGAAAAGTCCAAAGCTGGGTGGGGAAAACCACCACCTAAAGAAAAAGTGCAAATACCTGTGAGAGCTGTATCCTCAAAGCCCTGAGAGGCACCAGGCCATTGTAGCACAATGAGAAGCCAATAGAATACTAGAAACCAAGCACTTCCCAAACCCTAGCATGGGAGGATTGCTCAGAATTTTGGAAATGTCTGTGTGGGATTTCCCAGTGCAGTGAGCAGGAATCTATGTATGTTGAAAAGATATGTGACCATGGATCCCAGTAACTGTCCCAAAGTAAGGGAAACGGGGCATAACTACATAGTTGGTGAATGACCAGAGAAATTGTATAATCAATATTTTCTGGATTTCACTGGGGTAATTGGGCAAGATTTATAAGCAAGACTGAGCTTAATAACATCTCACTTCTTCCTCGAATGCTTGAAGGATCAAAAAAAATTCCACAAGGTCTAAATAAGTACCTCAACTTTGGGAAGAGCTGACCTAACCATGGCAAGGCCCAGTGCCCTCCATTTCTAACCACGGTGGAAAGCGAGGCTCTAAATCCAGCTCCTGGGCCATTTCCTGAGTGTCTGCAGCTGTAGACAAGGAGGACTTGGATTAAGACTAAAGAAAGGAGGAGTCATTACAGGAAGAAGTATCTGAAACCACAGAGGCAGAAAAGCCAAAAGCATCTTTGGGACAATTAACAGGTGGACTTAACTAGCATGGAAGTTTCTGGAATGGGTTGTAGGAAGTGAGTGCTTCCTGTGCTCCATGAAGTTCTAGATGTATCATCTCACTGTAGCCTCACAGATAATATCCTGTGGGATATTATCATTCCCAAACATAGTAAGGATCTCTGGACACAGAAAAGCTAACAGACTTCCCCAAGATCGCACAGCTGTTAAGTGGCAGAGGTACAATTTTTTAACACAGACAGGGTTGAAAGTCCATGCTTTTAATTAACACTTTATACTTGAAGGAGTTCATCATAAATGAGCTGGAATAGCTGGATTTAGCATGGGCATTGCCTTGAATGTGTTTGCATTTAATCCCTCTGCAGAAAAGAAAATGACATTGTAACTAAATAACTGTCCTTATAAAGACAAAACATCTTCTAGAGCATGTTTCATGTACTCCCAAGCCAAAGAAATGATAGAAGCCCGAGATAGAAGAAATGCCAAATACCCTGATCGGATCATTAACACATTATGTTCATGTGATGAAATGTTGTGCTGCAGCCCCTAGATTAATGCAATGATTATATGTTAATTAAATGTAAATATACATAAATTTTAATGAACTAGTGATTGCAGGGGAAGGTGAGAAAAGAAGTTCTCTGTAGCAGGTTCCTCGCCTCTCCCGTTTCTCCACAGCTTTCAATGCTACAGCTGTCCCATGTCAGAGCCAAAGGGTCCCTTTGCTAAGGGGAGAGAGGTGGGCTAGATAGATGGAGGGCTGGAGTCAAGGAAAAGCATGCAAGAATGAAGGCAGGCGTGACTGGGAAGGAGGTAGCAGAAGGCTGAACACGTGAGGGAGACTTGAGAAAAATTAAGACAGAAAGCTCAAAAGCACTGGGTGAATAATTTGAGGAAAATATTTGATACCGGTCGGGGCTGAATTTCATCCACAGCACACCTGTTTCTGACCTAAGAATTGGGCTTCCCAGCCCTCCTAAAAGGAATAAGGCAGAATGTTGACGCCGTCTCTGCCCCCGAATGTCAAGGACAGTGTGTCACCTGTCTGTCACTTTCTGGATGCCTCCTGGGAGCAGTGCCCCAGCCCTGGAGTCCTCCTGCAGAAGGTAGGGCTAAGGGAGCAGGAAAGCCTCACAGGACTTGGCCTTAGCATTTCCAGACCCCCACGCAGATGAGGCTGTTTCGTGTCCTAGGAGAGTTCAGGCTTGGGGGTTTCTGTGAGTCACACACCCCCTTCCCGACTGAATCAACACTCTGGGAGAGTGGGCAAAAGGAGCAGTCTGTGTCAGCTCCAAGAGGGGGCGTCCCCTGCTCTCCCACTGCTGCCCTGGGTGCTCCCCTCAAGCCCTTGTTTGACTCCAGGTTGGACACCATCCTCTCCTTTTCCCTGGAGCAAGGAGGATGGACCCAGCCTCGCCACATCGCAGGAAGGCGCAAATACAGAGCGTGGCTCCCTAGTTCAGTGTCAGCTCTGCCTTCCGATATGGTGTTTGAGGGCACCTGCGTTTTCCCCTCCCAGGATGTCAGATGGTTGAGGAAGGGGGCTGCCTTCCCATCCCGACGTCCCCACAGTGCCCAGGCCAAGGACAGGCTCAGAAGTGCACATGGATGCACTGAACATTAGAACACCTCCCTTTGGGGCAGTATTTCGCCTCCTCACGCTCTCCTTTATCAGGTCTTCATGCCTTACTCTTCTTCCTAGTAAATGCAGTCCTTTTCCTCCCTCATGGCTCAGCAGGAAGGCCACCTTCCCCATGAAGCCCTCTGCATTCTCCCCATGCCAGTACCCGGTCTCTGCTTCCCCGGTGCCACTTAGCTAGGATTGCTACACTCAGAAATCTTCCATGGCGCCATCCTTTCCTGGAGAAGCTGGCAGTCATCTTTGTATTCTTAATAAATGTGGTGAGAAGACGCGTAAGGGAACGCACAGATGGGTGGCTGGGTGAGTGGTTGAATACACAGATACCCAGAGAGATGAGAGCAGCGGAAATAAGTATAGGTGCACAGGGACTGAAAGCACCAGGCTCCCAGGCAGAGGCTCCAAATTCTACCCCGAGCTTTAGCCCCGAGTTTAAAGGTGATCTCAGTAAAGTTACTTCCCTTCTCTTGGCTTCTTATTGCTTGTGTTTGAAAAGGAGGTGTTAGACTAAAATTGCTTCAACTCCCTGCTCTCCAGGTCTATGAATGAAAGATGCCCCAGACCAACTGCATTAACGGATGTTTTGCGCATCTTCCCTTGAAAACAACAATGCTCCTCACCCAGCTTCTTATCGGAAACTGCCTTTCCCTGTCCAGTCCCCACCAGGAGCTGTGCTATCTCACAGGAGCCTTGCTCGGAGTGTTTGTGAACAAAAGCAAGTGCCTTATCTGGTCACTCTCTCACGGGCTGCCCTGCCCCTGAAAAGCATGAATGGATTTGCTGAATACACGGCCTCTGATAGTCTTCCCAGCCCAGGAATGGAGAGAGAGGCAGCCTCAGCTTTCTTGGAAAGATTGTGCAATTTCACGCCACTATCAGGGCTGACAAGAAGGCAACTCCTAGCCCGGGACCCTTCAGCTAAGTTCAACCCCAGGTCAAGCCAGGGCCCCCATCAGCTCAGGGGTACAGGAAGAAATTCCAGGATGTTGCCAGAAGCTAACAACAGTTCCCAGCTGTTCCCAACCTCCTCCTCCTCCTCCTCCTCCTCTACTGAAGGAGTTTGGAGTGGGGGTCTTCCCACAGACAGAGAAGAAGGAGGGTCAAATGGATGGCTGTGCCTAGGGCCAGAGCAGAGGACAGGGCTGCCAGAACAGCACTGCCTCTGTCATCAGCAGCTCCTGCACACTGCCCAGGGCCTCGGACAGGGAGCCCCCTCCTCTGGAACCATTTGGACCCTTGACATCAGCTGTACTGATGTGGTTACCCTTATTTGGGGACATGAAACCTAGCTCACCCTGCTCAGGGCCTCGCTCTACAATCCCTCTGGGAGCATATGCTGGCAAAGTCTTACTGAAACGCAGCTCCCGAATGGATTTCCCTTCAACAGCATCACACTGACACCCACGTTAGAATGAGTTTTGCGCTGAAAGCCTATGTGGGCTTCCTCTCCTTCTCCCCACCCACCCCGCCTGAACCTTCCACCCTTCACTCCCACGGCTTACCTGGACACCCATCACTCACCCTTCAGATCCAGGCATGGATCTGATCCCAGCCTGAGAAATACCTTCCCTGCCTGCCCAGGCAGCCAATCGCAGCCCTCCTCCGACAACTTCCACCCATTTTCCCTGTGATTTCTCAGACTCCGCCACAGCCGGCCCTGAGGCACGCCTGTGTCTGCACCCCGCTCACACACCTTGCTAGCACTGTGATCCCCCGGTGACACAGATTGGGCTTATTTTTCATCACTGTCTACCAAAAACCTGACTATTGCCTGGTACTCAGTAATCATCAACAAATAGTTGATGAAGAAAGATGAGTGGATTCATGAACAATCCAGTCTCCAGAGTCCTAGAAGAGAAAAGAGTAATACTTATTAAAAGCCAGGAAGTCCTTAGTACATAATATCTCAGTTGTTTCTTGTTTTTATTGAAAGAACTCTGGAGATGAAGAAGACAGCCTCTTGCCTTTCAGGAGCTCGTGGGCCCTGGAGATCTGATATATGATTCTCTATTACAAATATTGACTGCTCATCACAGCCTCCTACAGCAGCTGTGAAGCTTGGGAACACTAAGCTCCTTGCTCAGGACACAGAGCTAGTTGTTGGCAAAGCTGGAATCCAGGCCTCCTGAGTCCTAGGTTTTCTACTGGCTTCCTCCTGCCATTCTCAACTCAGACTGTTTTCTTTTTCAGTGTTTGCATTTGAAAGTAGGTAGATAGGGCGGAGTGCTGGAGATCCACACTTCTGGCAGGGGCTGGAGAAGGTGCTTCCAGAGCCGGCTACCCTAAATTTCTTTGAAACTTTCCTTCTTAATCTAAAAAACAGATTCTTATGATTACTATGCAGACTGAATAGGGGAAGCCATTAGTACCTTTGGCACTAAGATTTCCCTAAGAGTCAAGGATGGCTGAATGGAGGGGTCGGGTGGTTCTGTGTGGAAGGTTATACACCACCCTCAGAACACAGGGCACCTGGGGCATCACTGTTGGTGTTGTGGGGCTAAATGGGAAGGTGGGGCAGCAGAGTAGAGAAAGGAAAACCCAAAACACATCCTGGGGACCACTGTGAGAGCTCCCAATGGCACCCTCCAATGCCTTCCTGTGGCTGTGGGAGTGAAGAAATCAAACCTGTGTTTGATGACACTCCACCCCACACTAACAATGACAAGGAAGACTAGGAAAGAAGAGAATTTGGAGACTAAGACACTGGAAGGGGAATTTTGGGGCAAAGCCAGGCAAGAGTTGAGCAGGACAAAAGACTGTGGGGAAGTGGCTGGAACAATGGGCCACAAGACACAGCTAAAATTTCGAACACAGATCTAGCAGTTGGTCAGGCAGGTGCCACAGAGAGAGCACGAAATGCTCCTCAGACTTCCAGCTTGGGAGGTGGGGCTTCCAGTGTCACCATTACCGAGACTCAGAGTACGACAGCCACACAGCCATGGATGTTGGTGGTGACGTGCAGTGGCGGGGTCACCCAGGGACATCCAGGTGGTGTCCAAAAGGTACACAGCAAGTGGGTCTGAAGTAGAACCAAGACATCTGCATTGCAGATATCGTTGGGGCCATTTGGTATGAAGATGAGGGGCAGGATTTACCTGCAAAAGAAATCACCATAGGGATAGAATCCCTATTTTTAAAAACGTTGAATACCCATGCTTAGAAAAAGCAAGGCCAGAAAGGAGAGCAGGAAAGATTGGCAGAGATGGAGGAAGACTCTGAAATCCTGAGAGGAGATACAAAGGCAGAAAGGAGGAGAGAAATACCATGTGACTGTCATACGAATTTACACGTAAGTTAAAATAAATTGAGAAAAGAAAAAGTCTTTCATGGCCCTGTGTACCAACAGAGGAAACCACTGTTAACACGCTGGCATATTTCCTTTTTAGTCTTTTTTATTTTCCAAGCATCTATTGAAATGAAATAGTTTGTGCAATTAACGAGTGTAAATGTAATCCTTCCTAATTTATATGACATTATTCTAAAACCTGCGTGTTAAATAATAAAGCGGTGCCAACACAGGAAAGGAAGAAAGAAAGAAAAGAAGGGAGGGAGGGGTGAAGGGAGGGAGGAGCCATAGATCTTGTTGAACCCAGCAGAGCCCTGAGATAATGTAAGCCTGAAAAGGATATGGTTTCTTTCAAATTCTTTTTAAATCTTACCTAAAGCTTAGAAGTATACAAAACTCATTCCCCGTTTTTTAAAGAAGAAAGAAAAAAATTTTTTTTTACAATTCCAGTCCCTGTCCAAAACTCTCCTACATGTAGCAACACCTCCATCTGCTGGCCGTGAGTGGTATTATCACAGCTAGGTTCCTCGGCTCAGGCAAGCCCACGGCCCCAACAAACAAGGAGATTGGCAGGGCTCCTCAGCCTACTGAGGTGTAACAGCCAAACCTAGCACCTTCACTCTGTCCCCTCCCTACTGGAATACTGTACACCACCATGGCCACAAAGAATTAGTATCGAATATATTTCTGGGGAATATAGGGACTTGAGCTGCCACGGCATACAAGGGGGACTAGAGATTTAAGCCGTCTTGCGGCCAAAAGGCAAGCTGGTGTGAACAAGCACTGGCGTAGAGTTAAGAACTCCCCAGACCCAGCCTAATACCGTGCCTGTGCCAATGTGATGAGGCTCAGAACCACCAAAGAAGGTCACAAACTCTGCCACTAGGTAGATGAGCATTTAGGGCTCACCTCCCAGCAATGCTTTCCTAGCTTTGACAACAACTAAATTAACTCTTTGCCTCCATCTTCAGGTCACCTCTCCTGATGCTGTAATAAACTGCAAAACAGCCTCATGAAAGCAACTTCAACCTGAGTCCTTCCAGAGGGTTCTGCACAGGAAGGGAGCCTCGCGTGTGGATAAGAGGACCACTCAGACCACACTGGGAGAGGATGCGTGAAGTGAGAGATTTCCCTCCCTTCCTCCTCCCATGACTATACACACAAGGCCATCTATGTGCTTATACACAGATCGAGCCCTGTAGCATTTCCTCACTGGGGCTCTGACTGTAGCTCTGAGACTGGTCGTGTCTTACTCTCTGTCTTTATTCACACCAATCAATCACCCTCTGAGAGCCCAAGGATATGGAAGGCTAGAGATTCTCAAACAGAAAATGAGCTTGGAGCCCCACATTCCTGGAGTTGGTTTCACGCAACCACTGAGACTGATATGGTTCTTAGAGCCAAATGACTGCTAAGCAAACAGATGTGGGCCTAACAGCTGCCTCTGGCACAGGGGAGGCCAGGGGAGAAGGGCACTGCTAAGCAGGCAGTGGGCAAAAGAAAAGGTGAGAGAGAAAAGATAGGGGTGCTTATTACCCACCGATTTACAGGACATCCCCTCATGGTGACCATGAGTTCAGGCCGTGACCTCATCCCCCAGGAAGCTTCTGGACAGACCCTCCATTCACTGAAATGCTCAGATAATAGACATTCCTGGCAAAAGAGGAAAAGGTTAATTTCCCTCTGACTGGAGAAGTAACAGATATGCCAGTTAGCATAATTCTTGGGATTAATGCTCATTCTTGTAACAACCCTATTTCCTTTTCTCTCACTAATGAGTCCACCAGGGAAAACTATCAAGTCACTGGTCTTGTTGTTCTGTGCTTTCGCTAATAGAGTGTGTCATTAGCACCTAGTGTCCGGCAGCAGCCAGACACGCACAGTAGGTTCCACAGTCAGCGCAACAGACTCGGGCCCTGTCCCGGAGCCCACAGCCGGGCAGGCACTTCTCTGGACACAGGCTCTGGGATTAGACAGCCAGGGTCCCATCTGCCACTTCCTGCCCAAGAGTGGGAACAGGTTGGTTTGCCTCCCCGTGTTTTATTCTCTTACCTGAAAGTGCAGGTCCTGAAGGCACTGACCTGAAAGGTGTGGTGAGCATTCAGTGAGGCTATCGAAGAGAACAGACAGCTGTGCCAGGTACACGGTCAGCACTTAATAAATGTAAATCTTGGCCCCTCAGGGGGCCAAGACTCTGGGCCGTCGTTCAAGGCCATAACTGGGCTGAGGAGAGGAGAGTATGGGCTTCTTTGAAGAGGAAGAGATTCCCCCTGAGAGTGTGCTGACTTGGGACACTTCTTGGACATTGTGGCGGGCTGCAAAATGCCCCCCTTATTGGTGTCCATGTTCTAACCTCTAGAATCTTTAAATATTGCAGATGTGACTAAGAATTTGGAGGAGGGGAGAGCCTGAGTGATTTTGTGGGTTTGATATAATCGTAAGCGGCAGGCAGAGCACCCCAGTCAGAGTCAGAAGAAGGTAATGGGGAGAATGGAAGCTGATGGAGAGGATTCAGGGTCAAAAGCCAAGGAACATGGGCAGCTTCTAAAAGCAGGAAAAGGAAGCAAAGCCTCCAGACAGAACTGCCAATGCTGATTGTTAGATTCATTTCGGATTTCTGTCCTTTAGAACTGCAAGAGAAAACATTTTTGTTGTATAAGCTACAGGATTGGTGGCAATTTGTCACAGCAACAATAGAAAACTAATACAAATTTGAATACAAATGCAAGCATATTGCCTTTCAAGGTGTCCCTTTTGAAAAGGCAGAAGGGTAGAACCAAGAAAGTGCTGGGCCTGGCACTGGAAATCTGTCTAGATTATTCTGTGTCTTTGAAAATTACTCTATGTCTGAATCTCATTATTCCAGCTCTAAAATGAAGATAGCATATTCATTTCAAGTGTTGGCTGCACATTAGGTACTAAAAAGTTGTATCACTCTGTACATAAAAAATGCATGGTGCCCCCGGCCCCTTCCCCCAAAGTGCTGATTATATAAAAGACCCAGCCCCTGTTAGCTGTGGCTCACAGTGCTCACATGAGCCCTGAATATGATGACCAGGCTTGACTGTGTTTAGGTGACTGGCTTTGGGAGCCTCTCGGGGGATTGATGGGGCACGTTTCTGGGTGAGTCTGGGTGGATCATCGCAGTGTGATCTTGAGTACTCTGTTCATCCGGTCCCTCATGCCTTCCTCTCTGGCACTGTGCCCTGTTTCTTGGATGCCATGAACTAAACAGCTTTACTGCATCACACCTTTCTACTGCGATGTTTTTTGCCTTGGAGCCAGCTGAGCCAGCTGACCAGGGACTGAATCTCCCTTACACATAAGCCAAATTAAACCTCTCTTCCTTCAAGCTGTGCCTGTCAGGTGAATGTCAGGTATTGTGTCCACCAATGGACAAACTGACTGATACAAGAGGGTACTGTCCATTTCCAGTGCCTGACCCCTCATTGCTGTGTGAGGTTCACATATAAATCTTAAATACCTTATACTCCCAGGGAGACGATATTTTTATTTCTTTTACCAGACCTTAGCTCATCCAGCCATCCTGCACACTCCCATTCATGAGAATCAAAGGTGCCTCACTGGCAGCCTGTCCTTGCTTTTAGGCCACCACCTCACTGCTCTGGAAAGCCAGAGAAATAAGTTCCAAACCCTGTCCTGCCCTTCGGGAATATCACTGCCACCATGATTGCTACTGAAGACAATGACAGCAAGTGTGTGCTAAATACTGGGCACTAGAGGCTATGTGAGAAGGCACTAGGGGTCTTTTCATCTCTTTTATTCTTTTCCCAGAAGGACGTCTCCATAACGACATAATGGAATTGTGCACTAGGAGGTCAGCAACATCGTCAAACAGTTTTTAAAGCTTCTTTTGTAGATATTTTAGTCTTAGATAAGAGAAAGTCTCCTGCCAATATGCTTTCCACCTCTGCTCTCTCTCCCCACTATTCTAGCTATAAATGGGACCTGCATGAGCTACAGCTCCCATTCTACCCTAGGGATCAAGACAGATATTATTCCTTCTACAAGATAGAATCAAGGGAACCAGAATGTGGTTCTTGGTCTAAAGGCAAGAAGGATGCACCGTGGAGGCACTGGGGTGGATAATATGAAAGAGAGAGGTCAAGAAAGAGCAACTCTGGAGTCCACATGAGAGTAAGAAGGACCCTAGTGCCCTTCCTCGGGACTCTGGTTCTATGCATGTTCATCAGGCTTTCATCCTGGTAATGTCCTGCCCTTGTCTGTCCTTTCACAGCTTACAAGTCAACCTGAGATCCTGCCTGCATCCACTTCATTTTACTTAACCCTCACAAGAACCTGTTGAGGTTTTTGTCACTCCCACAGTTGATGCCCAAGCATCAGTAGGTCTAAGGCGACCCACCGGTCAGAGCCTGGCTTCAAAGCCTGTGTCCCTTGGAGGCACCCCACTTCCACTGCCACTCCTGAAGTCCTTTCCCAGAAGTGCAGCACTAAGAGCATCTTCGGGGCCTCTTCCAGCAAGGCCCAAAGCCCTGGGTGGTCTGAAACTTGTAGTTTTACCCTGGAACGAATGAAGAACTGGAAGAGAAGGGCCCTTCTCATGCCGGAAACAGCTGGGCCCAGCTGAGGAGCAGGATACAAGCCCCACAAAGCCCCACCCTTGGAGAGGAGGCACAGCTATCTCAGGGTCCTGGAAGGAAGCCAGACAGTGTACTAGTGGGGGGGGAGTGGCTAGAGGACGCTGGGCAGCTGCTGGGGGGGGTGAGTGCTGAATGGGGAGGACTGCGGAATGCCCTGGGATTCTGAACAGCTGGGAATGCAGTCAACATGCCAACATCCAGAGTCCTCCCTGTGCACACACAGAGGAAGATTGGAGGGAAAGGAGCAGATGGTCCCCACCTTGTGCTCTGAGAGAGAGCACCTCTTGTCCTCAGCCCATAGCAAGCTTCAGTTGCCTCTACAAAAGCCTGGGATTGAGTCAAAGTTCAGTTTTTTCCTCTGCTTTTTTCTTACAACTGGATTAGACAACGTCCCCACCCCCTGGAGAAGCCCACTTGGCCCTGTTCCTCCCAGATTTCAGTCAGGTTTCCTCCCTCCAGGGGACATAGGAGCTCAGGGCTCCCTAGGACCAGGTAGGTAGCTGAAAATCTGCATGCTTAACAAGGGTCCTTGGGTGATCTTTTCAGGTCAGCAAGCCCCAGACACCACCTGGAAAACACTACTTCAAAGTACTTTTTCAGACAAGTACATTATCCCAGTGCCCCCAGCCTAGGGACTCTCGGCTTCTGCCTGACACAAAGACCAGCTTCCACATTTGTTTTCAACAGCCCATGGTCTGGCCACTGAGTGCAGGTTGCCTACCTCACAGGGCACCTGACTGAGCTACACTTGAGACTCACTGGCACAGCTGTGTCTTGGCAGGTTGGCCAGCAGGACAACCTTCTTAAACTGGGCTCGCCTGAGGATTTTTCCTTGGCTTCATGGAGCCCAGGCTCCTTCTCACTTGACACAGTCTTTCTCCTTCAGCCTGGGTGCCTTGTTCTTATGCTACCCACACCCTTTGGCCCTGGAGAGTTTGACCATCTGAGCTTACTGCCCCTTGCCTGCAGAGGCTCCATGGCAGAAGAGAGAGCCCTAAGATCTTCAGAAGTCCTCAGATGTGATATAATAGTTGGCCTGGCCAGAGGGAGAAATGGGGCAAAGAAGAGCTTTTCAGGGATTACAAGGGAAAGAGGCCAAAGTAGGAGAAAAACAGGTAATCATACACGCCTGACATGGAAGCCATCAGTCTCCCTAAAGATGTCAGGATTTTAGCTTAAAGTTTTATATGAACTGTGCATTCTGATCCTATGATTTGCTGTGGTAGCTTAAATAGAAAGTGAATGTTTTATATGAGTTATGGCTAAAGGAGAAAATGAAGAAATTTCTTTGATGAGCAGCCGGGGCCTTTGTCCACTGAAAGCCTAGCTCCAGATGTTAAGTCTGAATTCTCTGAGCATTGCCCAGGAAGAAAGAAGCCAACAGGCCAGGTAGATCTGGTCATGGGGAGGAGAGCCACCAGGGTGTTGGTCATAACAGGAGCCAGAAGAGACTCGGTGGTTCCATGATGTACTGGATTCAAATGCACTGGAAGTCAAGGGAAGCCAGAAGGAGCTGCAAACAATGCATCCTGCAGTCAGTGTTCCTGCGAGGATCGGTGCACGGCTACTCGCTAATGATAATGAGTGTTGAGAATATCAGCACAGGGAAGAAATGACACCTCTCCAAAGAGTCCTCTTGCTCAGACCCCTCATTTCATCGGTTGGAAAACTGAGGCTCAAAGAGAAGCAGCAGGCCCAAAGCCATTCCTCTAACCACTAATGTAGATCCGAGATGACAGCCACTTCCCCCTGTGCCAGGCACATGTCTTGTGCCCAGGCTACACTGCTTCCAGCCCTGGCTGGCTGATACCCATCACATATGTGGCTCATAATCCATCACGATTCTTCAAAGGCTTCTGAGATAGGCATAAAAGGATAGCCTTTGACCAGCTATAAATCAATGCAGCTAATGAAACTGCTACAGACCGCCCTATTCTCCCTCACTGGAACAATACAAACAGCCGAGGCTGCTGCGAGCCTTGAGCACAGGCTGGGACCCAGGAGAAAGAAGAGACCCGCAAGGTGAGCTGAGTTTGTAAGCCTTTCCCCTCTGCGCTGGCTCCCTTCCTGTCTCCTCCCTTCCCTCTGCTCCTTCTTCCTTCTGCCCCTTCCTCCTTCCCTTCCTCTCTTCTTTCCTGTTTTCTTATGTGGCACAAAAACTTAGCACAATAGAGTTTCTATGTCATACCTCAATGCCACCACTGCAGTTATTGGAGCCTCCCTCTCATAGGCACCTCAAGGCTGAGGGTCTCATGAGGCAGCCAGAGGACAGCCTTGGTCAGTACCTCATGTCCACCAGCAGACTGTGAAGATGCTGCCCTCCAGCGTCCACCCCAGGCTCCAGGCCACATAGTCCTCAGCCACTCTGGGCCAAGCTCAGCCATGGCAACCCCTTGCCCAGCCTGGGCCCATCCGCCTTAGCAGGTACCTATCCCACCACTGGGCCCCTGATAAGCTGCTCCTTCTGATATACACCTGGGTCTTCGCTGCTCTAGTCTGCAATTGCTTTCCACACCCCCATCCTGGGATAATGACATCCTGATCCTGGATCTAAGTCATTATTTCTTGTAGATGTGGTCAATCCCAAGACATTCTTCTGCTAAGGATTCAGGTCTAGAGCACTTACTTCTTTCTGCCTCAGTTTCCTCTTCTGTAACATAACAGTACCTACTCAGGATTATTAAGGGGATTAAAGGAGTTGGCATATGGGATGTATTTAAAACACTGATTACCAAATAGAAAACACTATTTAAGCAACTACTGATATTACTAATGGCATGCTGCAGTTGCCAAAAAGTTAGCGGCTCTTTAGGCTGTGTTAATCAGAGTATGGTGAGTACAACAGTGGAGGAGATACTGTTTGTGTAATCTGCACTGATCAGTCCACACACAATGGGTCTCGATTTCAGGAGGGATTTTCTAATGTGGATAAATGGGGAAACATTCAGAAGAGATGTATTCAGATGGTGTAAAGACATACTACCCTTCTGTATGACAGGAGGCTGAATACAGGTGGTTACTCTGAGACAGAGGCAGGGACAAGCGAATGGATCAGCAGAGGAGAGGGACCTGGTGTTGTCCTCAAACATAGGAAGGGTGCTTTGGTTCTCTTCTTCCTCCTGACCCAGGCCCTGGCAGGATGCTTTGCACTTCGGCTTTAATAAGCTTTAACCAATGGCTGAAAAGTCAAACAAGTAACCAATCAATAAATACGTTCACATGGATGGATGGCGACCTCATCTAGAAAGCATAGGGAGAAAAAATAGTAACCAACATTAATAAATTTTCTAAATAATCCTTACCAAAAGGCAGGATCATTATTAGTGCCCTGTTCAGGATGAGGCTGCTACAGGTCAAGAGACTTGGGATGTTGGAATTAGAATTAGATGGCACGGTCACTCCAGATTCATTTTCTGCACAAAAATGTCAGAGAGAAGAGAGAGGATTGCCATCCTTCTGCCAAAATGGATAATAAAACAAATCTGACTGTCACCTCCTACCACAGTCTCTGTAAAAACAAAAACAAACCCAAAAAGTCACATTTTAACCAAAGAGGACAGACACGACTTCAGAATAAAGGAAACCCTTTGAGTTCATGTACCCAAGTTCCTAAGCCTCAGTCCACTTTCCCTGCTCTTCTGCAAACTGGTAGAAACATCAATGAATGGACCTGTAAGGGGGCCCATGTTCAAGTACTGGTAACTGCAAGGTCCTCCTTCTTCTTCGCCAGTGCGTGCGTGTGGAGGAAGCGATTGAGTCACTCACAGTCATTTGCTATCAGGTAACATCCCTGACCTCAGAACAGAAGCCCCCTCTCTAAAGGGGAGTTGCATAACTCCCAACAGGTGCACAAAGGGTAAAATCAGTCGGTGCTCAGGAGAACTCTGTGTTCAGGAGCGAGGTGAGGGCCCAGACACTCCGGGATGGACTATTGAGCCACTACTGACACTGTAACGAGCTCCTCTCCCAGCGCCTGGCCATGCAGCGTTGCGGCCAGACTCCACTTAGCAATCAGTTCCTAGATAAAATGATAAGAATTTCAAGACTAAGAATTGAGGCCTGAGCAGTGCACGGGTCAGTGCTTCAAAGCCAGCTCTGCTTCGATGGGACCAAGGGTTCACAGCCAAGAAAGTCACCCCTGAATCCTGACTGAGAAGCCAGGGCACCAGAGAGGATGCTGCTGCTTACAGGAGCTGCCTTGGCAAGGAGAAAAGGACTCCTGTCCCTGCAGGAAGAATGGCAACGGGGGCGGGGGCGGTCTCTGTCTCCCTGGGGACTCAGACATGAGTTTGGGACAAAAAAAAAAAAAAAAA
>NW_022900917.1:72503921-72535632 GCF_012274545.1 Fukomys damarensis
AAAAAAAAAAAAAAAAAATCAGCCCCCCTAATCCCAGCCTCAAAGTAACCTTGTAGGAGCTAGAAAGGCACATGGCCAAGACAGCATTCCCATCCTAGAAGAACACGGAGGCCCAAGCAATTCCAGCTGTGGCCATTGAATAACCATCGCTGTCACTGCTGCAAATGTAGCTGTATTGCATACCTAAAATGTACCAATAAACTCAATGAAAAAAATTAAATTTCCCTAACAGTAGTTAGCAGGGGCCATCCGGTGGGCACGGGCACTGCAGCTGGGTGACGTGGCCCACCCCTGCCCTTGCTCAAGCACTGCCAGATGGAAATTGGGAATTCCACCCTCAAGCGGGAGCAGACAGAACAGCTGAAATTCCTCCTGTATTACACAGTCTTCGGCCACCAGAGAACTTCTGGTTTTCTCTCCAGTACACCAGCTGAGCGCGGAAACTTTACCACTTCAACAACTAACTGTTTGTGCCACCTACTGGTCAAATGTTCTTGGCCAGTTACCTTTATGGTCCTCAGTTTCCTCATCCAGAAATAGAGGTGAAAATGCCTACCTCACAGAGACGTTGTGAAGTTGAACCCGGTAGTACAGGAAGAGAGAAGGAATCATCCCAGCTTCTCCTTACACCTCCCCCTCATTTGGTTGTGCTGCTCTTCTTCTCCAGAAAGTAGTCCCTGCTCTCAGAATCCAAGGAGTCCCACCCTTCCATGGGGTTCCTATCTCCAGCTCTCGCCATATTTCCCTCTTTATGTTCAAGAAAAAATGTTTTATCCACACATTGATGCCATTGGTTACACTGGGCTTCCTGGGTGCTCCTGTGATAAGGGAACAAATGCCCGTGGACAAGTTTCTCCTAAACACACCACAGTTTGTTTTGCCAGAAGTCCTCAAACTCCTGTCGGGGCTGCTGAGGCTCTGTATGTTCAGGCCTTCCCTACTGCTCCAACCTCTGTCCCTGTTCTCCCCCAACCTCACCCCCGATGTTACTGTTCAACCCCACAAGCCTTGTTTTCAGATTTCCCCCTCGAAAATGTCGCTCTCTTTCCCACAATAGGGCTTTGCATCTTCTCTTCCCTCTGTCTGGAGTTCCCTTTCCTCCCTTTTGACAGAGTTAGCTCCCTCTCACATTGGAGATCTCAGCTTAACTGTGGTGTTCTTTGATGGCCTAAGGTGATCTCCCAAGTTTCCATGATGGTAGGAACTGTCTCTGTTTTTCATCTCTGTGTACCAGCTTCTAGCCCTGTGCATGACACCAGCTGGTAATTAATAAATTCAATGAATGATACATGAAGTAAATGAGTTTTTTTCTTCTCCCCTCTGCACATAGTTCTTTTTTGGGTATTTAGCCAATGCAAACAGTATCTCCCACTAAGACGCAGGCAGGGTAAGCATTATAGATTTCTTTTGTTCCCAGTCCAGTACGCAGTACAGTACAGTGCTTGTATACAACACTCAAAAATGTTTGATGAATGAATGAATCATTGAATGAATAAGCAAATGGGCAAACATCCAAAAGTTGCTGGACTGAACTGAATTAAAGAGACCTGCAGGGGGAAAGGAAGTGCCAGGTCCTCGTGACAGCAAACATGTGTTCTGCGTTTGTCACTGAAGCTTTCTTGTGTTCAGTTCCCCCCACCCGGGTTTCACCCATCAGCTTGCTAATGGCATCATAAAGGAAGGGGAGTCAGGGCCCTGGGCTTTCTCAGAATCATCAGCTCAAAGCCTTTATTGAGTGTGGAGAGAAGAGAAAAGGTGATGAATGGCCCGATACAAAGAAACTCAGATACCTGACTTTGTTCTTATCTGGGGAAGAATGCAACAGGCTGAAAGAGTCTGCAGCAGGCGCAAAGTCACGATGAACTAAGAAACTCAAGAATGTCCCTTGATAAATGTTTGCTGGATAAGTGAATGAATGCTTCTGTTGCCTATTACCTTTTAAGTGAATAAGGTCAAAGGTCAGTATTAACCCAGGGCTCATGGGGTAAGAGATTCTTTGTGACCTGGCGGGAATTATTACCAAGGGCAGACTAGGCCAGCACGTTCACATGGCTAATGAAGACGGGGTCACGGGCTAGAGGACCCCTGGAGACTAGTTATCTGCAGGCAGAGGGGAAGTCAGCTTCACAGCCACACTCACATCCTAACCATATTGCAAACTCCTGCGTTTGCCCAGAAATAGAGAGCATGGAGCACCCGAGCCAGAACCCCGTATTGGTGGTGCCAGCTGAACACATTACATGTGCGTAGGGTGCCTAAGGGTTTCGATGACCGCGGCAGCTAGCGCTATTGAGTGTTCACTGCATGCCAGGCGGTTTGCTGCTTGTACACGGACTCCCTCACCTCATCCTTACAAGCAGCTCTCATCAAATGAGAGTTAACAAGATCCTTTTGCACCCATTCTCCCAGCCTGTCATCTACTTGTGTCTACTGCCAGTTCTTTTTTTTTTTAACTATTAAGTTTATTGGTACATTCTAGGTATACAGTATGGTTACATTCATCACTGGGATCTTGCACCTTTACATGACAGATCTTGGTTCTCATTTTTCCCCGTTCCTCAGCCCTCTCTTCACCCCCTCCCCCTCTGTTGTTTGCAAAGACTTTGTTTCCATGATTTTCTTTTTCACGTATTTTTTTCTTTTCCCTTTTTACCTTTCCCCTATCCCTCCCACTTCCACTACTCTTTTAGATCTTTTCTTCTCTTCCTATTACACAATATCAGTTATATATTTTGATCCTTGTTTACACTTTTAGTTTTTCACACCAGAGAAACTATTTGGTATTTACACATGTGTGTCTTATTAATTTCACTTAAGAGTATGGCCTTGGGCCGGGGATTTAGCTCAGCGGTTCGGTGGCCTGCCTCACAAGCGCGAGGACCTGAGTTCGATCCCCAGTACCACAAAAAAGAAAAAAAAGAGTATGGCCTCAATGTGCAACCACTTAGCTATAAATATCTCAAGAAAACAACCTCCCACCTAGGCTGATGTATCCTACAAAACTACCTTTCAGAATTGATGGAGAGATAAGATACTTTCATGACAAAGAACACCTGAGAAAGTTCATGAATACCAAACCAGCACCCTACTGCCACTTCTGTGAGGTACTTTTCTTGGGTTTTTTTTTTTATTCTTTCTTTTATGAAGAGGGAAACTAAGGGTAGAGTGGAGAATTGTGTGGATTCAACCAGGGTCACCCCTCTGGAAACTGGCAGAGCCTGAACCCAGAGCCAGGTGTCCCAAAAGTCAGATTCATTCTCCTAACCATGACATAGGACAGTGTTTTATCCTTTATAGACAGATTAATTGCCTGGCCTTCAGAGTTGGAGGGTAGTGTGTTAAAAATCAGGGAAACTGTGGGATTTGGCTGTTGGAAAGAACTGCCTCCTAAAAGGTGACCCTGGTTAACCCCCCAAGTTTCAAGATTGAGAAAGGGGCAGTGAGACAGACAAGGGGACGAAAACAGGCCCTGGACTCAGGGGACCTTGCTGAAACCACCAGCCTCCCACTGACTCCGTGTTGCTGGGAAAGCCACTCAATACTTCTGGGCCTACTGAGGCAGCATTCAGTGTGCTTTAGACGAACTGACTCCAGTCCATCACAGCCCTTTGAAGCCAAAACCATTAGTAGCTGGTTTCATCAGCCAGAAAACAGAAACACAGACTGAGTTGCTTCCCTTGAATCACTGCGGCCCAATGACAGGGTCTTGCACCCTGGAAAAGAAGATATTACAGGACAAAGCAGGAGTGGGAAGTTGGAAACAAGGGCTCAGGGCCATGCATGGGAGGGGTCAGGATGAGGTTTCTGCCATTACCAGCAAACTGAGCAAAAGCGGTCCATGTGGGGCCTAAAATGGGGTTTCACAAAGTTCATCTGGCTTCTTAAACGCTCCTGCCTTGGGACAGCACAGGTCCTGGGGCCATGGGGGTGGCACAGATGAGGCCCACGCCTTCCAGTGGGCAGCGAAGAGCTCACAGCCTGGGTCCAGGCCTACTGATGCCCCGTTGCACACTGGAGCTGGTGGGCACACAGGGAGAGGATGCCTGCATCTGGAACCATAGACCTGCTGACCTTCAGCGTAGCTGCACCTCTGCAATCCCAGGACAGTGCCAGCTTCTCACGCCCACGCCTCTGCTGCCCTTGGATCATCATGAGGCATCTGTGAGCTGCACAAAAGCACGCTTGGACTTTGGATCCCACTATGGAGATGGCACCATTCTCCAAAACCAGAACCTGGCAGAGGCATGCCCTGCAGCAGTCTCCCCAGCACAACAAAGCTCACCCTGAAACCTAAGATTCCACAGTCCTGTGTCTGTTTTGGAGTGTGATGTGACGGGCTGTGGGGGGGGGGCAGGGAGCGGGGCCAGATCTCTCGAGGAGTCTGCATGGGACGGTCCCAGCCATCAATGGGGCCTTGTGGCCTCAGTGGAAAGAGAGTAACGCCCTGTCTCCGGAATGCAACCTCCACAGCACTGAAGACAGCCGTTCTTTGCCATTATGAAACCCCAAACACTCTGGGTGTGGTGGGGTTTGCAAAAGCATTTTCTGCTGCCACTGAGGAGCCTTGGAAATGTGGACAGCTAACCACCCAAGGCCATCAAATGCTCAGACAGCTTGGGACAGAGACGAGGACAAAGAGCCAATGAGCGTGGGGCAGACTGTCTCGAAGAAATAAACATGCGGCCAAGGTATTTCCATAACTAGTAAATACTGTCTTTCAGGGGTGCTGGAGGAGACCAAACAGCCTTTCCCCACCTTCCCCCAATAAAAGAGTGACACTGTGTATCTAAGAAGGGAGCAGCCAGGCACCGAAGCCAGATTTCCCAGCTACCCTTTAATTTATAGGCTGTAAATGATGGGGCCCGTGATCTATTGCCCCTAGTTCAAGGGGATTTATTCTGACCAACGGTACACACAGGGCCCACTGATAGACCAAACATCCTTGGGTGGGAAAAGGTCAGGCTCACAAACGCCAATCGTGATGTTTGAAGCATGCCATTATAATACCAAGAGGTGATTCCAAACATCACAGGAAGCAGGGTGTGCCTCTAAACAGAGCGAGGAAAGGCTGGGGTGCTGCGGACAGAGACACAGCCTGAGGCAGCAGGCCACAGCTGCTATGAGCTTTCCATTCCACAGCTCTTCGAGTTCTCCTCTGACTCAGGCTTTTGCTGCTCTGAAGGCTGGTAGACAAGGCCTAGACCTCGTCTGTCCCATGGTCACTGCCAGTAGAGACACCATAAATGTGCATTCAGTAAATGAAGAGACAGAAACAAGCTGTTCTCATCCATCAGTCCATCCCATATTTCCCAAAGGAAACCTGTTACAGAGAACATATTTCACGCTCAGTGCCTGGATAGCAAAAAAGAACTGAATAACATTTTATTTTCCTTGTGTACATTTTACTATTGTCATTTGTATATAGCAAGGGTTACTGAGCTTCCATGTATTGTGGTGATAGAAATTTTTCTTTTGGTTCAAATTTCTTCCTATAAACACAAGGAAGTCAATTTAAATAAAAATAGTAAACAATAGCACAGAACTTATAAGAATACAGCAAAAATATTTAAGTTCATTCAGGTATGACCAAGCCTTGAAAAGCATTACATTAAACAAAGATTTACTTATCAAAGATAGCTCTAGAGTTAGTAGGGCCCAAGACAAAAGGCTTCTATAAAGTAAATTATATTTTTTCCAAAATTCCACTTTCTATACTTCACAGGATTTTTCTGTTCATCTGTTCACTTACATTTTTTTTGTCATGGGCATAATGCAATATTTGTCAATTTTCCAGTTAGTCATTTCTATGGATTGAAATGTATCCCCCACAGAAAACATTTAGGACGAAAGCCTCGTTCTCCAGCGCCTCAGAGTATGACGATACATGGAGATGGGACTTTTAAAGAAGTCATGAAGTTAAACTGAGGTTATAAGGTGGATTCCAACCTAACACGACTGGTGTCCTCAAGAAGAGACACTTGGGACACGCAGAGACACCAGAGATGTGCACGCAGAGGACAGATGACAGGAGGACTCAGAAGAAAGGTGGCCTTCTGCAGCCTAAGAGAGGAGTCTGCAGAGAAACCAGCCCCGCTCACACCTTGACTTTCAGCCCGTGGAACCGTGGGAAGGCATATCGGTGTTTAAGCCACTCAGTCTATGGGACTTTTCTATGGTAGCTCTAGCATATTTCTGTTGCTCACATGTGCCCCTCAACCCGTTTCACATGAGTGCTGAGAGCTGGTGTACCTGCAGCTATGGACATGACCAGCACATGAGCAAGAAGAGCTGAGCTCTTGCCAGCTGTCCTCAATCAGGGATCACCTGTTCTGAAGTCTGTCCCTTTGGCAAGGTCACAAAAAGGAATGGGAGGGTCCCTCCTATAAAGTCTCTTGTTTAATTTTATAAGTTTTATAATTCTTTAAATTTTTCTATATAGTACAAATCATTTTTTTCAGTCTTAAAAAATGCCTGCTATATCTGAAATGTGTGTTCACATGTGGCGATCACATGTTCTGCACCCGCTGGTTAGAAAATGAGTTCATCACAGCAGGTCCAGGTTCTTATCCACATGTATCTTTAAATGGTTGCATAGCTCCTCTCATGAAAAATACACTGAAAGGCAGTTAGCAAGCAAAGAGAGTCAGGATAAAATACACCTTTCAGGGGCAAGCCCCCATTAACCTACCTCCTCCAATTAGACCCTACCTCCTCAGAACTCATTAGAGTAGGAATTGATGGATGGATTAATCCATTGATGAGGTCAGGGGCTTCAGGATCCAGCCCTTTCCCAGAGCTCCCCTCTGCACACTGCTGTCTTGGGGGCCCAGCCTTCAATAATGAGCTATGGGGGACACTTCAGATCCAAGCCACAACAACCAAATAGAAATTTTAGGACTGAAAAATATAATATCCGAAATAAAAATGGGCTCAATAGCAGAATAGAAATGACAAAAGAATTAGTAAACATAAACACAAGTCGACTGAAATTACACAATATGAAGAAGAGGAAGATGTTTAAACAAGTAATCAAATATCAGAAACATGTACAATATCAGAAAGTCTTTGAATTATTATTATTACTATGTATATGTGGGATTATAGACACACAAATATATACATATACTATATACAATATGTACTAGACCCACAGAGTAATAGATACACAGGGACACACACACACATAATGAAACAATGGCTACAATCTTCCTAAATTTGGCACAAGACATGAATTTGAAGATTCAAGAAGTTTAATAAGTGAAACCTAGACTAGGAGGAAAAATGTGCTCCCAGACACATCATAATTAAATGTCCAAAAGAAATAGTTGTTTTTGTTGTTTTAATCTTGAATACAGCCAGAGGTAAAAAATGACACCTTCTGTGCCAGAGAAAAACAGTTTGAACTACTGTCCTTTACAGCAGAAGCCATGGAGGCTGAGAGACAGCCGCTCGCTTTTGGACGAGGCCTGTGCCCGAAGGTTCCTGCGCTGCAAGCCTGGGCCCCATGTGATGGCCTTGTGAGTAGAGGAGCTGTAGAGGGGACTCCGTGGTTAAATCATACAGGCACAAACCCAGAAGGGATCAACGCCAGCCTCGAGACTGGTGGGCCTCACATGAGTGTCCCTTCATGCACGTAGGCATTTCCCTCCTCACGCCTCTCCCAACGTGTGATGAAGGCAGGCACCCCAGCCAGACTGCACCAAGTTCTTCTCACTTTCAGCTGCCAAAAGCAGCCAGCCTCGGGGATTTTATTATACAGATGCAAAATGGACTAAGATACCAAGTTGAACAGCATTTTTATTATGCTGAAAGAACTGCCAACCAGAATACTACATTCAGCAGCAGTGTCCTCATGAAATAAAGACATTCTCTGATGAAGGAATACTGAAGGGACTTTTCACTGGTAGACCTACTCTAAGGAGTTGCTAGAAATTCTTCAGGTTGAAAGGAAATAATACCAGAGGGAATGAAACTTCAGGCTTGAAAGAAGGACAGCATAAATATAAACAATTTGGCAAATACAACCAATGATTTTTATCCTTTTGAATTCCTTAAACTATGTATGACTGTTAAAAGCAAAAATTCTAATGTTGTCTGAAAGGCTTCCAACATACTAGACATAATTAAAAAAGTCAATTTATAACGCAAGAGATGAGGATAAAGTGACATAAATGAAAATGTAGGTACAAATATTCTAACGCCTGGAGAAACCATAAAAGGTACAAATGGATATAACCAATAAACCCATCAAAATAATCAGCTGAGAGGCTGAGAGACAAAGGTAGTTAGAGTATGTGTTACCTTGGCTTTAGCTTTAGCTGGTTAACAACTGTGTGTGAGAAAACTGCCCACTGCTAAACCAAAAAGTAGTTTTCAGGAAACAGGGCTGTCTTCACAGAGTCAGAAGTAGAGCTAGAAAAGCTGTATGATTTTCCATGCAGTCGGTAGAATATTTATAGGATCTTCTTACCTCAGTCACTGGAAATACTTAGCCACAGAGCAAATGCTGCTCTGGCCCAGTGCAGAATATTTCAAAGATTTTGTTTCTTGGAAATTTAACTGCATCCCAGAACAAAGCTCTGAAATATAGGAACACAGAAATAGTCAAGACCCATCAAGGTCATCAGAGTCCCTGAAGGAGAGTTACAGGAAACAGGAAAAGTCCTTGAAAAATGCTTGTCTCTAATGTCCAAATCTGATGAACACTATAAACACAGATATAAGAATCTAAACACCCTAAAGTATAAGTGATAAAAGAAAAACTATCAACTGATAATTCTATACCTGGCTAAAATTCATTTTCAAAATGAACACTTTTAGATATTTGAAAGCCAAACAAATTCATCACTAACAGAACCACAATGGAAGAAATGTAAAATAAAGACTTTGTTTTCCTTTTCTCATTTCCTTTTCATTTTCCTCTTCTCTTATTTATACCTTTCCCTTCTTTCCTTTCCACCTTTCAATGATGAATGTCATCATATTGTGTAGCTAAAATGTACCACTAAACTTAATAAAAAAAAGAACAAAATAAACCAACAAAGGAGGTATAAAGAAACTATTAAATGGTACTTACAAAGAAGTCAAGAAAAGGGAACAGACAATACTTGTGTGGATTAAATGACAATTATCAAGGTGGTAAATTAAAACATACTGTATCAACAATCTCATTTAATATAAATGGCCTAAACAACCCAATTAAAAGACTGAGATTTTCAGGATATAGAAAAAAGTAAGATCCAACTACATACTGTAAGAAAAAGAAAAGCACTTTTAACTGTAGACATAGATTAAAATTTAAAAGGTGGGAAAAATACAATACATTAGCGCTAATCCAAAAGAAAAGCTGGAGTAACTATATAAACTTCAAACAAAATACATTTCAGAGCAAAGAATATTAGCAAGGACAATGAAGGCCATTTCAAAACAGTAAGAGCTCAAGCGATCAAGGGAATGCAATAATTCTGATTGTTTGTATATTTAATAATAGAGCCTCAAAGTATTTGAAGTAAAAGCTGATCAACCTAAAACATATAGAAAAATCAGCAATTTTGGTCCAAGCCTTTTATACCCATAACTCAATAACTGATTGAACAAAACTGTCAAAAAGTCAACATGGATATACAAGATTTGAACAATATCATCAACCAACTTAACCAAATGAATGTTAATAAAACATATCACATAGTACATTGCTCGTTCCAAGTGTTATGTGGGACACTTACCAAGGCAGATCATATTCTGAGCCATAACTCTGTACACTTTAAAGGATTCGAATCACATCATTTCTCTGGGAAAGTAATGGGATAATATCTGTCTTTAGAAAGTCCCTGTGATTAAATGAACAGAAACCTAAAAGGCACTCAGTAACATAGCTATTAAAAAGCACTGCAGAGGGACAAACTAGAGAGAGAGGAGGCACCAGAAGACCAGACAGAGACTGCCCAATATCAAAGCCGATACATAAATCAGGCCCCTCACAGGTGACGCTGAGACCAAGCAAAAGAGTGCTGTGGTCATGATTCACAGATTAAAACCCACAAATTCACATGTGAAGAGTAATCGCTATTTTTTTCTCAACACCCATGATTATTTTGGGAGTGTCGACAATGCTTTGGTACCAGTACACACCACATAAGTTTGTTTTCTTGCCTAAAGTCTAGTTTAGAGTATATTTTAAAAGCCAGCAACTTGTCTCCTAGTACTTAAATAAATACACATCATTCCCACCCATTAAACTGTGTCATAACCAGAATAATTCCACACACGGAGAAATGTTATATACATATGCTTTCATTCCCATAAACACACACAAGCGCTAAGACTTCATAACTGCGCAAGGTCGTTATACACACTCAGTCGCAGCCTTACGACAGCAAGGTCACCTTACGTTCATATGTTCCTTTATGGTTTTCAGAGCAATTTCACCCACATCCATTCCCATCCTGTGGTCGGGTGTCAGTAGGCTAGCGACGTGAATCACCGTTGGGAAGGTGTGCATTCTGGGACCAGGAAGGTCTGGTTTCAAGTTCTTGACAAATCTGCAGGAGCAAGTTCACGAACACAAAGAATATGAGATGCAGTAGGCAGGGTGGGAACTGACCGTGGCCAGGAAGTCCAGCCGGGGCGGCAGGCGCTGGGCATGCAGGGTAGGCTGAAGGCTGCCTGCAGAAGGTCTCCTCTGAACTGCTTCAGAGTGGCTGATCTGAGAGCAGCGGGTCCCAAGGGCTCAGGAGCACACACCGCGTGCAAAGCACTCCCATGGCTTCATCACCTCCTCTCAGGTCCTAAGCCCATGTCCTTGTCTGGGGTCAACCGATGGCCTCCTGTCCTTCCCCACCCATCGTCTTCTCCCTCTGTGGCCTGACTCACCACGGTCTGTTAGCACAAACTCCTGATTTGGAAATGCTCTCTTTCCTTTGTGTCAGCCTCAAATTTCCATCTATAGGCGGATGCCCAGCCAGCGCTGGCAACTCCCTCACTCTGAGCCTCACACTCTCCCTGTGGCCTCCCTCTGGATCTCTTTCCTGACTTTCCGGTTTCTGCTAGGGACACCACCATGTTCCCAAATTCTTGGCTCAAACTGGCAAATCCCGCAGCCCTCATCCCTGTCTCCTTCATCCGCCATCATCTCAAAGCATCCCTGGTGTCAATCACTTTATCCATGTCTGTTGGAGCCACGCTACTGTTCACCTGTACAAAATATTCCACTGTATTACCTAGGGCTCCTCTTGTGGATATGTCCCAAATTCCAACTCAATTTGTCTTTAAAAAGATGGCAATTTTTTTTTTTCACTAATGTAACTGAAAATTAGGCTTTGGGCAAAGCCGGATCCAGGGCTTCATCATTGCCAATATCACTGTCCACATATCTGCCCAAGTTCCCTCTGAACTCACCTTACTGTCCGTCATGCTTTCTTTATGTAACAGCAAATGCTGCTTTGGGTAGAATGGTCTCACTGGCTTCCCTATCAGGGCTGGGTGAAACTAGCCACACACAAGTCACGGGGACTAAGAATAGGGAAGGCTGGCCCCAAAAAACAATGCTGAGGAGCTGCCAACCCAAACTAGGGAAGGACAAATAATAGACAAAAAATGAAAAGATATAATAACATATCTGCCATCGTGGCCCTTTACCGTATTTCTTCATTCCCATTTCACTCTACTTCGCACTGTACCCCATCAACAAACTAAGCTTGAAGATGCTTTTGATCACTTTTGCCCACTGTTCATAAGCCTTGGGTGACTTTTCACTGTATCCACAGTGCTCAGGGAGTGGCCATTCGGCAGCCTAGGTGAGATATTTCACAGCCATCCTTCAATGAAGGGAGAGGGGCCTAAGTATGACTTTTTAACAACATAATCTATGTGAGTGGAGAGGGAACCATAACTTTGCTTAATTTCTGAGACACCAATGGAACACCTTAGGCTGATGCAGTTCATAAATAAGTCTGCTACATGGGAATCTATCCATCATAGAAGGGACCCATAGCAAAGCATTCAGATGGATTTTGGGGGCTCTGGGTTTTCTTTGTAGCTGTCAAAATCCTCCTTTCTTGTACTGGAGTCCTTTTCCTCCTTCCCCAAGAGAGCTACATGAGTTTCCCTCCCTGCTGCAGTATGTCATAAGATCCATTAGAATGTAATATGTTTTTGAGGGCAGGAATGTCTATTTTATTTATGCATGCAATCCCAGTACCTAACAGACCTGATGAACTGTGCTGTATTGGGCAGCTTTTCATGGCTGGAGCCAAAGATCTGGTGTACGCAATTTAAAGGAGAAAGGGTTCACTTTTGTTCATGAATTCAAGGGTTTCAATCCAAGATGAGCTCGATCCAAGGCAGGAGCATCAGAGCAGAAGGGCGTGGTGGAGGAGACAACTGGGCAAACAGCGCCAGGGCAGAAGGGATCAGTGATCAGACACAGACCCCGAGGCCACTCCTCCATGCTCCATGAGGACACACCCCTAAGTATGCTTTTCTTATCCCACAGGCAGCCCTGAAGACAACTGAGTTGTCAGCCTGGCTGAACTGGCACAGGTACCCTCAATATTTATTGGCTCAGTGAGTGACAGGCACCAAACTTTTTTCTCTTCAATAACACTTAATGCAAAGTCTTGCAAATAGCACATTACCCATAGATTTTACTACATCTGGTTTATATCAGAATATAATTTTTAAAAGGATTCTACTCATATTTTCTTGGTTAGAGCCACTGCAAATTATAGGAGGCAGTGTGATCTGAGTTATCC
The DNA here is from genome assembly GCF_012274545.1 of Fukomys damarensis. Lineage (NCBI taxonomy): Eukaryota > Metazoa > Chordata > Mammalia > Rodentia > Bathyergidae > Fukomys > Fukomys damarensis. The sequence goes on from NW_022900917.1 coordinate 72,516,674, forward strand.
ATGTGCCAGCATCCTAATATTTATAACTTCTAATAATGAAATTGTGGAGCATTCATAAATGGGAGGGGTCTTCCCCACCACAGACTTTATCTGTATCATTCAGATGTCAGTGCAGGAGCTGCTGAAGGAAGTGTCAAGGACAATTTGAAAAACTGCCATCCTGTCTTAGATGAAACTCATGTCACGCTTGGACCCCGAAGGCAAAGATACTGAGCTCATCAGCAACCACCACCTAAGCAGACTCCACTTCCCACAGGGTCTGCCCACCTGGACGTCCATGCTTGGCACCATTAAGTGGGTAGTAGGGCTCAGCAGCTCACAGTTTCTCTGCTGCTTGGGAAACGCAGGGAATTTTCATGCTATTGAGCCACTCTGCTCAAATACTCCTAGTGGGAACTGAGCACAGTGCTGGTTGCTAGGCAACCATTACAAAAGCAGTAGGATTTCCAAAATAAAAGAGGCCCAGAATACACTTGAATCAAATGCAATTGTGCTGTTAATTTGCAACTGGCTGGACTGTACTCTTATCTTGGTTGGTTGGTCTCTTTCTTGCTTACTCTAGAAAATATTAGTACCCAGGCCCTTCAATTTTTAAGCTGGAAGGTTTTGGGAGTTTGAAGGGAGGAGTTGATTCTTGTTTTGTTTTGTTTACTCTTCCCAGAGTCCCAGTGAAGACAGAACAAGATGTGTTTCAATGCTGGCACTCCTAGCAAATAATAAAAATGTACTGGATTAATTAATAACTAATATGGGCACAAGGGGCTGCTTTTTCATCTGGAGGGAATCATAGCCTCTGAATATGAGTAAAGGCATAGTTGTATATCTATGTGGTGGTTTTGAAGTCGGTCCACAAATGCTCGGTCCTCTCTTCTCTCCTTTGACTTTTTTTTTTTATTAGTGCATAATTGTCATACACAATGATCACATTCACCACAGGAAATTTGTACCTGTCAACATCTCTTCTTCAAGCAATGAAACTCGCATGGGCACTGGGCTTGGTGACTTGCTTCTAACAAAATATATCATAAAGGGCATCAAACTCTCCTTGTCATTCACCCTGGGGAAAGCCAGCCCCAGTGTGAGGACAGCCTAACCATTTTGGAGAGGAGTGGAGAACTCCCACCAGCAGCCATGGAGAGAAAACCATTTCCCACATGGATTCTACACACCCAGCTAAGCCTTTCAATCCAACTGCATCACAGGAAGACCCCAAGCCAGTACCACCCATTTCCTGACTCACAGAAACAAGAAGATGTAAATTAGACAGGTAACATTTTCAACTACAATGTGTGTGGAGTGCCTTGACACAAAAATGGATAAACTCTTCTTTTACCCTTTTTGAGGCAACATCTATTGAAACATAAGCTCCTTGAGGCAGGGCTCTGTGTTGTCCTCCTGCATTCCCAACACTACATACCCTCCGCCCTCAGTAACAACAGGACAGTTCTTTAGTGACAAGCCTGCTCCTAATCTTTCATGGAAACTGCACACAGCTATTTTAACATACAGAATCGGTGCAATTTCTGGATTAAAAGGAAACTTTTAACACAGAATCAGTAGGCAGCATCATTATCTAGACAGCCATTATTAGAAATTACAGAGAAATCTATTAGAACTTGCATAATCCTCTTCCCTTACTGGGGGAGATGGAGCTGCATTTAGAGGGAACACAGGTTTTGGTGTATCCCAGGTAAGAGCCATTAGCAAAAGGCACCGCTTGAGCAGTTAATTATGCTTCTCGGGAGGAGAATAAGGCAGCTCAGGAGCACAGGAGGATGAGGCCTCAGACCCAACCTGCATTACTTGGCAGCTCGCCTGAGGGGAGATGTCACAAACGGAAGTGAGGTTTGTGAGGCCAGTGGACAGGATAGCGCTTCAAGACCCTCCCGGGTTGTCTCTGTTTTTGGAAGACCTCCATTCTGCATCTGGGTCTGCACACCCAGAAGCAGGTGAGGCATGCACACTCCCACCTGTGCTCACCAAGAAAGCGAAAGGGGAAGGTGTGGTGCCAGAATTTCTCACATCCGTATCCAGGGGCTCCCTCTCTTCACCAAATAGGTCATTGGACTGTTTGTCTGGGGACTCGGTAGGCACACACCCTTACACAAAAGAAGGGAAGGCATGACTGCAAGTCACTGGGTGGCTTCCTCCCTGACAACAAGGGTGACTTAGTGAGTGGGGGGACTTGTCCTTGTGCAACCAGGGGCCCAGCAGCACGACCTGTATTCAATTGCCAAGTCCAACCCACGCCCTCCTGTCCTTCTAATCAGTTGCCAGATCTGGTTGTACAGCCTACTCTACAATAAGTTATGCAGGGTTTCACCTCCTTGACCACCTCCTGAGGAAGGGATAGTACTAAATGTATTCAATTGCCCAAGAATTGAGGGAGGGGCTTAAAATAGTCACTCAAATGTCCCAGGCCAGAGAGCCATTCTTTTCCTCTTTCTATCCACTGCTTCTGAGCCCACCTGTGGCCAGGCCAGGTTCACAGAAGATCCGGAACACTCAGTGCCATCTTCATCCCTTGGGAAAGTCATTATGAGCAGCCATAAGCCACTTTCTGTACTTTACTTCATCTGGCCCAATAGTGACCCAAGAGGATGAACTTGAATTATGAGTCATTAAAGAGAAGTGAAAGGCTAGCAGCTACACAGCCCCAAATCAGCCCCTTCCTGCTGTCCGCTCCACCCCATCATTATGGTCTTTTAAATATCTGAAGACAGTATTTATGTCCCCATCAAAATGTGAATCCCAAAGGTTTCACTCCCCCTGCTTTCTTCTGTGTTGACCAAGGTTCCAATATCTTAAAAGAGTTTAATTACATGGCTGAACTTCTTGAAAAATATCTCCCTGTTTATTGCAAGACATTTAAAGCTTGCAGCTTGGATCTTTATGTAGCATGAGACAATTCAATTTATCACAGAACCCATAATAATCCCAGTACAAGTGGTTGACATTTGACCAAGTCATAGCTTTTCTGAAAAAGTGAAAATAGCTCAAAGTTCCCCATACTTCAGGGTTTATCCTCACAGATCTTTAATGGATCCATTTAATACAATCAGTGTAGTGTTTAAGAGGGAGATCAGAGGACATGAAACAGAAACCGGAGTTAACCCCTTCTGCCATTGCCCCATTTCTCCCAGCCCATTCCGCGTTGACCCAGCAGGGAGGATGCCGAAGGAGAAGGAAGGGAGAGATGGGAGAGGGAGGCAGGAGAGCTAGATTGGGAAGGTGACTGCCTTGAATTCAATGGGTCCCAAAGCAAGTCAGAGAGTAATAGGCATTGTCAGGGGCTCCTATTTTTAGACAATGCTGCCACCTACTGGCATACATTGAAAATTCATCACAAAATATTGTCAGTCACAGTAAGTCTGATCTGCAATAACATTTTTTAAAATGTGTCTCCACTGTGTTTCTGAGAGCTGATCAACTAGAATTCAGAAGAATTAATTTTTAAAACATACAATAAAGAACTCAGACAATTAAAAAAACTTCCTCAATGTTGTACCTACCCAATACTCCCAATCCCAACAGACACAGACACAAAGATATGCTATGGTTCATATCAAAAGTCCCCCAAAGGCCTCATGCTCTCCTAGAGGGGGTTGGAAGGTGACTGGATCATGGGGGTGATGCTGGGGGGTGGGGCGTGGTCGGAGAGGAAGGTCACTGAGTACTGACCCGGAAGAGTACGTCTCCCTCCCTGCCTCCTCCCTTTGCTCTCGATTTCCTCCCCACCACGAGGTGAGCAGCTTCCTCTAATATCTGGAGAGAGTGGCTAGGGAAAGAAGACTCAAGGGTAGAAGAAAAAGAGGGCAAATGTCCTACCCTGTTAGGACCCTGGTTTCTCCTTTGAGTTGGGTAGGAAATCACTAAAGCGTTGTGAACAGAAAAGGGCAGTGCTGAGAAGAAATGACAGACTAGCACGAATGCACGACAAAAGCCATGTGAAAAAGCCTGTATAGCTCTAGCAGGTGACGCTGATGCATGAACACAGAGACCAGTGGAAGAGAATGCAAAAGCCCAAGTCTGTGGGAATCAGTATGTGATCACCAAGGATGATCCGCATGGTGTTGAGATAACTGGCAGCCATTTGGGAAAAGATGACGGTAGATACTTTGCTCACATAGTTCACAAAAAATAAACTACAAATGGTCTAGAAATCTAAATGTAAACAAGGAAATTAATCAGGTAGTAGCAGCTACTATGAATTAAGTTCATGAATCAAGGCACCACAGTAATGATAGAAAAATTACAAGAAAGATCTGCTGACTAACATAATATTTTTTTTAATTAAGGGGGAACCGAAACATATTTTTTTCTCATTGAGTTTATCGGTACATTTTAGGTATGCAGTACAGTTACATTAATCATTGGGATCTTGTACCTTTACATGATAGATCTTGGTTCTCATTTTTTCCCCTTAACCCTGCCCTCTCTTCAGCCCCTCCACCCCTCCCTATTTACAAAGACTTTATTTCCATTTTTTCATTTTCTCATATTTTTTCTTTTCCCTTATTTCTTTTCCCTACCCTTCCTACTTCCCCTATGCCTTAGCCCTTTTCTTCCTAACATATTTTCTTCATATGTTTCTTCAAAACATATTTTAAATGGATCACAGACTTCAGCAGATAATTCAGCAAGAAAGCAAAACAAATGAACAAAAAGAATAATGGCCTTTAAACCCTTGGAAAGATGCTAATCTTCACTCAAGGTAGTAGAAATGCAAATTAGTACACTGAGATGGCACTTCTTAGGCAAAAATTTGAACACTGGATGAGACAGCAATCCAACAGGGATTTGTGCATGGGGATGCATAATTAACACAGCCCTGTGCAGACTAATTTGGAAATATATAATAAATACACATGTATGTAACCTATGACACAGCAATCTCACTTCTGGAAATTGACTCTGATAACAAACTTCCAACAATAAAAAAGGCATATGCTCAAGATTATTGGAGAATTATTTATGACTGGAAATTATTGGAATTCACATAAACGCCCCAAAGTAAATGGTTGAATAAACTAGAATACATTAAAGCCATAAAAGAATAGATGAGCTCTCTATATGGGCTGATCTTCAAAATGTGGATGTGGAATGATTTCTAGGGTCTATATTTCAGGAGAGAAAAGTCCAGAAGGGTATAGAATATTCCCTTGAAGAAATATAAATAAAAAAAATACATGTGTTGGCCTATTTTTGCCACATGAAACACTTGAAACACAACCAGAAATAAGCAAAATTAGTAACCTATGAAGGGTGTGGGAAATGAGGTGGAAGCTGTAAAAAAGGAAGTAACACTTCTCTGAGTAACATCTTTTTCTATTTTGACTTTGGGAATCATGGCAATGTCTACATGTTTGAAAAGCTAATTTAACAAGGATGGGTACCAAATATACTCTTGAAACTGAATGCAAAAAAAAAAAATGATCCCCTCATCAAGGGGCATACAGGTGCTGACCAACTAACTTTCTCATGGGTGAAGCTAACACCTGGGGAGAGAAGGTAAGCCCAGAGGACTGGCAGCTCAGGGAGAAACAGCAAACTGGCCCAGCAGTACTATCTTGAGAAAAGCCCATGGAAAAATCCCACTGCAAAAATACCTTTGCTCCAAACATGACTTCCCTTGCACAGCAGGCTAGAGTTAGAGAATAAATTCAGTGCAGCATCCACCTTATTTGAAAGGGTTTAATCAAGATCATTTCAGGAAGGGGTTGTTTTAAGACTGAGCCACAAAACAGCTTCACTTCAGGGTTTCCAGTATTATCCTACCACAGTGACTGGATAACAGACAGCCACAAAAGACTGTTGTGAAGAGGGTGTGGGCTAAACATAGACTCCAAGAGAAATGTAGGCTCAGGTCAGGAAGGACATGGAGCGTCATTCTTCTTGGTAAGAATTCAGTCCCAATATATGTGACTTTCAGAGGCAACCAGATATAAAAGTACTGGAATTAAATCCAGCATTGACTTCCAACCCCATCGCTCACATCTAGCACAGAGATCTATGATCTGATTCTTTTCCCCATCTACCAGTGTAAGAAAACACACAATTCAGTTTCAGTTGTTGACACAGCCTGAGGTGTATGGACAGAGGGATCTCTGGAGGGAAGCACTTCAAAATCCCATGGTTCATAAAGCTAGGTGAAGAAAATAATGACTTTTTAGTTAAGTCTGAAGAACCTGTGAAGAATCCACTCTTTCAAGAACACAGAGGAAACTTTAGGACTCAGTCTTTTTTTTTTTTTTTTTCATTCTGGGTTTTAGGGAGCTTTCATTTTTACTTTTATTTATTTCATTTAATTTACTTTTCTTGTTCTTTCTTTTGTTCTCTTTTTTTCTATGGTCTTTTCTGGTTTGTTCTGTTACTTTTATCTAATTGTATTAATTTTCTTTTACTCCTTAGTAGGATACTTCATCTCACTTTTTTCTCATCCTTCTAATCTTTTATCAGTTTTTCAAATTTTAATTTTTCATTCTACTATTCCCCACTGCCTCTATCTTAACCTGTCTTATGATTAACCATTATTAAGCTTTATATAGTTAATTCTATGCTATCACTACTGAATTCTTTTCTATTGTTAGTGGAGATATAGTTGTCATACTGACTATATATACTTTATGGCAATATTTGGATTGTCTTGCTCTTTACACTATAATTATAGATCTCTTTTCCATAGATGATTGTGATGCATTGTTGGTTCTTAGAATATGTCATTATCCAGTTACTCTTTGATGATATTAATGTTATTAATTTAATTGCTATTTCCAGGATGACATAGTTGATGTTATTAATTGGTTTTCACTGTATGCCAATATCTGGTCTGCCTTTGGGTCATTAAAAATACTATACTCTATTCTCAGAGAACTGGGTGCTAGGCCAATCACACTGCATTATACTTTCCTAAATTAACAAATGTGATTGGATCTTGGAACAGAGGTAAAGGTCTATATTTTGCCATGTACAAAGGGCATTACTGAAACACAGACACTAACTAAAAAGGTCTTCATACTAGCAACAAAGTTATTCCATTATAATCAGTCCATAAACCTTAGCAACACTCCCCCCAAAAAAGAAAAAAGGAAACAAAAGAAAACATGTAATAAAATGCATCCAAAAGATCTCAAAACCTCCAAAGCTAAAACATGACACATTGACAGGAAGGAAACCAAAAGCCATACAGCTGAATTATTTGAAATTATTAAAGAGGAGATTTAAAAACAAATCAATAAAGTGCTTGGGAGGCTCAAAGAAGTATAACTAAATAATATTAAACGTAATAGACAAAATGATCAGCAAATTTACAAAAGCAACAATAAAAATTTAGCTGAGCTAAACAAAATTGTGAAAGAAAAAAAAAAAAGAATGGAGAAACAGACCTGAGGACCAGTGGAACAGATTGGAGGATACAGAAGCAACTCCAGATGTACTTAGCTAACTCATCTTTCACAAAGGAGCCAACCATCCTCACTGGAGGAAAGTAGCCTCTTTAATAAATGGTGTTGGAAAAACTGGATTTCAACCCGCCAAAGATTAAAACTGGACCCTTATCTTTCACCATGCACTAAATTAAAATCCAAGTGGGTTAAGGATCTAAACATTAAAACAGAAACACTAAACTTGCTGGAAGATAAGTTAGGCAGAACTCTTGAAGACATTAGCATAGGAAAAGACTTTATGAACAAATCCTCAGTAGCATGGGAACTAGCAAAAAGAATCAACAACTGGGATCTCATCTTATTAAAAAGCTTCTGCACTGTGAAAGAAACCATCAACAGAACTAAGAGACAACCTACAATATAGGAAAAAAATTTTACCAGCTGCTCCTCAGACAAAGGACTACTATCTCGAATATATAAAGAACTCAAAAAAATCAGGTCCCCAAATAAAATGACCAAATTCAAAAATGGGCATCTGAAGTGATCAGAGATTTCTCAGAAAAAGAAGTAAAAGCATCAAATAAATATATGAAAAAATGTTCCACATTACTGGTCATTCAAGAGATGCAGATGAACCAACACTGAGATTCCAGCTCACCCCACAAAGAATGGCTGCTATCAAGAAATCAAACAATAACAAATATTGGAGGGTTTGTGAGGAGAAAGGAACCCTTCTCCATTGGTGATGGGAGTGCAGACAGGTGCAACCACTATGGAAATCAATATGGAGATGACTCAAAGAACTAGGATTAGAGATTCCATTTGACCCAGCCATCCCTCTGCTGGGTATCTTTCCAAAAGAATTAAAAGAATCATACCACAGTGATATATGTGCACCTATTTTATAGTGGCATAGTTTGTAATAGCTAAAATTTGGAAACAGCCCATTTGCCCATCAGTTGGAAACTGGATAAAGAAGATATGGTTTTTCTGTAAAATGGAGTACAACTCAGCCATAAGGAAGGAGAAATTAGAGTCCTTCATAGGAAAATGGATGCATATCGAGGCCATACTCTTAAGTGAAATAAATAAGTCACATGTGTAAATGCCAAATAGTTTCTCTAGTGTGAAAAACTATAATTGTAAATAAGATTCTACTGGCATAATTGACAATGTGAAACAGGAAGAAAAGGGCTAAAGGTGTAGGGGAAGTGGGAAAGGTATGGGAAAGGAAATAAGGGAAAAGAAAAAAATTTGAGAAAACAAAAAAATTGAAACAAAGTCTTTGTAAATACGTAAGGGAGGAGGGGGTGAAGGGAGGCCAGGCTATGGGGAAAAAATGAGAACCAAGACCTGTCATGTAAAGGTACAAGATCCCAATGATGAATGTAACTGTACTGCACTGTACACCTAAAATGTACCAATAAACTCAATGAGAAAAAAATTTAAAAAGAAACAGAACCCATGAAAAAGTACTCCAAAAATCCAGATTAAAACTCAAAGTGAGCATAAGCACCAGAAGTGATCAAGACAGCAATTACTCAGAGAAATGGTTAAAACAACATGAAAAATTGGCCAAAAAGGTTCTAGATGATGCAAACAAAACTAATCAAAGATTCACTGAAATTAATAAAAAATCAGAAGACATCACAAATATGTTCACAGAAATAGTAATGGAAATTTTTTCCAAATATGAGAAAAGAAGTTGAGATAGAGATGAAGGATATAGAATCTTGAAGAAACAAAATTTAAAAAGAACATCTACATGACACATCATAGGTAAAATCCCAGAAGTCCAACATGAACAGAATCTTAAAAGGTGTTAAAGAAAACCAACAAGTCATTTATAAAAGCAAACCCACTAGAATTATAGCAGACTTCTCAACACCATAAAAGCCGGGAAAGCTTGGAATGAAGTATTTCAAATCTTAAGATAAATTCTAACACAGACTGATCTACTGGAAAATTATCTTTCAAAATTGAGGGATAAATAAGAACTTTCCATGACAAATAGCACCTTAAGAAACTCATGACCACAAACCAAGAACTCCAAAAAATTCTCAAGAACATCCTTGTCAGAGACATTGGGGCCAAAAATGCCAAAACGTCTAATGAATCAGGCAGAATGAGCAGTAAAGCAGATGAAGGGGGAAAAAAGGGAAACAGCAACAGGAAAATAATGCAACTATTTTGCACTAATGACCCAGGATTGGGTAAATATTTTCAGTAATAAGTCTCAGTGTGAATGATCTCAGCTTTCCAAAGGACACAAATCAGCAGATTGAATCCAAAAGCAAAATCAAGCCATAGGTACATACGAGCAGCACATTTAACCCAAAAAGATTAATACTGAAAAGAAAAGAAAACTATGAAAATAAATATTGTATGCAATGGGAACCAGAAACAAGATGGAGTGGCTATGCTATTATCAAACAAAGTAGTCATCGATCCAAAACTGATCAGAAGAAGCAAAGAACATCAGTATATAGTGGTTAAGGAAATGACTCATCAGGAAGAGATAACAATTATAAACACATATCACCAAACACTGGTGCATCCTCCTTTACAAAATACTACTGAACATAAAAGATCAGATAAGCATCAATACAATTATAGTAGGGGACTAAACACTTCACGTCACAAATATATTGACTAGACAAAAAGTCAACAAAGAAATACCAGATTTGAACTAAACCCTCAAGCAAATAGATGCAAGAGAAGTCTACACAGTGCTCCACCCAACAAGAATACACATGCTTCTTAGCAACACATGGAATTTTCCCAAAAATAGACCACATAATTGGCAATAAAGCATGCTAAAGTAAATATAGAAGAACCAAAATAACCCCACATGAATTACCTGATTTAATCTAATGAAACCAGAAATGAATGTCAAAAGAAACCACACAAACTATGCAAATACATGGAAGTTAAATAATATATTCTTGACTAATGAATGGGTGACAAAAGAAATCAAAGAATAAATTCTACAGTGTCAAGAATAAAATGATACTGAGAGCCCAGCAAGAAACCCACAGGAAAAGAGCAGCACAGGTACAGGCAGATCACAGACAGGGCCCCAACCCAATCCCAGCAACTTGGGCCCACCTAGAAAAGAGCTGCAAAGGCACATAAACAACATGAAAAGGCCTGCCCAGATTCCATCTGCAAGTGTGCTCAGATCCCAGCAAGAAGCCCACTCACACACCAGTGACTGGGGTGCATAGCCACCAGCCAAAGGCCCTCCCAGACAACAGCTATGTATGGGGGCAGGCCCCACTCCGAGTCATGCCCAGATATCATCCCAAGAGTGCACAGGGCCTATCAAGAACCCTGACCAGACAACAGAGCAGCCCAGGAGTCCAGAAGGCCACGAGTCTGAACCCAGGTTTTGGCACCCTGGTGAGCAGCAGAGAAAAGGGCTCTCAGCTCCTTGCTGAGAACTGAAGACCACTGGGTGAGCAAAAATATGCCTCAACAAAAGCATAGCAGGCCACATGCATTGAAATGAGAAGACACATAAACAAGTCTCAAAACCAGACTCCCAGATCACTTAGGGCAACCCCAAAGGGCTAGCAGATGGGTCAATCTGATACTGAATGACTTGGGCCCCCTGAACTGGCAACAAAAAAGGATCTGGAAAAAATGAAATCAGAAATAATTTCTAAGATAACAACAGAGATTGTGCTCATAGTGAAAGACATAATAAATAAGTCTAGAGAAGAAACAGATTTTTTAAAAAAATAGAGGAGCTGAGAAACATAATGGCATCCCAACACAGGAAATAAATGGAATCCATATAACAGATGCAAACAGTTTTCCAGAAGATTAAAAATTCCATTGAAAGTTATGCAGCAGAATGAGCCAATGTGAAGACAGAATTTCAGCTATAGAAGACAGGATTGCAATTAGTGACCAGGAAAAGAAAATTTTCTTAAAAATAGTAAGGAACCATGAGAAATCAATCCAGCAGCTGCCAGATGATGCAAAGAAGAATAACACAGATTGATAGGAGTCAATGAAGAAACAGGAGAGAGTGCAAATGACATTTTTTTAAACGTAATGGCAGAAAACTTCGCAGGCAGGGGAAAACAACTTGGCATACAGATAAGTGAGTCATACATACTTCAACCAACCATGATCAAAAAACAACGTACATCTAGGCATATAATAGTTAAGATTCCAGAAATGCAACAGAAGAACAAAATTCTACAAGCAGTTAGAGAAGAGAAGCCAATCACACACAAAGGAAAGCCCATCAGAATCATGCAGATTTCTCAACACAAAACCTCATGGCAAGGAGAGACTGGAGTGATGTATTTCAAACACCAAAGGAAAACAACCTCCAACCCGGATTGATGCACCCTGCAAAGCTGTTTTTTAAAATTGATGGAGAAATAAGATACTTTCATGACAAAGAGCACCTGAGGAACTTCATGAATACTAAACCAGCACTCCAAAATTTTTAAACAATATCCTAGAAAAAGACAATGAGGATCAAACCCCAGGAAGCCCAGCAGAATGAATCCATCATGCATGACAAGAAATTAAATGCAAATTGGAAGAATCTAACAAAAAAGAAAAAGTAATGACAAGGATAAGTCAATACATATCAGTTATTACCATCAAAGTTAATGTTTTGAATTCACCACTTAAAAGAAACAGACTGGCAAAAATGGGTCAAAAAGCAAGATCCAACAATATGCTGCATACAAGAAACACATTTAATTCAAAAAGAAATTCATAGACTCAAAGTTAAAGGGTAGAAAACAATACTTCATGTGACAGAAACCTGAAAAAAAAAGCAGGAGTAGCTATCCTCTTTGCAGATCAAATGGATTTCAAATCAACATTAATTAAGAGACAAAAAAGGACACTACATCCTTGTAAAGGGAACAATCCAAGGGGAAGAAATGACAATCATAAATATATATGCACCAAATACAAGTGCACCCAGCTATATAAAACAAATACTAATGGACATGAAAAATCAAATAAGCATTAATACAATAGTAGTAAGGGCCTCAATATTCCACTGTCACAAATAAATAGATCAAGAAGACAAAAAATAAACAATAAAATACTAGAACTCAATCAAACTCCTGAACAGATGGACTTAACCCATGTTTACCACATGTTCCACCCCACAAAATCAGAATACTTATTCTTTTTGGCCTCATATGAGTAGTTCTCCAAAATAGACCACACACTCACTCATAAAACATGTTTAAGTGCAAAGGATATGAAGTGACCCCCATGTATTATCAGAATGTGATAAAACTGAAGATCAATAGCAAAAGAAACTACAAGAATTTCATACACATATGGAAATTGAACAACACACTTCTGAATAACCAATGGATCAGAGGAAATTAAAGAAGAAATCATACAGTTTCTACAATTAAATGACAATGCCAGTACAACATATCAGAATCTATGGGACACAATGAAAGTAATCTTACAAGGGAAATTCATAATTTATGGGACAGAATGAAAGTAATCTTACAAGGGAAATTCATTACAAGGGAAACTCATATTAGAAAAACAGAGTGAGCTGGGTGTGGTGGTGCACGCCTGTAATCCCAGCACTTGGGAGGCTGAGGCAGGAGGATCACTGGGAGTTCAAGACCAGCCTGGGCTAAATAATGAGTTCCAGGTCAGACTCAACTACATAGTGAGACCCTGTCTCAAAAAACCAAAAAAAAAAAAAAAAAAACAAAAAAAAAAAAAAAAAAGAAAAAAAGAAAAGAAAAACAGAGTGAGCTCAAATAAACCACCTGATAATGAGCCTCAAGTTTCTAGATAAGAACAGGACAAATCCAAAGCTCATACTACAGAGGAAATTATAAAGATCAGAGCAGAAATCAATGCAATGAAGACTAAGAACAATGACAAAAATCAATGAAACAACGAGTTGGTTCTTCAAAAGAATAAACAAAATTGACAACCCCTAAGGCAACCCTATCAAAAAAAGAAAAGAAAATATCCAAATCCATGCATTAGGAATGAAAACACTGAAATTACAATGCACCCAGCAGAAATCTAGAGGATCATCAATTCCTATTTCGAGAACCTATATGCCAATGAGATGCAAAACACAGAAGAAATGGACCAATTCCTAGATACATATGAATTATCAAACTTGAACAAAGAAGACCTAAAAACTGTAAACAACCCAATATTAATCAACAAAACTGAAAACACAATTAAAAACTTATGAACAAAGAAAAGCCTGCGCTCTGATGGCTTCACTGCTGAATTCTACAAGACATTTGAAGAACTATCATCATTACTGTTAAAACTCTTGTATGAAATTGAAAGGAAAGCAATACTCCCAAATTCATTCCTGTAAGCATCACCTTGATCCCCAAAGTAGAGAAGAACCAACCAAAAAAGAGAACTACAGGACAGTCTCAATAGTGAACATAGACGCAAAAATCCTCAATAAGATACTGGCAAACAGAATGCAGATCATCAAGATCATACTCCCTGACTAAATGGGATTCATTCCAGGGATGCAGGGATGGATCAATATACACAAATCAATAAATGCAATACACTATATTAATAGAACAAGAACAACCATATGATCATCAAATAGATGCAGAAAAAGCATTCAACAAAATCCAACATGCATTCAAAATAAAAACCCTACAGAAAATTGGTCTCTATCTCAGCCTGATGAAAGCCATCTATGAAAAGCCAACAGCCAATATCATACTAAATGTTCAAAAACTAAATCTTTCATTCTAAAATCAGGAACAAGACAAGGATATCCACTCTCCTCACTCCTGTTCAATATAGTTTTTGAAACATTAGCCACAGCAATTAGACAAGAGAAAAAATAAAAATAGGAAAGAAAGAAGTTAAATTGTCATTATTTGCAGATGTCATGATACTCTATATAGAAGACCCCAAGAACTCCACCAAAAGTCTTCTAGACTTCATAACTGAATTCAGTAAAGTAGCTGGATATAAGGTAAACACAAAAATTAACAGCCTTCCTGTACACAAACAAAAAGTCACTGAGAGAAGAACTGGAGAAACAAATCCCTTCACAATAGCATTCCAAAAAAATGAAATACCTAGGAATCAGCCTAAGAAAAATAGTCAAAGACCTCTACTCTGAAAACTATAATACTCTGAAAAAAAGAGATTGAAGAGGATATCAGAAAATGGAAGACATCCCTTGCACCTAGGCAGGAAGAACAAATACAGTGCAAATGGCCATACTTCCAAAACTGCTATATAGATTCAATGCCGTATCAATTGAAATTCCAACAGCATAGTTCACAGACCTTGAGAAAACAATCTAAAAAACATTTTATTTGGAACCAGAAGAGTCCTAGAATAGCAAAAGTAATTCTAGGCAACAAAGACAAAGTAAGGGGTATCACAATCCACAGCTTGAAACTATACTACAAAGCAACCATGGGGAAAAAAATGCGTGGTCCTGGCAAAGAACCAGACCCAAAGATCAGTGCTTAGAAGATGCAGAGAACCGATTAGAAGATACAGAAGTAACTCCAGACATATTCAGCCACCTCATCTTCAACAAAGCAGCCAGACACCCTCAATGGAGGAAAGATAGCCTCTTTAATAAATGTTGCTGGGAAAAAAATGGGTTTCAACATATCAAAGATTAAAACTAGACCTGTATCTCTCACCATGCAGTAAACTAAAATCAAAATGGATTAAAAATCTAAATATTAAAACAGAAACATGAAACTGACTGGAAGATTGGTTAGGTAGAACTCTTGACAACATTGGCAGAGGAAAGGATTTCACGAACAAAACCTCAGTTGCACATGAACTAGTACAAAGAATGTACAAGTGAGATCTGTTCTTACTTAAACGTTTCTGTACAGCAAGAGAAACAACCAACAGCAAGAAGAGACAACCCACAATGTGGGAAAAAATTTTACTGCTATTCCTCAGTCAAAGGTCTACTATCTAGAATACACAAGAACTTTAAAAACAAGACCTTTCAAATTTAAAGATCTAATCCAAAAACGGGCATCTGAAATGAACAGACATTTCTCAAAGAAATAGAAACAGCAAATAAACATATGAAAAATGTTCAACCTCACTGGTCATTCAAGACATGCAAATGAAAACAAGGCTGAGATTACACCTCACCCCATAAAGAATGGCTTTTATCATGAAATCAACCAATAACAAATTGTGAGAGAAATTCAAGTATGGCTGAGCCAAGTGCACCACACGCACATCTCCCAGCAGGGTAGGGGATACTCAGAGTCTGAGCATGCTCATTCTTGAGTTTAGAGCTGGCTGAAGGACGTCCATTTCCTCCTATCCGCTGCCTCCATCGCTTGCCCAAAAGATCAAGCAATCATGTTATGCCCCGTATGCAGTGTCCCTCCCCTTGCTCCTTGACCGTATAAGTGATTGCTCTGCCTATTAAAAACAGAAGCATTCCAGAAACCTCCCCGGAGTCTGCTTGGGGATTCTGCACCTCACCCTCTGGATCCAAGCTTCAGAATCAGAGTAACTGTACGACAACAAACAAACAACAACAAGTGGTGCCTGAACCAGGACTCGAGTATATTGGGTAAATATTGAAGAGTCGGGTGAGTGATCCCCACGGGAGTACATGACAGGTAATCTTCTAAATCATGATAAGCCACCTCAGGCTACATTATTGAAAGCCCTCTTAAAAACGAGGGGTATGAAGTTCTCCCATGAAAGGTTTTTAGAATTTTGGGAAATGGTTCTTCAGACACCCCCCCGCCATGGATGAATGACCCAGACGATCCAGAGGTCGGGGAGAGTGCTGCACGTAATGAGCAGAGAGCCTAAAAGCTCAATGAGGTTCGCCTCCCCCTGAACCTCTTTCCCATAACCTCAGCAATAATTCAGTGTTTGGACCCCCACGCGATCAAAGCCTCAGAAGCATGGGTCTCGCAGGCCCCCTCTAATGACAAAGGAAAGAGTCACTTCAAGGACAAAGCAAAGATGGCGGCTCCTCCTCCCCGGGAAAATGGAGGTTGTTGTTCCCCACTTCCGCTTTCTTCCTGGAGGCAACCTCCCGCCCCTCCAGTGGAAGATGAAGATTCTTCGGTCACACCCAAACCCTCGCATCATCTAAAAGTACGTCATCCCAAGGAGGTCGCCTTTTCCAGTCAGTTATGGGCCCCACCATGCATGCCACTATCTTACCGTTCTCATCATTCTCCTCTTCTTCAGATAGCGAGGAGCCCCTATCCTCCAGTGATGATGATCCTCATTTGAATGATGCCTTCTTCCAAAACATGTTTAAAAAATGTAAAAAAAGGATGCCACCTCTCTGGGCCTATCCCATCATGGTGGGCAGCCCTGGGGTGGCACACTGGATCCCCCTTCTGTCACACAAGTATGGGCCCTTGTCCCTAACCCCCCTATTTTTGTTACAGTGGATTGGAATTCTACTCTCCCTCATGTGTTTGGCACTGATTCCAACTTTCACCCTTCCTTGATTAAGGGTAATTTTTCTGTTCTAGATTCATCAGACGTAAGCAGCCCATAGGCTTCAGTCCACAGTTCTTCGCTTTAGGTGCCAATACTTCCTTCAGTGCTAATACTTCCTTCTCTCCTACTAATACCTCTGCTTCCTTCCTCCCCAAAAGCAGTGTTTTACCTTTCACAGCCTGTCTTCCATTGCCATTTTTCTTCATCGTATCCATTTCCTCTCTCAAGCTCAATGGTACTGTTTGTGTCTCCTCGTGTGTCAATCCAACCACGTTCACTGATACAACCTGGCACCTCTATTTTGGCCGCACACCCCAGCAATCTGGTTACCCATAAATCTTACAGGTGAATGGTGAGAATCCAACCTCCTCCTCAACGTATGCTTCACCCATGACACCAGCGAGATCTGGTGTAGCGGCCATCAGTGCCATAATCGTCTCCCTAACAGCCTGCTCTAACTGCTGCAGCCACCACCTCCGTTACCTTGTGCAACCAAATTATGACTGCTGCCGCCGATGGCTGACTCGCCCATAACACATCTCTCATTCTAGGACAAAGTGCAGCCCTATTTCAAGATGTATGAACTGCCATTCTTAACCTGCAAACTCAATTGGACCTGGTTTTCTAAGAACTACAAATATTAGAAACTAAAATTCTAAGCAGATGCCATGCAAATTATACTGACGTGTGTGTGTCACCCCATATGTCTGTAAAGTTGTAACTCTGTCCTCCCCTAGCGTGCTTACTATGTATAGATTGATACTATTTTTATTTCATCCTCAAGATAAGCCAAAGGGCTTCCCAATGGTACAAACAAACCCATGCTAATGTAGTACTTTTGTCCAAGGCAATGGAGTCAAAAGAAAAAAGGGGAAATGTGAGACAAATTCAAGCATGGCTGACTCAAGTATGCCACATGCACGTCTCCTAGCAGGCTAGGGGATACTCAGAAATTTGAGCATACTTACTCTCGTGCATTGAGACTGGCTTAGAGCCGGCTGAAGGACATCCAGGTCTTCCTATCCACTGCCTCCATTGCTCGCCCAAAAGATCAACCAATCATGTTACACCCTGTAAGCAGTGTCCCGCCCCTTGCTCCGTGACTATATAAGTGATTGCTCTGCCTATTAAAAATAGAAGCGTTCCAGAAACCTCCCCAGAGTCTGCTTCATGATTCCATGCCTCACCCTCCCGATCAGAGCTTCAGAACCAGAGTACAGACAGACAAACAACAACAATAAATGCTGGTGGGAAAGAGGAACCCTGCTCCACTGTTGGTGGGAGTGCAGACGGGTGCCACCACGGTGGAAATAAGTTTGGAGATACCTCAAGGAACTAGAATGAGTAGTCCCATTTGACTCAGCTATTCCCCTGCTGGGTATCTTCCCAAAATAATTAACAGAATCATACCACAGTGATATATGCTCACCCATGTTCAAAGCAAAACAGTTTGTAATAGCTAAACCTTGGAAACCGCCCAATTGCCCATTAACTGGAGACTGAATAAAGAAGATGTGGGGTTTTATTTATATAAAATGGACTACTACTGAGCCATAAAGTATTAGAAATTAGACACTTTTATAGTTAAATGATGCACATGTGTCTTCCAGCCTGTTCCATTGATCCTCAGGCCTATTTCTTTGCCAGTACCATGCTGTTTTTATCACAGTGGCTTTGTAGTATAGTTTCAAATTGGGAATTGTTACACCTGGTGCCATGTGACTGTTGCCTATAATGGCTTTTGCTATTCTAAGTCTCTTGTGGTTCCAAATGAATTTTTGGATTCTTTTTTCTAGTTCTGTGAAATATAGGGTTGGAATTTCAATTGGCATTGCATTGAATCTGTATAGCAATTTTGGTAGTACAGCTGTTTACACTATGTTGATTCTTCCTACCCAGGAACAGGGGATATCTTTCCAATTTTTTATATCCTCTTCGATTTCTTTTTTCAGAGTGCTGTAGTTTTCAGTGTAGAGATCTTTTGTTTCTTTTGTTAGATTGATTCCTAGATACTTCATTTTTTTGGATGCTATTGTAAAAGGAATTTTTTCCCTTATTTCTCTTTCTGTCTGTCTGTTATTTGTGTATAGAAAGGCTATTGATTTT
>NW_022900917.1:72540098-72547873 GCF_012274545.1 Fukomys damarensis
GGGAGCTCGCGCACACACCGCCGGGTGATCGCAGGCAGGCAGGCAGCTGAAAAAACCCCCTCCGGGGTCTTTGGGGCCTTCCTGGTCTGTTGTCGCGCAGGCCGGGAGCTCGCACGCACGCCGCCGGGTGATCGCAGGCAGGCAGGCAGGCAGCTGAAAAAACCCCCTCCGGGGTATTTGGGGCCTTCCTGGTCTGTTCAAGAAAATTTTTTTTAAGAAGCTAAGAAAACCTGGGAACTAATGAATCCACTGATAAATTAACTTCAGGGAAGATCTAACCTCAGTACTTCTTAAACTTTTTAATGACACTGAAAGGGAAGGAGTACCACCAAAAGCAACCCTGGAAACTAATGTTACCCTCATTAAAGAACCAGACAAGGACTCAAAAGGAAAACTACAAGCCCAAGTTTTTGATGAACATAGATGCAAAAATCTTCCATGAGACATTAGCAAAGAAGGCAAAACTACACTTATGAGAAGAGGCAAAGAAGGTCCCTGCCTATTTATTAAAGCAACAATCCATCAGACATATAAGCATATATGCACCAAATATTGGAGCACCAAATTTCAGAAAACAAATGTTCCTGAACAAAAAGTATCAAGACACCAACACAATCACAGAGGATGACCCCAATACCCCACTTTTATAAAAAAGACATCAATAAAACATAAAGCTCAAGAAAAACAAAGTGCAACTGAACCAGACATTTGAATAAATGGGCTTAATTGAGATCTACAGAATGTTCAACCCTACTGTACTAGCAAACACATTCTTCTCAGCAGCAAGTGGAACTTTTGCCAAAATAGACTGTATTCTGGTTCCAAAAGGCATGCATAAATAAATACACAATCTATGTATACCATCAGATCATTTTTATTAGTACATGTTAGCACTCTATAATGATTACATACCTTGTGGGGACTAGGTTCATATATATATGCAACTCAGCTCTTTTTTCAACCCTTTTCCCTGTTCTCTTTCCTCACCACATCTCTTGATTCCCTTTCCATAGGAGAAATATCTCCTTACTTCCCATTATCTAACTTTTATTTTGCTCTTTATTTATATTTCAGGGTTCTCATATAAGAGAAAGTGTATGATATTTAAGTTTGTATGGCTGATTTATTTCACTTAACATTATGGCTTGAAGGTATATTCATTTTCCCACAAATGATTCAAATTTATCATTATTTATGGCCATGCAATTCCTTATTTGTAGAAGATGTCCCTGCCCAGTACTAGCAGACTATGAGTGGCACATGCATCTTGCCTTCTAGAATTCAGCTATACTGCTTTACATATCAGGAGTCAGACTGAAGCCCTGAGTGACTGAAATGGGCATGTCAGCTATCAGAGTTGGTTTAGTGTTGCTCCTTTGCTAATGGCTGTCACCAAGGCCTATATCCTGGTCTGTGAAGTGATAGGGCTCTGCTGAGTGATGCGCAGCTGAGGTCAGTGTGACCCCAATTAAAATCCTTTCCCCTGAACTATGGCTTCTCACTGACCCTGTGCGTAGCTTGGTAATTGTACCTGGTCCCAGTACAGGTTCATTCTATCCTAGCAAAATAAGCAATACCAACTCCCTGACTGGCCTGCCTGGTGCCATCTTGCCAGGTGTTTGGCAGTACCCTGCTCCCTATTCCTTCCCACAGTTGTATTCAATAAATACTGGATGTGCTTGGAGGCCTTTGTCTTTCCTGCCATCAATACCACTGACCAGGACCCAAGACTCAGCTCCTCCACTCTAAGTCTCATTTCTGTCTGTGCTTTACTTCACTTTGTGCTGTAGTGGCTCACAGGGCAGGACCCAAGGCAGAGCTTCTGATAACATCACCTTCTCTGCTCCCTACACTTGTTGTGTATAGATACCACATTTTCTTTATCCATTCATTTGTTGATGGGCATACAGTCCACTTCAGAGTTTTAGCTAATATGAATTACGTAGCTATAAACATGGATATGCAAAAATCACTGTAGTATGATGTTTTTAACTCTTTTGGGAAGACACCCTGAGAGGATTAGCTGGGTCAAATAGTAGCTCTCATTTTAGTTTGTTGAGGAATCTCCATCCTGATTGCCATAGTGGTTGTACAAATTTGCATTCTCACCAACAATGGAGAAGGGTTACTTTTTCACCACAGCCTCACCAGCATTATTATTTTATTTCTTCCCAGGAGCTGATCTTTCTAGAGTAAGAAGAAATCGCAATATTGTTTTAAATTTGCATTGCTCTAACAGCCAGAGATGTTGAGGATGTTCTCATGTATTTTTTAGCCATTTATACTTCTTCTCAGAAGGTAGGGTCTGGTTTTTTTAGTTCTTTTTATATTTTATATTTCAGTCTTCTCTGGGAAACAGCTGGCAAAACTTTTTCCCCAATGCATATATTGTTTCTTCACCCTGTTGGTGGTTTCCTTTGTTATTCAGGAGCTCTTTAATTTAATGTGATCCCATTTGTTGATTCTTGGTACTGTTTCTTGAGTCATCAGGGATCTGTTCAGAAAATCCATTCTTAAATTTATGTCTTCAAAAGGTTTACTTGTTTTACCTTATGGTAGATTAAATGTTTCTGTTTTAACATTTAGAACTTTGATGCATTTTCATACAAGTTAAGTATATGTAGTAAACTATGTAAATATAGAGAAAATCTTCTGAATGTGGGTAGCCAGTATTTCCATAACCGTTCACTGAAGAGGCTATTTTTCTTCCATGTATATTTTTGTTCACTTTTTAAAAGATCAGATAACAAAATGACTTTATGAGATTAAAACAAAACCAAAAAGACGGGCTTCCTTCTACCCCATCACATACAGTCATCATCTAGTTAACCTTTTCTTATCATCCTGATGTTTACTTATCAACTCTCGGTCTTGCAATCTTGGACAGGCTGAGACTGTATATGTAGAAATGTGCTGAGGTCTTTGCTATTAGTGTGTCTTTGTTGGTACGTGTTCGTACTACAAAATGTCTACCTTTACTGGGGGCAGTTTGTACATATACATAACACATTGTTGGGGTGGTTTTTTGTCCCCTTCCTCTCCCGTCATTCCCTGCTCCCTCTAGACTTCCCTAACACCAAAGTTCAAGTCTCTGCCATAGTGAAAGAACCTATGAAGAAGACAAATTTTTTGAGAGTTAGAAAATGTGAAGGGAAGGAACTAGAGAAACAGCTAAACTCACAGCAGTGTCTGCAAGTTCCATTGTGAACACGAGGGGGCGCCTGGGACAGCTATTTTAGGTGAACCAACCTGTACAATGTGCTTGATTTAGCACAAGGAATTTAATCTTCCTCTCAAATCTAAAGGCAAATAGAATGCAGAGCAGTTTAACGCTTGCCATAGCACTTGCCAGAAACTTCGGAGAGAAATGGAATCGCTCTGAGCTTCAGACTTCTCCTCTGCAAAATGGAAACAAGACTCATCACTGAGCACAAGAGGAATGGAGACACATCCGGGAGGTGAGTTCTCCAGGACCCGTCCTGGACCGCAGACAGGCCCAGCCCCTGCCAGATTATGTGCCCTCCAGATGTGGCTCCTCTCTCCCCTTCCCTCAGCCAGCTCCCTGGGAAGTCCACACTACGTCCTCGCTTCCCCATGTGCTCACACTTCGGCCCCTGCACCTCATCCTCCAGGGAAGCCACCTAGCCTCGCCCACCAGAGAACGGGGGCTCGATTCTCCCTGGATACCACACCAGCGTGACCTCTGGGGTCCCCTTTAATCAGACCATTGATTTTCTGTGTTGTTGCTAGTATTTTTGAAAGTGGGCACCGTTTCCTCTTGTGTTATGCAAAAACTATTTTGTAATCCGCTATCATTTTTTAAAATTTCATTTGCCCTAGTGAGGTGTTTCTGACCTTTCTCCCATCTCCCTCCTATACCCCAGTACAGAAAACTAACTGGGGACAGATGGGCTTTGTAGGAAGCCAGAGAAGAGTCCAGAATCTGCTCTGTCTATTGCCACAGACAGGTCACTGACACCAGGACCCTCCCTTGACCGAAAGTTGCAGGAAGGCACTATAGGTAAGAATGAATGAGTGGGAGGAGGTGTTCCTTCCTCTCTGAGGAGCTGAGCCCTCCCAGGATTCACCCCTAACTGAGCCCAGCACTCAGCACATTCAGATCTGCCACTGAGACAGAAAGAGCAGCCCATGAGAAGTCCAGACAGGAGGGGTGTGCAGGGAATGGTGCATTTGGTGGACAAAGAAGGGCGAGAGATGTAGGTAAACTCCTGAGTTGTGTTTCAGGATCTTATGTCTGCAGATAGGTTCATGAATTGTGCTGTTGTTACGCTCTGGGGCTTTAGGGTGAGGGCTCGGTTGCTCCCCCTGCTGAGCTGCTGGGAGTGGCTGGGATTAGGGCCTGACCTTGCCCAGTTAGGGACACCTCCAAACAGGGCACCCTCAGTTGGATCCCTTCCCAGGCAGGACACAGGCTCTGCTTCTCCTCTGAGAACATTTCAGCCAGGCCACATGAGGTGGCTGTGGGCTGTGAGATGTGTGTGTGCCCCACACAGGAAGACATGTTGCTCACCCTGCTCCCTGGCCAGACAGCAGTGGAGTGGCACATGGTGGCCTTCCGTCTGCTGCTTCTCCTTCACAGAACTGCCTCTCTCGGTCCCTCCTCCCTGCAGTTTTTGTCCTTGATGACCAGCTGCTTCACAGCTATCACTGTGCCGGGAGGGACAGTCGGTGTTTTCTCTGTCACACTCTGACCCTGTCCTGACTTTTGCATTGGAAAGAGAAACCACACATACAAGTCTGCAACTCTCTCTCATAACACAATAAAAAATCATGTTTACTTTTAATCACAGTAATGTGTGCATGCTATTTTAAAGTCAAATACATTTAGGAAGCTCGGGACAAAAACACCAACTGTCCTCTACCCTCTTCCTATCCCTCAACTTGATCCTTATTTCCAACTACTGCTGTTTTTCCTTTTGCCATCCAGTATTTATCTACATGTCTCCATTATTATAGTGCAGTGTTTGGATTTTTGCCAGTTAACTCTGATCTGCTCTCTTTTTTTTGATGAAAAGAATCTCATTTTACCACTCTTCCTTTATCAACAGTTCTCCACACAGTCTCCTAAAATATTCATACTCCAAGGCAGTACACATTCACATTCACGTTGGTGGGAACACTGCCCCATGTGGAAGATCTTACCTTGGCCACTCATGGTGACACTCTGTCCTCAGGACATTACTCATTCTGTCCAGTGAGATGGGACGCGTGCTTTAAGACCTCATATACTTAATGACATCTTTAATGCTCACATTTCATTGATGCTTTGGACATAGATTTCATAGATTGGACATAAGATTCTAGACTAGAATGAGTTGGAATAAGATGCTTGTTTCCTTCTTAGAGCTATGTACTATTTTCTTTTCAGGTAAATTTACACTTACACATGCAGTATGGATCTATGTAAACTCGATGAACTTGCATCCCATAACCTGGGTGGAGCCTGGGCCTCCTCAGGACTAATTCACTGACCTTGGGAAATGGTAATGTGTATCTCAGGTTGTACTTTCAGTGTATAAGTTCTTAGTGAAGACCCACTGCACAAAAAATACGTTGTGTGTAAAATCACACAAGACACACAAATTTTATGGATCCCTGATCCTTACTTGATCTAAATAAATATTTGATAAATGAATTTGTTTATATTCATTTTAAAAATTTACTCAATTATTATGAGCAAAATATGCAAATCACTTCTACTTGAAGGCATTTAATCTCACTCCTTAAATCATTTCTAATGTTATCATGGAATTAAGTTACTCTAAGAAATGCGGTTTGCTTTTAGTGGCCCTTCCTTTCTTCAACCATAAAACTGATTGTGTCCATAATACAGAATCTTCACACAAGATTCTACAGAATATATTATTTACTCAAAATGAAACAAAATACCAAACCAGGGTGTGGTAGTACACACCAGTAATTCCAACAATCGTGTTAGGCAAGAAAGTTGCAAATTCAACCTCAATCTGGGCAATAGAAATTTCAGGAGATCTTATCTCAAAAGTAAAATAAAAAGGAGCTGGAGATGTAGCTCAGGGGTTAAGGCCCCATGTTAATCCCCAGTACCACATCATAAACGAAATGAAGACTTCTAGGAAGATGGAAGAGTGATAAGCACCACATATCAGCCTCTACAAGATTCAAAATCCAGACACTGGAAAAACATAACCTGGTGAAGAAAACAGGGAGGGAGGTGGAGTCCTGGGCCCAAGGAAAAGTCTGACAGGAAAGTAGTGGCCTGCAGAGAAATTAAAGAGCCCATTTTCCTCTGTCTCCTTTTAAATTTTCTCCACAGAGGGTAAAACTGATATTTTGAGGGGATATGCACTGAACACAGTTTTCTGGTTTGTTTTCAATTTAGTTGTATGACTACAAATCATGTTTGTATGGTTAAAGGTGGCAAATTAATAGTTACCACATTTTGCCATTTCCTAGGGTGTGTTGGATGCTGTTGTTATCACTAATGGTACTACTTTAGTCAAGGTGACATAACTGTTCTAATCAGTTGTTCTTCCTTGTGTACCAAGACTGAAATTGCTTGAAGGACATAGATAACATTATAGCCCAGTTCCATAGAGGCAAGGGCTAGGCCAGATAGGCAGCAATTCCTTTAAATGAGTTTGTAAATTGTCTATGCCTAGTCCTGCAAATCGCATGCTTTTCAAGATTTTAGGCAATTCTGTGACTAATAGTTCAAGAGTATAGCCTCTATAATGAAGGTATAAAAACAGTTAAATACTAACCTCTGCACTGTTGGGCCAAGTAGGCAACAATTCTCTAGAAATACCATAAAGTCAGGCACTGATACAAAGAGACAAAAGCTTCACACTGGACATCATCAACCAGGACTATTGCTCTTATGCTGCTTTTAAGCCAGTTTTTCTGCTACTCATTCAACTAAAAAAAGGGGGTTATGGGGACAGCTAAGGTTCACAAGAACACCGATCCTTTGTTAACTGGTTTGTTCCTTCATTTGTTGCTCATTCAGTCAGCAAACTTTTAATGAACACCTATTAGATATTAAGCCATGTCCTGAGAATATTTCCCTATGGTGAATAAAATAGAAATGGCTTGAAGCCCACCATACTGATTAAGACAAATATTTACCCTATTATCTTACTAATAAATACTTGAATAGCTATAACCATCATTGACACCATAAATGAAAGGTACTTGATCACTTTTATAACAAGAAACAATGGCTCCTAAAATGGCTACATTTAGTAAAGCAGCCTGGAGACATGAGAACAAATAGTCTTAGAGATCTCAGTAATTGGTTGATTAAATGCTGTGAAAAATCATAAAGATAAAGAAGACATAAATGATGTTATCAAATGAGTGAAGGGCATGTATAAAATTTTACACATCTTATAAAGATGTTGCACATTCTTTTAACACATGGAGTAAATATTCAAAGACAAAACAAGCCTCTCTGAATTTGAAGAATTAGTATGCTTGGAGTAAAAAAAGAGAATATAGGATGTAGAAATAAACTTATGTACATTTAACTACTTGGTCATTGGCAAAGAGCCCAAAAACATACAGTGAGAGAAAGCCTCTTTAATAAATGGTCCTGGAAAACTGGCTATCCATATGTAGAAACTGAATCTGCACTCCCCATGGTGTCCTTTATACCCAGGGAATGATGTTCCCACATATTTGTGATAGCCGACGTGACTCCATCTTGCCTCAATGCCATTTTGTAACTGTGCTTGAACAAAGTGCTTGTGCTTGGACAAAGCACTCAAACCCCC
>NW_022900917.1:72548033-72642720 GCF_012274545.1 Fukomys damarensis
CACACACACACACACACACACACACACACTGTTTACTGTTTACTGTTTACTGTTTGGCAGTAAATTTGCTGCAGCTGCAGGATGTCTTGTAACTCACCTAGTGTGACAGACTTCCTTGTGCCACACACACACACACACACACACATTAACCTGGCATGGTTCTGCTTCTGTACAATTCTGCTTGCTCTCCCCTGAGCCCTCCCCGACTGAAAGCATGATTTAAAAGGAGAAATCAAACCACTTCCCATTACAGCGAGAACTTTTTGGGCACTAGCCTGCCTCAGCGACCAGCTAAAATAAATGGGCTCAAACGTGGCACAGAGTGTGGTGCATCTCTACTGTTCTAACTTGCTCATCCACAACAGTATCCAGATTTTTCAGCCTTCAGACTCTCACTGGTGACTTTCCAGGGAGCTTCTGGTACTCTTACTTTAGATTCATGTTCTTTCTTGTTCTCTGATCTCCATCTTCTTCAGATAAGTAACTACTGGATCCTCTGCATCTCCAGCACATAGACAGCCATTGGGGACTCCCCATGTCTTATCCTTTAAGCCTAGTAAATCCCATTGCAGAGTTACACAATCTTTTTCTAGAGATTCTATTCCTCTGCTCAATCCTACCTAATGCATTCTGTTTCCAAAATGCCACCCAAAAGGCCAACTGTGTCAAGGGACAGTTGTCAGCTGATGGGGCTGGGGAAGCAATTGGATCCTGATGGATATAACACCATCAAATCACTTGGTGGATGCACTTGAACATTTTCAATCAAAATTGGCCAGAAGAAACATGGTCACAAAAATGGCAGAGTAGTGTGTTCCAAGTTATTGTTTCTCCACAAAAGCTTTGAAAAAATAACCCAGACCTGTATAAAACAACTTCATAAGAACTCAGGAAAACAGCCAAAAGTTTGCAGCAAGCAAACAAATATCCAAGAAAGACAAAGTATTCTTCAACACACTAGAAAGGTTTTGTAACATCTTTAAACACCTTTGCCCCATGCTTCCCCTGGGCAATGGCAAACCAGTTCCCGGGCCTCTGGACCCCCTCCAAAATAAGAGCACAGAGATTAGCTTATTTAAATTTTGTGCACAAGTCTGCTCTAAGCTTTCTGGAAGATGCCTGAAAGATATGTGTCTCTGTTTTGCTCAAACAGGAATGAAAGCAGACAAGGTAGGAGGCACTGCGCACAATAGCTGTAATACATTTAAGTGCATACCTAGGACAAGGATTACCTATGGAATCAAAATATCTAAGGCCCAGAGAAAAGTGTATGGTGAAAAATCTTCAAGAAATTAGAACTCAAAAAAAGATATGTATACAAAAGGGCGGGTAAGGCCAAACACAAGCCCATTCAAGATGTACACTCAGAAGAGTTCCATTAAAAACCTCAAGCAATCACTTTGGCCCAAGGCATACTTTACACCAGGTAGCTAAGCAGAGATGGAGCCTCCAGGCTCAGAGCTGACTGCAAAGACTGAGAGCAGGTGTGCTTTCTGTGTGCTCCCTCTGTGTTATTGCTTCTTCGCTTCTTTGTTTTATAGCCTAGCATTTAAAGAAATCTCTGTCAAACATGACATCATCATGTTAAGTGAAATAAGTCAGGCAGAGAAAGACAAATACCACATGATCTCACCCTTACGTGAAATCTAAAACATTACTCCCTGGAATTAGAGGGTAGAAAAGCAGTTCCCAAACCCTAGAAAGAGTAAGAAGAAAGAAACATGGAAAGAGGTTGACAAATACTAAGGCACAGCTAGACGAGGAAAATAAACACTGGGGTGCTGTTGTGCTCCACTATCAGGTGACTAGAGATGATGGTGCTATGCTGTATACTTCAGAAAAGCGAGAAGAGGTGTGGAGCTCCTTGAGACACCTAAGGGGTCAGTGTTTACTCAGGTTGATGGGGTAGGGAGACAGGAGGCTGCTAACTATGAGGTGCCAGAACATCCTGAAGACAGGATGATTTACCACCTTGAGCAGAGATGGGCCTTATGGGGAAAACAAGGAAGCTCCCTAGGGGACAATGAGAGTAAAGTTAATAATTCCGCCAAGCTGGCACCATACCTTGCTAACCTGGAGAAATCTCTGTGCTCAGCAGAGCACCATGCCTTTGTTGTCCCTCAATAAATCTGGGCAGCTGAGTCAGGTTGGTACTTCATTTTGGTGGAGTCCCCTGGCCTTCCGCAAAGATACTCTCTGTGTCCCAAATTTTCGCTTGTCTCTCTATCTGAGTTGCTGGCCCAAATCCAGCAGAAAGGCTTTTGAATATTTTCACCATAAAAATGATAAATGCTTGAGGAGATGATATGTTAACATGAGCATGTTTATAGATATGTGCTGTGAGGGGGGCACCCCTATAATCCCAGCACTCAAGAGGCTGAGGCAGGAGGATTACCATGAGTCCCAAGCCAGCCAGGGCTACCTAGTGAGGTTAAGGCCAGCCTGAACTATATAGTGAAATCCTATGTCAAAAAAAAAAAATTAAAGTAAAATATACATACATCAAAACATCACATAGTACCTCATAAATATGTATCATTTGGGGGTGGATTAAAATCAACAAATTGAGTCATACAGGATACTTATTTATCCCCCAATATTGTAACTTCAATGTGTTCTCCATAAAGCAGTGCTCTACACAGAATTCACATGCAGCAGTGTTGAGAAGAGGGGCCTAATAAGGGCTAGGAAGGGCTCACGAGGGCTCCATGCATGCGTAGATCATGCTGACTATAAAAAGACTGGAGAATGCAAACTGCATCTTTTGCTCTGTGGTGTGCAAATGCTTTCTTGTCTTTCCATATACTTCATAGGATGACATGGCAAGGAGGTGCTCATCTTACACTTCCAGGCCACCAGAACCATAAGAAATAAAGCCCTGGTCTTTGTAGACTTCACAACTGCAGTACTCTGTGATGGCAGTACACAAAGGACTAAGAAAATTGGTACTGGGCAGTGGGACTATGACGATAGCAAGGACCAGAAAATGTGGAAGAATCTTTGGGACTGGGCAATGGCAGAGGGTGGGAAAATTGGGAGGAACAGGCTAGAAACAGCCTAGATGACTATGAATGAAGCTTTAAGGGCGATTCCGTGGAGGATTCAGAAGATGAGAAATGTAGAGAAAGTGTGGAACTTGTAGTTGTGACCAGGATGCTGCTAGAAACACGATCCATAAAGGCCATTCCAACACAGTACCAGATGAGATTCAGAAGCGGGGTATTGGGAACTGGTGTAAAGGACATCCTTGTACAGCCGCAAAGAGTGTGTAACTGTGACTGTATCTTCAGGCTACACAGAAGGCAGAACTTAGAAGTGATGAACTAGATTATCTGGCAGAAGAAATTAAGCAGAAAAGCATTCAAAGTATGATACGGAGGTGGCTTGTTGGGATGCTTGTAGTAAAATATCAGAAGAGAGAAATTATTTAAAAGCAAAATTTAGAAGGGGAGGGGAAAGGAAATAAAGGAAAAGAAAAAAATGTGAAAAAATGAAAGAATGGAAACAAAGTCTTTGTAAATAGGGAAGGGTGGCAGGGTGAAAGGAGGGCCTCGGAATGGGGAAAAAATGAGAGCCAAGATAAGTCATGTAAAGGTACAAGATCGCCGTGATGAATGTAACTGTACTGTATACCTAAAATGTACCAATAAACTTAATGGGAGGAAAAATAAGAGCAAAATTTATACTTAAAAGGGAATGGACAATGTGGGAAATTCTCTGCTTTCTCATGCCATCAGTGAAAAGACCCCTGTAGGAGAGCAAACAAGGGATGTGGCCAAGTCCCTTTTGCTAAGGATATTACTGTGGACAAAGGGGACTTTGGGGTTAAACATCAAAGCCCCAGGAAAACAGCCCCAAAGACATTTCAGAGAACCCTGAGGCAGGCTAGGACCATAGGCACAAGTTTTCCTGAAAGGCACCCATAGGACTTCAGCATTCACTGCACAGGGCCACACCGGTGCTCAGCTCCCCAGAAGACAGAGCTCCTAATGGCCCAAGCTACGTCTAAAGCACGCCAGACGGTAGCTGTGCCATCACTCCAGAGGGTGAAACAAAGCGGCCTCCGCCCATATTCCCCAAGTATCCAGTTTATCTTGCTGTCTTCAAGGTTCGAAATATATGCTATTGACTACAATAAATAGTTGTTAATCTTATTTTGAAGTAAATGTTACATCATGAAATGTTTACATTTCTGACACTTTGGAGGAGTTTTGAAAGATGTATTGGCCCTTGTCAAGGAAGCCTTTCCATCACCCTAGAGTACCCCTGAAGGCTCTGCCAGTTTCCTTCTCTACTCGTCCTGGGGAGCAGAGGGGAACGGTGCGATCTCCCAGGTCTGCTGAGGGCTCTCACGGCCCAGGCTGGGGTGGGCCAGGCCGCCCTGGACTGGCTGCCCACCAGGGATAACTGATGCCTCAGCCAGCTGCAGCAGCATCGACAGGGCCGCATACAGCGCAGACAAGGGCTTCTTGGCGTCCAGATGCCAGGTTGACCGGGGGCTCCTCAGCTCCATCTTTAGGCCACACTCCTCCAGGAGGGCATAGGTGATTTGCATGTCCTCTTCCTGCAGCAGGGCCAGGAGCTCGGCTGGGAGGGTGATGGGGATGTGCCAGGGGTACCTGAAGTTTGGCTCTAGGATGCTCCTTACCTAGGAGAATTGACAAATTGTACAGAACAAGCTTGGCAATAGAGGAAAGACACTTTCTGTCTCAACATCCACATAGCATCGAAGATAACAGAAGAGGCAGGGGCTTTGGGGCCAAGCTTTGGTGTGACCAAGTTATTGTGCATTGGCTCCTCATCTACAAAAAGGTGGTAGGTAATAAGCCTACCTTGTAGAACAGAAATGTTGGGAGCCTAGAATGTGTACATATGTATGTATTTCTGTATGCCTATACACATGCATTTATAGGTACATATCAGGGGAACAAAAATGTTTAAGTTTTTAAAATGTACAAGACATTTTAAATGTACAAGCCATTAATCCTCTTTAAAATATTCCTCCTCATTTGCAACACATGGATCCTATCACTCTTTCCAGTTCCAAAGTCGTCTCTCCTAGTGTCTTTAGTAGAGCTATTCTGGCTGCTTTGCTATCCTGAGTACATTCCAAGTAGTTGCCTTCCGTGGTCGTTTCAATTTTGGGAAAGGACCAGAAGGTGCACAGTGCCAGGTCCAGTACACAAGAATTATGAGGACCCTGTCACATTTTTACCAGTCTGTGTTTTCATTGGATAGAATTCAACAGTAGCATAGACAAGATCTTAATCACACCTCATAGAGACACTCAAGAAAGAAGACTCCAGAACAGCTTCACAAAGTGGTAAGAATAATGGGATCAGTGTGTTTGAATCAAGGGTAAGTATTTGGGGATGGGGGTGATGAATGGCAAGGATTTTTTACTGTGATAATTTTGTAATTTAAATATTCAGTGTATATCTTCATCACGCCTCCTATGTGAAGAAAGAACAATTTGAAAATGGAAAATTTGTGATATTATCAGGATATATATTACATCTCCTTAGGTCTCAAAAACCTGGTCACTTTAGACATGTTCGGACCAACTGCAGGTAATTCTATGAAAACAGAGACACTCCAGATGCAGGCTCAGGCTAAGAAGGCAGCTCTCCAGAGCCCAGATTTCCCATGACCATAATGGGATCCCATCTCCCCTCCCAGGAAGACCTGGCCCACCTCTCTATTCCCAGAATCATCCCTACCCCCGGTTCCCACACTCTTCTCCCAAGAGTGCTAGACACTCAGGATATCTCACCAGCTCTTGTTGCTGAGACAAAATTCTCTTCTCCACAGCCTGGGTCAGCAGAACAAGCTGGGTGTCACTCAGCTCTGGGGAAGGGGACATGATACAGAAAGAAAGTGAGACAGAGTCTAGATATTTCTCTCACCATGAAGGAAACCCAGCTATAAGGGGACACTGAGATCAGATAATGATCACTGTTATACTTGGGGGTAAAGCTCCCTGCACTCAGAGGTCCTTCTGCTCCAGAGATGATCTCCAGGATGCTAAAGCACATGGTCCAGAGGGTGGGATCCTGAGGGTGGAGGCTGGAGTCATCTGCCTCAGGAGATGTGATTTGATCAATGGCCACTGCTTTCTGAGCCTCATGCTCAGTGTACGTCACTTGAGGAGTTGTCACCCTCCTGACCTTAGAGAGACGGGTTATCTGAGAATGAAGAGTATCATAACTGAAGGGCTTTAGAAAGGTGGTGTCTAATGCTGCCATGCAGGAGATCTAGAATACAAAGTGAGGACTCTCCCACATTTTCCTCAAACCCCTCTTACCTAGTAAGACTTCCAGGAGGTAAAAAATGAGGTACCCTAGGTTCACCCAGGGAGGGCTTGATTCCTGTCTGAGTTCATTCAGGATCTTGCCACCAGGGCCTTCCAGATGACCCAAGTTGTCCGATTCCATCTATAGAAGGCAGACATTCTTATTAATGCCAGGCACCATAATTGTCATGTGGAGCTGCATTCCTGGTCCTTGTGTCTGGGCCCAGACACAAGCTTTCCCACTTCCTGGAACCTAATTCCTCCCTCGTACCTCAGGTATATGGCTGCCAAATCTCTAAACATTTCCCCTTTGCAGCTTTGATCCCACCAGGGAGCTATGGCACCCTCACCATGTCCATCAGGTTCTTCAGACTCTCTCTGTCACCCAGCAAGGCCAGGATACTGTGGAACAAGACATCCTGAATGTTTTTCGGGACCCAGGCCAATGCCACCAAATTCTCAGAAACCTCCTCTTGTAGAAGACTGAAATCTGTCCTCAGAAAATGACCAGAAAGCAGAACAATTCTTTAGTTGGCAAAGCCCTGAGATCATAAAACCTTCCTCATCCATAGATCCAAATTTCTCTGTCCCACTCAGCTCCTGATCAAAATGTTCTCTGCTCATGGCACACTTAGGCTCTGGCAATGAAACCATTCTAAGAGGCTAGAAAGGTAGGCAATCCCAGTGTGCTGGAAGTGAAGGATAAATACTGGGAGCAGCCATAAAGATTCTGATACTAAATCACTATAAAGTGGAAGACAATGACCAAACTGTCATTCTGGGATAGACGTGAATAGTGTAAAATCTAATGTATTTTATTTTCATCTAAAAATGGACAACTCCAATGCTCTGGGATCCATTTCCATACCTGGCCACCAGAGACACTGTGAGGATTAACGTGTTTGTGTTTGTAAGGTGCCCAGCACATACAAGCCACCTTATTGTCTCACAGCTCTGCCGCATATTCAATGTCTAAAGCATGAAATAAGTGGAGGATGTTTGGAGCTTTCTGATTCTCTCGTGAGGCTTCAGGTAGCCTCAGGTAATGCACTAAGTATGCTCCAAAGAGGTGGGCCATCTCCCTGTTTAATTAATTGACAAATAACAGGTGCTACAGTAATGACCGCTGCCCAGGGAGCCAGCAGTAAGTGTTAACTGCATGGGTGTATGAGTTAGAGGATCTAACTGACATACACACTTGGAAGTAGACCTCAGTTTGCAGACTTTCATGGAGACCTCCAAGTTCAGTAATCAACCTTCAGGTTCCCACCCAGAAACTCAGGATCCCTCCCTCTTAACAAACACTCACCTTGCCCAA
This sequence comes from Fukomys damarensis, assembly GCF_012274545.1. NCBI lineage: Eukaryota > Metazoa > Chordata > Mammalia > Rodentia > Bathyergidae > Fukomys > Fukomys damarensis. The sequence goes on from NW_022900917.1 coordinate 72,555,644, forward strand.
AAGGTTCTGCTAGTCTTCCTAGAAAGAGAATCAAAAAATGACCTTCATCGCCAAATTTGCTTTGGGGGAACTCTAGAGGAACTGCCCTACTACCACATTCCCCCCAATGTTTGTCCTCTTGCTCCCTCCACAGTTTTCTATCCCTCAGACCTCCTGGACTGTCCCCATTCCACAGGACCCATAGTCAAGGCACAGGATAGAGCAACCAGGCAAGGGCCAGCTGCACAGTGAGTTCAGGGTGGGGTCCATGTCTCCACCGCAGCAGACCCTCACTCACCTATTGGAAGGATGGGACTTAACTCCAGTGCTAGAAAGAGAAAATCAAAGCCCCACCCAAGAGTTAGTGTAAGAGATTTGGTTTCCCAAACTCTGCCTCTCATTTCCCTGTCCTCTCTTCTCCACCTGCCCCTCTCCTATGCCCCTCCCATATGCCCAGGGCCTGGACTGTACGACTGCGTAATGACAGCAAAGGCCTAAGGTGGGTTCCCTTCATGTAGACTGCAGGATCCAGTTCTGCTGTCTCTGCATCTCCCACTGACAGCCTTTCAGCTGGGCTGTGCAAGGAGGTGACTATGGGTGCTGGGGAATGTGTGCCCCAGACGGGAAGGATGCTGCTCCTCTCACAGCGGACAGGCAGAGCAGCAGAGGTGGTATGCATTGGCCTTTCCTGCTCTTTCTCTCCAGAAGTAACCCCTGCCTCCCTTGGGGGTTCCTGCTTGCTGCAGGCTTTCTCCTTACTGAATAGCCCACTGCTCCCGTAAAGCTGTATCTCCTCTGTATAACGCCTTGTAGGTTGCTCTGGAAAGACAAAAGGAAAGGTTCACTCATGAGAATTATACTCCCTCCCCTCTTCTTCCCTTCTTCCCTTTCCTCTCACCTTTCCAGCTCCTCCCCACTTCCTCTTGTTTCGCACTGTATACCAGTACTTCAATAGAGAAATGTCTCCTTGGGCTGATGACCCCCCCCAACAAACTTGCACATATCCCAGAATTCACAGGACAAAGGCTGGTTTCCCTTAGACCCTGGGGTCTGAAGCTGGGTTGAGGAAGAGGCCCGTGGCATGGGATGGAGAGGCCTGGCATGCAAAGGTTTCCTGTGGCTCAACCCAAGAAATGCTCACATAGCACTGAAAGGGGATCAGGACTCAGCAGGGCACTGGGACTCACCATTCTGAAAGGTCTTCTGCTTTGTGTCATCGAATATAAGTATGGCTAAATGGAAAAGAAACCAATTAGCATCACTGTGGTTATTCCTGCCAGTCATTCCCATTCCCTGCACTTGCAGCTTAGGGAGCTCTGTCTGCCACCTGGGATGTTTGCCAGACTGACCAGGAGCCCCTGGGTCCTATGAATCAGATCCTGTGAAGGGTACCTTGAAGTCTGAATTTTAAAGAAGCACCTTGGGTGACCATTAAGCCCTCCAATGTTCATGAGATTAAAGACATAGGCTCCCTCCTACCCCATCTTGCAGAATCATTTTCTTTAAACCTTTTCTAAGAACCTTAATATTTACTTAACAACTCCCACTCTTGCAATCTCGGATAAGTAGAGGATTCATCTAGAGAAATGGGCTGAGGTCTTAATCTTCCCTTAGTCCAGTTTAAGTGCCTGGCACTGTGAAAGGGCCCATGAAGAAGATAAAGGACTTTCCAAAGGCTGGTGACCACCAGGGGGGGACTAGGTGTCTGTGTTTACACAATTTAGACCTAACTGAACCGAGGGGAATCAATCTGTGTACAATGTACTTGATTTAGGAGAATAAATTTAATCTTCCTCTCAATCTAAAGGGAAATAATATGCAGAGAGTTTAATTTGCCATAGCACTGGCCAGAAACTTTGGAGAGAATTGGAATCACTCTGAGCATCAGCCTTCTCCCCTAAACAAGTCTCATCTCTGAGCACATGAGGAAAGGAGACACATCCGGGGAGGTGAATGATGGGTTCAGCCTCTTCACTTCTCCAGGACCCATCCTGGCCTGGCGGACAGGCAGAGACCCTGCCGGCTTATGCACCACCTGGCACCCCACTGCGCTCTAGGTGTGGTTCCTCTCTCCCCTTCCCTCACAGCCAGCTCTCCTGAGGGATCCACACTTCTCCATGAGTTCACAGCTCAGCCACTGTACCTTATCCTCCAGGGAAGCCACCTGGCCTTGACCACCAAGGAACAGGGACTCAATTCTCCCTGGATAACACCAGCGTGACCTCTGAACCAGACCATTTACTTTGTGCTTCACTGTTGTTACTATTGTTGAAAGTGGCCTCCTCCTCATCTCCTCCTTAAATTAAAAGCACTTTGACACACATTGACATCTTTACCACCACTGCCATCTCCTGGGCCTTGGCAATTGTCTCAGTCCTCTCTGCCCTGCTCCCTGCTGCACCCATGACATCTGACTGTATACAGCAGTCTTTCCTGAGAAGCCTGAGCCCACTAACTGCTCTAGGTCAGAGTCCAGCTTCCCTCCCTCCATTGCCACTGACAGATCATTGACACTAGCACTTGTCCCTGAGAAGATTTGCAGGAGGATGCCACAGGGAGCAAAGCATGCATGTAAAGGAGGGACAACCCCGTCATTTCTGAGGAGCTGAGTCTCAGCTGAATCTGCTGTTCAAGCTAGGGCTCAGTGTTAGGCAGGAGCGAACCAGGACTCAGAGCCATACTTTGTCCAGTGTTCATCACATCTGGGTATGTGGGCAGCCCACATGGGTTCAGGACCCAAGGGTTGGGGATGTTCAGGGGATAGTGAGGGAGAGATGAAGTCCTGAGTTACGTTGTCAGAACATTATGTCTACAGATTTGTGATTGTGCTGTTGTTATATTCTGGGGCTTTAGTGTGAGTTTTGGGGTCACCAAGGAGGGATGGTGGCTCCCCCTGCTGAGCTTCTGGTAGTGTCTGGATTAGGGCCTGACTTTGCCCAGTGCTAAAGACACCTCCAAACTGAGCACACTGAGTTGGGTCCCCTCCAGTGTAAGAGATAATGTTTGCTTCTTCCCTGGCAACATTTAAAGTGGTCCACAAGAGGCAGTAGCTGTGGGTGGGACAGCTGTGTGTCCCAGACAGGGAGAAATCTGCTCATCCTGCTTTCCAGACAGGGAAAGCAACAGCAACAGCACACAGCGCCCTAGCTGCTGCTGTCTGCTTCAAGAGAAGCAATGCCCACCCACCCACCTCCTTCAGTTCCTACTTACTGCAGTTTTTGTCCTTGATGACCAGCTGCTTCTTCCTGTAGGCCAGCACTGTGCCTTGAGGGACAGTCATTGTTTTTTCTCTCACTCTCTGACCTTCTCCCTGGCATTCACCCTAGGCAGAGAAAAACACACCTCTTTCTCAGCTCTTCTGAAGCAACACTAAGTGTCATTCTCACTTTTAATCATAGCAATGTATGCATAAAAATGGGCTGAGTATGTAACTCAGTGTGAAGTTCCCAGGTTCAATCCCCAATACAACAAAATTAAAATAAAATACCAAATAACTAAATCTATTTTTCATTTTACCAATGCTGAATAATCCTATACATAAGTGTTATCCATGAGGATTTTAGGGGCTGGGGATTTAGCTCAATGGTTCCGCTGCCTCCCTTGCAAACAGCAAGGTCCCAAATTCCATCCCCAGTACAAAAAAAAAAAAAAAAAAAAAAAAAAAAAGTTGCTTTACATGAGGATTTTAGAATACAGTCCCAGGTCAGAAGGCACAATATCTTGGCACATGATCCATAGGAAATAATGAGCAATCACCTCTGACCCTCCCCAGAGCAGGCTCTGATAGGATCCAATGCCCCAGGGGACATAAGCTGCCTAGGCTCGCTGTGTTTTCTGTGTCTCCATTCCATACCTTGACATAAGTGACCTGCGGGAGAGACACTTTTCCAGAAACATTGACACTGCTGTTGTCATACAGAACAGTATCTTTGGCCAATTCAACAGCTTCTGTCACCACATATAGGTTGTCTCCTCTCCTTCGGCAAACACTCAAAAATGACGGCTCTGGCTCCAACAGTTTCCTAAGGGTGCATGAAGAACAAAGGCTCAGAGTGGGAATTTGATGCCAGGACCTTCTGGGTTACACTTCTCAAGACCTAGAAGGGGCGTGATACCTTTGACAGGCAAGCCATAGGGGGTGTGTTGGATCATGAGATTGAGGTGCCTAGGACAAAGAACATTTTCTTTGCTAGGCAGCAGGGAATCAAACCCATTTTTTAATGGTGGTAAAGGGGTAATAGTGTGCATACTGTATTGCTTAGGGCACCTGAATTTTACTAAATTACACTGGTCTAGTAAGGGACAATTCCTACATCTCATGCCCTAAGATCTCTCAAACAAAAATCAGAAGTAGATGGGTCTACATGATTAAGAACTATCCTGATAAGGTCCTCTTTTCAAAGTTGAGTATACATACAAACATGTCTAGGTTACAATCAGAGTGGGATATGGAGCAGGACAAGTATTGCTGTGCATAGTGGGGTACACCTGTAATCCCAGCACTTTGGGAAGCTGAGGCAAGAGGATATCTGCAAGTTCAAGACCAGCATAGACTACATACTGAATTCAAATTCAAGACCAGCCTGAACTACACAGCAAGACTCTGCCTCTTTAAAAAAAAATGACAAATATGACCTAGGAGGGAGAAGGCTGGATGGTTTTGTGGTAACAAAGATGGGATTTTAATGCCTAAGCATGCATACCAGGTGGATAGGTGGATGATAAAAACATTGTATTTCTCATGGGTGAGACAGGTTTGGAATACTAAAAACAGATTTCGTCTCCATTTAGTTCTGACGCTCAATTTTAAATCTACTCAAAATCCCAATGGAGTAGGTGTCCTGGCTCAGCAACAACAAAAATAGAAATGAGAAGACACCTAAACAAGGCACAAGCCCAGGCTTCCAGCTAACCACAGGCAAATTCTGGGAGCAATGGAGTGGAAAAAAAATCTTATAATGAACCATCTGGACATGCTGAACTGATAGCATGGGAAGTAACAAAACAGATGAACAAGGTCCTAGAAGAATTCAAAACAGAAGTAATTTCCCAGAGAACTACACAGATGGTGAGTAGAAAGAAAGACATGATTAGAGACTCTAGAAAAGAAACACATAAAAAAATACTAGATGAGGTCAGGACAATGATGGAAGCCATGAATACCCAGCATAGGAAAGAAATGGAAACAATGAATGCCCAACATAGTAAAGAAATGGATTCCATAAAACATATTCAAACATATATCCAGGATTTTTTTAAATTCCACTGAAAGTATTCACAGCAGATTGAGCTAATGTGAAAATAGAATACCAGGTATAGTAGACAGGACTGCAGTTAGTGACCATGAAAAGAGAGATTTCTTAAAAAATAGTAAGGGACCATGAGAAATCAATCCAGCGGCTGCTAGATGATGCAAAGAAGAGTAACATAAGACTGATAGGAGTCCATTAAAAACCAGGAGAAAGTACAAATGACATAAAAAAAACTGTTCATGGAATTAATGGCAAAAAACTTCCCAAATAGAGGAAAACAATTAGACATACAGATACATGAGGCATATAGGACTCCAACTAGCCATGATCAAAAAAAAAAAATCTACACCTAGACATATATAAGTCAAGATCCCAGAAACCCAACAGAAGAACAAAATATTAAAAGCAGTTAGAAAAAAGAAACAAATCACATACAAAGGAAGACCCATCAGAATCACAACAGACTTTTCAATGAAAACCCTCAAGTCAAGGAAAGCCTGGAGTGAAGGATTTCAGGCCCTAAAAGAAAATAACCTCCAATTTAGACGGATGTGTCCTGCAAAATTATCTTTCAAAATCCAGGGGAAATTAGATACTTCCACAACAAAGAACATATGACAAGCTTCATGAATACCAAACTAGCACTCCAAACAAATCTAAACAATATCCTACAAAAGGACAATGGTAGTGACAACTCCATCAGACCAAACAGAGTGAAGCTATCAGGCAAGGCAAGAAACTAAAGGGAAAGGGGGGAAAAGAAAAAAGAAAAGAGCCAACAACAGGAAAAGATCATGACAAGGATGAGTCCATACATATCAATTATAATCATTGATGTTAATGGTCTCGACTCACCAATCAAAAGAAAAAGACTGGCAGAATGGATTAAGAAGCAAAATCCAACAATATGTTGCATAAAAGAAACACAGCTAAATCAAAAGAAATTCATAGACTGAAAGTAAAAGGATAGAAAACAGTTCTTCATGAGACAGGAACCCAGAAAAAAGCAGAGATAACTATCTTATTGGAAGACAAAGTAGATTTCAAACCAAAACTAATTAAGAGAGACAAAGAAGGTCACTACATCCTTGTAAAGGAAACAATCCAACAGGAAGAGATGAAAATCATAAATACATATGCACCAAATAATAGTGCCCCCAACTGCACAAAACTAATATTAATGGAAATGAAAAACCAGATAAGCACTAGTATAATTGTAGTGAGGGAATTCAATTCCCCACTGTTGCAAATAGATCATCTAAACAAAGAAATCAACAACAAAATACTAGAAGTAACAAAGCTTTTGAACAAATGGACTTAATAGACGTCTACAGAGTGTTCCATCCCACAAAATCAGAATATACATTTTTTTCAGCTGCACATGGGTCATTCTCCAAAATAGACTGCATCCTAGTTCATAGAACATGTTTAATTAAATGCAAAGAAATTGAAGCTATCCCCTGTATATTACCAGACCATTGTACAATTAAATTGGAGATCAACAGCATAAGAAACCACAAGAACTAAACTAACACATGGAAATTGAACAACACTCTCCAGAACAATCAATGGGTCACAGAGGAAAGTGAAGAAGAAATTAGTTTCTACAATTAAATGACACTGCCAATACAACATACATGAATCTATGGGACAAAATGAAAACAGTTCTATAAAGGAAATTCATAGCAGTGAATAGCCATACTATGAAAACAGAGCAAGATCCAATAAACAACCTAATGCTGAAACTCAAGCTCCTAGAAAAAGAAAAGCAAGACAAACCCAAAGCTCATACAAAGGAGGAAATTATAAAGATCAGAGCAGAAATCAATGCAATGAAGACTAAGAGAATGATACAAAAAAATCAACAAATTGAAGAGTTGGTTTTTTGAAAGAATAAAGAAAATCAATAAACCCTTATCCAACTTTATCGAAAAAAGGAAAGAAAAGGCTCGAATTCATGCAATTAGGAACAAAAAAGGTGAAGTCACAACAGATTCAGGAGAAATCCAGGGGATCATCAATACCTACTTTGACAACCTGTACTCTAATAAAATGGAAAACACAGAAGAAATGGACAGATTTCTAAATATGTATGAATTACCAAAGGTGAATGAAGAGGCTATAAAAAATCTGAACACCCCAATTTCAATCAGTGAAATTGAAAACATAATTTAAAATTTACCAAGAAAGAAAAAAGCCCAGGTCCTGATGGTTTCACTGCTGAATTCTACAAGACATTTAGAGAACTATTGTGACCACTCTTTAAACTCTTCAATGAAATTGAAAGGGAAGCAATACTCCCAAATTCATCCCTGGAAGCAAGTATTACTTTCTCTCCAAAAGAAGAGAAAGACCCAGCCTAAAAAGAGAACTACAGGCCGATCTCCCTAATGAACATAAATGCAAAAATCCTCAATATGATACTAGCATACAGAATGAAGAAGATCGTCAAGAAGATCATACACCCTGACCAAGTCAGATTTATTCCAGGGATGCAAGGATTATTCAACATATGTAAATCAACAAATGTTTTGTTAGTATACTATACTAACAAAAACCATATGATCATCTCAATAGATGCAGGAAAGCACTAGACAAAATCCAATACCCATTCATGATTTAAAAAAAAACAACAACAGAAAAATGGAATAGATGGTCTTTTTCACAACCTGATAAAGGTTATCTATGAAAAACCAACAGCCAACATCACACAAAATAGTCAAAAACTGAAATCATTCAAACTAAAATCAGGAACAAGACAAGGATGTTCACTATCACCATTCCAATATAATTCTGGAAACATTAGCCACAGCAATTAGACAAAGGAAAGAAATAAAAGGAATAAAGACAGAAAAGGAAGAAGTTAAACTGTCATTATTTGTTGATGATATGATACTGTACATAGAAACCACCCCCCCAAAAAAAAACTCCACCAAAAGACTTCTAGACTAAATTGACAGATTCAGTAGAGTAGCTGGATACAAGATCAACACTCAAAAATCAATAGCCTTCCTGTACATAAAATAATAGAGTCACTGAGAGAGAAATTAGGGAAACAATTCCTTGCACAATACCATCCAAAAAAATGAAATATCTAGAAATCAATCTAATGAAGGAAGCAAAAGACCTTGAAAACTACAGCACTCTGAAAAAAGAGATCGAAGAGGACATAAGAAAATGGAAAGACATCCTTTGTTCCTGGGTAGGAAGAACCAACATAGTGAAGATGGCCATACTTTCAAAACTGCTATATAGATTCAATGAAATCCTGATTGAAGTCCCAAAAGTATATTTCACAGAACTAGAGAAAACTATTCAAAAATTCATTTGGAACAAGAAGATACATAGAATAGAAAAAGCAATTCTAGGCAACAGATATATGACAGGGGGTATCACAATCTGCAACTTGCATTTATACTACAAAGCCACTGTGATAAAATCAGTATGGTACTGGCAAAGAAATGATCAGAGGATGAGTGGCACAGATTTAAAGATGCAGACACAATTCCAGACATACTCAGTCACCTCATCTTTGACAAAGGAGCCAACCATCCTTAACAGAGGAAAGATTGCATATTTAATAAATGGTGTTGGAAAAACTGGATTTCAATTTACCAAAAATTAAAACTATACCTGTATCTTTCACCATGCACTAAAGTAAAATTAAAGTGGATAAAGATTTAAATATTTAAACAGAAACACTGAACTTGCTGGAAGATAAGTTAGGTAGAACTCTTAAAGACACTGGCAATAGGAAAAGATTTTATGAACAAATCTTCAGTAGCATGGGAACTAGCACAAAAAAATCAACAACTGGGATCTCATCTTTTTAAAAAGTTTCTGCACTGAAGGGAAACCATAAACAGAGCTCAGAGACAACAAATAATGTGGGAAATAATTTTTACCAGCTGCTTCTCAGACAAAGGACTACTCTCTAGAATACATAAAGAACTGAAAATATCAGGCTCCCCCAAATATATAGACCCTATTCAAAAATGGACATCTGAAATGAAAAGACATTTCTCAAAGAAGTAAAAGCAGCAAATAAACATATTAAAAATGTTCAACATCACTGGTCATTTGAGAGATGCAGATAAAACAACACTGGGATTCTTCCTCATCCCAGTAAGAATGGCTGCTATCAATAAATCAACCAGTGACAAATGTTGGCAAGGTTGTTGGGAGAAAGGATCCCTTCTCCATTATTGGTGGCAGTGCAGACTGGTGCAACCACTGTGGAAATCAATATGGAGATACCTCAAACAAATAGGATTATAGGTCCCATTTGACTCAGGTATTCCTCTGCTGGGCATCTTCCCAAAAGAGCTAAAAGAATCATATCACAGTGATATACATGCACCCACATTTCTAGCAGCACAGGTTGTAATAGCTAAAACTTGGAAGCAGGTCAATTTCCCAACAACTGGAGACTGGATAAAGAAGATGTGGATTTTTTTATCAAATGGAATAATACTCAGCCATAAAAAATGAGAAGCCAGAAAATTTTACAGCTGAATGGATGCACATTGAGGCAATACTCTTAAGTGAAATAAATAGGACACACATGTGTAAATACCAAATTGTTTCTCTGATGTGAGAAACTGAAAGTGTATATAAGGATCAAAATGAATAATTGATAATGTGAAATAGGAAGAAAAGGTCTAAAGGGGTAGAGAAAGTGGGAGTGGTAGGGGAAAGGAAAGAAGGAATATGAAACCAGAGGAGCAGAATGTGAAGTGTTTCAAGCCCTAAAAGAAAACAACTTTCAACTTACACTAATATATACTGCAAAATTATTTTGCAATTTTTTTAAAAAACAGAAACAGGAAATTTTTATTTAAATAGTGTAGTCTTAATTTCTTTAACATAACCCCCCCAAAATCTGATGAAAACAAAGTTTTATATTCCATATAAACAAGATTTGAAAGTGAAGTTAATTTACAATTAGCTTTTAGCCCTCTCGGCGCAGTTAGATAAATCCCGATGATCCTTCTGCTAATAGTGTCAATGTTATAATACAGTGGGGGAAACTCTGCTATTGTATTTAATGGTACATTTTCATTTATCAACTCTTTCCCATTAATTCCATTATTAGTGACAGCTAAAACGTGACCTCTCCAATGAAGCGAGTCACACAAGACTGTGGCCGGGCAAGAACATGTGGATCACTTTCTATAACTCACCAGTTTGCAGAAAGTCAACTTTCTCTGATTTGTTCATAACATACTGACCTTACATCTAACACTGGTGCAGTAGACAGCTAGCTCCTCAGTACTGAATGGCAGGACAGGTGTTGTAATACAAAGTTAACAGGAAAAAATGCTCACAGCACATCTGGTGAAATGTTTTTCACAAAAAGAGCATTAAATAAAGGGAGAAAGGTAAAATAAACCATGCAGAAGAGATGGCATCCATCTCCAGCTGTTTCCACGGGCTGGCTCAGTACCACACAATTAAAGGGCTCCCTTCCACTTTGATGACAGAAGGCTCCAGGGGAAGGTCCTCTCCAGGGAGTTCTCATTCTCCACCTTCATCATCCATCATACATCAATGTAGCCCTCTCCTTTGCTGATGACCAGTATAGACTTCACGGTCATCTGGCTGCCGGGCTCCTGGGCAAAGGGCCCTGCTTTGTTACCAGTTAGCTCTGTGCCACCACTGCCACTCTGTGGCATGACCTGGGGCAGCCACGAAGAACTTCACAGTATGCCAGTGCCTGTGGAAGCAGAGCTGTGCATGTGCCATTGAGCCGTAGGGGGTGAACATCCCTGGGGTCGCTTCATCTCTGTTTCCGTCACCATAGACAAGGATCACATTTCCAGGATGATCTCCTGGTGCTCCTCAGATTTTATTCGTTTCTGTCATGGGATGGAGATAATGACACCGTTTCCTGTCCGCACTCATAAATCATTGCAGGACACCATAAGAGCTGTGATCCTCACAAAAGAGAAGCCCAGTTTCCCAGTACCTAACATTTTGCTGATGTCCACATCTTGAAGATGATGGTAAAGTATGCATGTGGTGGAAACACAGTGTGGAGTCCAGGCAGGTGGAGACCTGCACACCATCACCTACCCAGGGCGGCTGCTGCACCTGCTCTCCTTCTGGGGCTGTGCATTGAAGGATTTCTCTATTTTCATGGCCTTGGGCTGAACCACATAGATCTTGCTCCTGTAACCACACCAGACTTCGTCGTGCACCACAGTCACACATTGGGAGGAGTGGCGGGGCCACTCCAGGTATAGGAGGTGATAGTTGGACAGGACTGCTCACCAAGTCCTCTGTGAAAGACCAAGAGGGTGCCATCAGCCAGGGCCACTAACGTGATCCCCTTCATCTTTGAGTCTGCTGGAGTGGAGACACCTCCTCCACTAGACCACAAACGAGGGCACATACAGGTTCCATCCTGAGTGCCCAGCCACACAGGCAGCAGAAGACCACTCATCTCCTGGGCTTCCTCTCTCTCCAGGTCTTGTTCACTCGGCAACACTGATGACAGTGGACCTTTATACACACCCGAGTCACTATTTGACTGACAGACCAGGGACAGGTCTTCGGGGACCTGAACCCCCAAAGGATGAATGAAGACGTGCTTCCTCAGTGGGTGGGATATTTTCACCACCCTCGCTATGTTCCACTTCTATTTCTGGGGCTTGCCTGTCACCGGGAAGCACCATTGGTACTAGGGGGAGCAGCAGCACCTGTCGCACCCTCTGACGAGCAACTGACCGCTGTGACGCCTCACAACCAGCTGTCTGTCTCTGCCCAGTGGCTGCCCATCATGCTCCACACAAGGACGCCTTGGCTGCCAGACCAGACTCTGAAAGTTCTTCTCCTGAGGGGGGAGTCTGTTTCCTGGGCTCCCCGACACTGGCTGTGCACAAGACGTGTGAGTTGCACATGGCGAAGCTATCTAGGATATTGCCCTCCTGGATGGCATGTATGATGATTGCTTTTGTCGCTGAGTGGGTGCTGGTTCTGATCCACACCTGACTGGATAATTCTTCATGAGTCTTCAACTCCTTCTGCTATTCCTTAATTTCCTGGTTGAACTTATCTAAGCTGTCCTGAGATGCACCACTGTTTACTGCCTCCCATGTCCAAACTGGCAACATCCTTGTAAAACATACTTGCTCCAACAACAGACCAGCCTTTCCTGGTCTTCCCAACAGATAAATTAACTCCAACCGCATACCACAGCTTCACGGATGCATCTTTTTCATCAAGAGGTCGGAAACAGAAGGCACAGGTAAATTTCTCAGCTCATTTTCCCCTTGGCCATTGGTCTCCTGTTTGTACTTCTGAGGCAGACTCCAGCCAAACACCTGTACCCGACCATCCTCCTTCCCCACGTGTGCCTGTACCCGCTGGCACTGACCTCTCTTCTGCTCTTCTTCGTGAGGCTGAACTAGTCTCAGTTTCTTCCCTTAGGAAATTGAAGGCTTTGGACTTGTTCCAAGGTGCTGCTTCTTTTCTTGAGGGACGGGGTCATGAGTGAGGTGTGTGGGTTTTCAGATTAACAGGGCGCTCGGACTTCTTTGTCATGTCACTTGAAGAGCTGAAAACCTGCCAGATGCTTAACCTTTTATTTCCCCTAGTGGCTGAATTTTCTCCTGATGCCTGTATCATCTCTTTCCATGGAACTGCTTCCCTGAGCTCCCTGTCTCTCTTTGAACAGGTTCCTCTCCTTGAGCACACAGGACGTCTTCTCGCGCATGAACCTCTCCCTGTAGGCTGTGGGGCTATCCCTATCGCCGTCATCTTTTGCTTTTGGCCTTGCATCTTCAGCTGCGGCACGGACTTTCCTGTGCTCCTCCTTCCAGTCCTCTGTTCTCCTCTGGCTCCAGCTCGGCTTGTTTCACAGCCTCCAGCTGCCCGTGCAGCGCATCCTTCTCATATGTCAGCTGGTCCACTTCGGCTGTCAGGTTCTTCATTCTTCACTACATTCAAATCATTTTGGGTTCCCAAAAGTTGTGCATTTCCTAGTACAAGATTCTCAACTTCCCTACCCATTCCTAGTAAATCCGCGCCTTCATCCACGTCTCCAAGGAGGCTGGCGCCGGCGGAAGACAGCTCTTCTCTGAGTGGCCTCAGGAGCTTTGTTCTCTAGGCCTTTGGTCCGAGGGCTGGCACTTCTGCATCCACTGACATCTTTGTCCATATCCAGTTCAGGAGTGGACTCAGTGGTCGCTTGGGCTTCCGGCTTATCCCCGTTTTCAGCAGAGCCTGTGGACCAAGCCCTAGTCTCCTGGGCACCCTGCACTTCAATGTGCTTGCTCTGTTCTAACTTGCTTGGGGCGCCTGTGCCCTTGGCCAACCCCTGGCTCTCTTCCACCAAGGGCGAATCCGGGGGAAGTGGCTGTCAATGCGGGAGTAGTAGCTTTAGCTCCACCTCAGCTAAGCCCAGAAAGTTCATCCTTCGGACTGGTGAGCGAGCAGCTGGCTCAGCTCCTGGGATTTCCGAGGCTCGGATCCCAGGTCTTGCAGCCCTTCCGAGTGTCCAGGTCCATCAGCTCCTGTCCAACGGGCAAGGGGAACATCCCTAATGTTATAGGGCGCTGTTTTCTAATCCGACTGTGAGCGGTGGACTCTCAGGGGTCACTTCCTGACAGCTGACAAAGTTTCCTGCTTTCTAAGTGCTCCATATAACTCTGGATCACCTTGCTGCTTCTTTGAGGCAATGCGCTGTATTCCTTCTTCAGTACTGCTTCTCTTTCTTCGAATCTGCTAATCCGGTCAGCGGTTTTTTGCTTTGAGCTCAAGCTGTCTTGTTTGAGATTCTAGAGATTCCACCCGGGGCTGAAAATGCTTGTTTTCCTGTTCTTGAGAGTCTTCACACTCGGTTAATTTCTCCTCGCATGCTTGCATGGCACCTGCTCTTGCTGTACTGGGAGCTAAGCTGCTTCCCGCGGTCCTGCAGCAACTCGAGCTCCACCCGGAGCCCCGGATCCTGCGAGAACACGGAGTCCAGGTTTCCAGCACCACCAAGGAATGGCATCCATTCCTGGACCGCCTGCTCATTGTAGCGCCCGATGAGCCTCTTGAACTGGCAGTAGATGCAGCCGGCCAGGCCCGACACCCGCTCCGACATCATGGCTCCCCCGTAAGTACACCACGCTGTCCTCCAGCTCCTTGGTGGCAGGCAGCCGGGGGAGTCCCAGGCCATCCCAAGCGGCCCTGCCAGGGCTGAGACGGGCTGGAGCTGGGCCCGGCAGCGCCGGAACAGGTGCGGTGAATGCACTCACCCAAGCACCGCTGCACCAACTGCCTGGGTGGCTGGGCCCTACGCTTCCTATTTTGCAAAACTGATGGAGAGAGCCAGGCATGGTGGCACACACTTGTAACCCCAGTGCTTGGGAGGCTGAGGCAGAAGTCTGAGGCCAACGTGGGCTACATAATTCAAGGTCAGCCTGAACTACAGAGTGAGACTCTGTCTCAAAACTGTTGATGTAGAAATAAGAACATTCTACAACGAAGGACACGTTGAAAGACACATGAACACCAAATTTAACACCCCAAACAACAGGCAAGACTATGCTAAACAAAGAGGAAAAGATGGAAACAAAGTCATTGTAAATAGGGAAGGGTGAAGTGGGTGAAGGGAGGGCAGGGGAATGGGGAAAATAAGAACTAAGACATATCATGTAAAGGTACAAGATCCCAATGATAAATGTAACTGTATTGTCTGCTTTAAATGTACCAATAGACTTCATGGGGGGTGGGGGGAAGAATATGCTAGACAGAGACAAGATAGTCAACAAAGCCAGAAGGTCAGATGGAATGAACATACCAAGCAAGGTGAGTAGTTAAACACAAAAGAAAAAATAAAGGATGCAACAACTAAAAGAACACAATGATAGGAAAAACTCAGCACCTTTCAGTAATAATACAAATGGCCTCAATTCTACAACAAAAAGACTTAGATTGGGACACTAGATCACAAAACAGAAGCCAGCAGTCTGTCTCACTCAAGAAACTCATCTAATCCCAAAATAAACTTATAGATCAAAAATCAAAAGGTGGGAAACACTCCCTCTTTTCATCACCACAAGGCAGCTACAAATGAAAGTGGACAAATCCACTGAAGAGTACAGCAACCCAAGATTCAGTCACCTTCCAATCACCTTCCAACACCTTCCAACACCTTCCAATCACCTTCCAATACCTTCCAACACCTTCCAATCACCTTCCATCACCTTCCAACACCTTCCAACTACTTCCAGCCATCTTCCAAAACCTTCCAATCACCTTCCAATCACCTTCCAACACCTTCCAACACCTTCCAATCACCTTCCAACACCTTCCAATCACCTTCCAATCACCTTCCAACACCTTCCAATCACCTTCCAATCCCTTCCAATTACTTCCAGTCATCTTCCAACACCTTCCAATCACCTTCCAACACCTTCCAATCACCTTCCAATTACCTTCCAATCACCTTCCAACACCTTCCAATCACCTTCCAATCACCTTCCAATCACCTTCCAACACCTTCCAACTACTTCCAGTCATCTTCCAACACCTTCCAATCACCTTCCAACACCTTCCTCCAATCACCGTCCAACATCTTCCAACAGGCTTCTGAGGAACACCACAAATCTAAACCACAGTGCTCAGGGTACACAACTAGCATTACCCTTCTATCAAAGCTAAGCAGGACATTAAAGAAGAGTACAGGCCAGTGTACATGGTGAAGGTTGATGCAAAAATTCTTAGTTAGACTCCCAGCAAACCAAATTTAACTGTAGATTAAAAGGATCCAGACTCCAGTGGAGTTGTCCCTGGCATATGTTCTGAGGCACTGTACGCTGAATGTAGCTAACGATATAGTGTTGTACACTGAAATGTGCTAAGGCAGTAGGTACTAAAACTACAAACCAAACCTGAAAAACAAAAAGGTGTCAACTGATGTGGTGTTTGACTTGATTGTAGTCAGTGAGTCACATATATTTCCAAATGATCATTCTGTAGATCTTAGATTTACACAATTTTATTTCTCAGTTATGCCCAATTGAGCTTGGAAAAAATAATTTTAAAATAATGCCAAGACACCAAGATGTTTGTGATTTAAAGAGTTTTAGCATCTTTGTCTCCTTATAAATTTGCTCTTCTTTCGTTTTTCTAGTACTGAGGATTGAACCTGTAACCTTCACATGGACCTATATCCACAGCCTATGTTTTATTTTTTTATTCATGAGACAGGGTCTCACAAAGATGCCAAAAGGCCCAGGCTGAGTTGAAACATATAATCCTCTTGCCTCCCAGATTGTAGGAATCTAGGCATGTGCCACCATGCCTTGCTACTGACCTATTTTTAGTGTTTGTTAGCTGTCCATCTCAGCTCCACTAAATATAAGCTGCTTTGGGAAAGGGATATTTGTCTCCCTTGTCATTCTATCCCCAAGAATACTAAAATAATAGGTAAACACTGCCCTCATAGACATATATTAGGTAACTATCAGCCATTACATGAATGAAGGAATGAATACTGAAGAGCAGCATAATCAGGGACCTCATTCTCTTCATTCTGATCCCAGCAGCAAATCCTGCAAGAGGCCTCTTCGCCATCAAGAGGGGAGCCCTTGGGACTCTAGTGACCTGTCCCTTCCTCCTCCAGTGGCCTCACCTGTTTTGAAGCATTTCCAGGTTGGGTTTTGGGACACTAACACTCTGAATCTCAAGGTTGGATTTATGGGACTGAGCGATCTCTCCTGACATTCTCACTTCTGCACCAGCGTTGACACCCACATCAGCCTTCAGCTTCTTGGTCTCAAAGTCCTTGGTGTGAAATGGTCCAGACCTGACACATTCTGGGAAGAGAAAAGGGGACCATACAGGGTTAGCCAAGAATTCATCATGGAACAGTTGGTGAAGGAAATGGAAAAAATGAGGGCAATTTTTGCCCCAACTCTCTCATTCATTTAAATCTCTTAAATCAAGAAGATAACTAATAAATTAATATTACATATATAAATTATCACAAAAGGACAGGTGTTCCAATCCATCCAAGCATTTCACAACAGGGATATGTTTCATCCCTAAGAAATGGTGGCACCAATGTATAGGGTCCAGGAGGCCACAGCACAGCATCCCACCACAAGGGGAAGCTCATGGGAATGGAAAATGTTCAGGATTTGGAGACACACTGACCTGGGTTTGTGTCCCAGCTCTACCAGTTCCCAGCTGTGTAACTTTGAACAAATTATTTTATAAGTTTCTATTTACTTTTACAGAAAATGGAGCCACTCGTGAGGCTCTTGTAAACATTGTAAGACCTAATGAATACCAGGGTCCAGATATTAGTAGATTCTCAAATAATATTAGCACCTTATCCCTTACCTTTAGGCAAGGTGGATGCTGGGGTCTGCTTGTCTAGGTATCTTGGGGATTCTGGGATGGTATACATTATTTGAGAACATTGTTTATTACACCATGCATCTTTTCCATCTGATTGAAAATACCTGGGAATGAAGAACTTGGTTCCAGGATGTCCATGAGGGAATATTCCACAGGAATGTCATCAGATTGTCCCCATGGCCAGAATGAAGTCTTCTTCCGTAATATACTAAACTGACGGAATTTGGTGGCATCCAGTACACATTTGACAGGTGTCAGATCTTTGCCTCCAAGATTTTTGATCATGCTCTTGCTAACCCGCTCTAATATGGAGGACATGTTGCTAGGTGCAGATAGCGGGGAACACAGAGATTAACTGGGAAGAGGAAGAGAAGGGTTAACGCATGGACTGCAGTTATTTTCATAAAGGAAAATAACTAATCATTAGATAGTCAAGGCTTAACTCAGAATGGTAACCAGGTCATAGCTCTCTCAAATTAAGTGCTCTAAAGGCAGCCTGGGTTTCTAACAGAAGCACTGCTGTGAAATTCACTGCTCCTCCTGGTTGTAGAAACAAAGCCAGTGGCCATCATCTCTAACTCAGGAACTCTCTAGCGGACAGGAAGGAGGAAGGTTCATTTCTCTCTCCAACTGAAGAGCCAGAGGGAAGGCTGAGCCAACGTTAAAGGGCTATGGTGGTGGTATAGGTAAGGATGGTATTGGGAATTTTATACATTTTGCAAAAAGGCCTCACTTACAAGTAACATTTGAACTAAACTTAAAGGAGTTAGGTATAAAGAAGGAGCATATAAGGAGAATATTCCAGATAGAGCAACCAGCTAGTGCAAAGTCTCTGAAGCCAGGCATGCCTCAAGAGGTGAAAAGCAAAGAGAAAGATGATGAGGTCAGAAGAAACAGGGGCCAAATTGTTCCCCTTTTGGCTCCAGTTGATCTTTGTCTTCTCTCTCTGACCTCCTATGAGAATAGGAGTCCTCAACAGGGTTTGAGTCCACAAGTGACGTATCTGGTACACATTTTCACATCTTCCCTGTGGTAACAATGGTGATGAGGCTGCAGTGAGGCAATCTGGGTGGAGGCAGAGGGACTAGCTGGGATTAGTTGGGATGGTTTTGCAATAATCGACATAAATTTGACAGTGAATTGGATCAAGATATTGCAGGTGAAGTGAGGAGAAGTGATCAGATCCTGGTCTTCTACTGAAGATCAAGGCTACATATACGAAAAGAGCAAGGGCCAAGGTGGTCCCTATGAGAGCTCACAGTTCCCACACTCAGAGCAGCTCAAGAAAGTGCTGTGTACAAGTCATGAAAGCAATTCTTAGCTGGCTTCTTTGCCAGGAAGTGAGGTGAGTGAAGGGAGGCATGGAGCAGTGGGTGTGAAGAAAGCAGAGAAGGTGACATGAGAAGCCATGAGTCACGGCAAAGAAAGGGGAGGTGGTTGAAAAATTCCAGAGAATGAAGTGTGCATGTACACATCATTCTGGGTGTGTTCAGTGTACTTATGAGGACAAGGTGGGTTTTCCTTGTGGAGTCCCTTCACTCCTACAGAAGGGACTAAATGGGCCTAAATATGTCATGCAAAGAGAGTGACACACAGTGGTTTGAGACCTTCCCAAAGAGATTTAGGTCTTCATCACAAGCACACAAGCAAGCAGCATACACACACACGGAAGATGCCTGGAATGGATCCTAACTTGTACTTAAGCAACTACCTAGCAGATGACCATCAGGGAGCAGTGATGAGATTCCTAGACTATCTGCTACTGCCAATGTCAAGAAAACTATTGAGCACCCAGTTAGTCAGCTGGAGGTACAAAGAGCAAGATTTTCCCTTCCCAAAGGTAAACATATGTAAGTGGACTTGTTCATTCAGTTACTACTCAGTCAGCAAGCTTTTAATGAATACCTCTTAGATGCCAAGCCCTGTCCTGGGAATATTCCCAATATGAGTAAAATAGAAATGGTCTCTCATCGCTTAGAGCCCAGCATAATGATAAAGACAAATGTTTGCCAGATGACCTTGCTAACAAATACATACACAGTTACAGATCATCATCACTGCCATCAATGACAGGGCGCTGTATGAGAAGAACATTCAGTAAGTCAAAGCATAGGTGAATCTAATAAAGTAGCCTTGAAAGCTAAAAACAAATACTGCAGAGGGAAGCTCAGTGATGGGTCACACACACACCTATGAGAATGACCCAAATAAAAACACCAAATGTTGATGAGGATGTAAAGCAATGGGAACTCCATAACTGGACCTGGACACTGACATATAAAGACATAGCCCCTAGCCTTACCCACTCTCAGGAACTCCCTCTTAATTCTCCCAGGCAGAATGTAAGGAAAAAGCATCTCCTCCTTTCTTGGCCAAATTCTGTAGGAAACAATCTTTGACCCACAAGCCATCCTGAACATTTCTGTCTTTCAGTGTGTGTCTTCCCTCATTCCTTTCCTGCTCCCATTACACTTACCACACTGTTTATCACTTTTGTCCTGTAAGAGAAGAGTGCAGCTGAGCAGTCTCCCTTCTGGACTTCAGATCTAACGACAAGCAGACGTCGTCACAAACTCCGGAGCACATCAGTGTAATTCTCCTGTTTTCTTCCCCCGCATGAGACTCAGTTTTCCATGCAGTATTCTGGGAAATGAGCAGCAGGAGGTCCCCTCTCTTCCAGGAGACCAGGATGGTCCTGAGTTTGAGTCACAGAACCTCAGTACTCAAGTCCTCCCCAGCCAAAACTCCCAGCAGAAGAATTTGATTGTGTCCCCTAGGCTCTCTGTGATCAGAGGCATTAGGTCCTCTGGAAGCCATGCCCCTTCTGTGCACCGAGAAAACCAGCTGAACAAGTCTGTGATTCATTGGTTTCCAGAAACCAAGACCTGAACAATTCATCCGGCTCATCCCCACCTTGTAATGACAATGCATGCAGCCACAACTGAGGGTCAGCTTCAGGGAAAGTGTTGGATCCCTGGCAGTGCCAGGTGCTGAGCAAAACCCCAATATATCTACATGTGAAGCTCTGATATCACAGGAATTAGTACACCTAACACCTCCTGTGTCAACCACGAGTCATATTAAAACGTGACCCAATCTTGCCATCATCTTTAAAGATAAAGGAGATTTGTTTTTAAAAAGACAACATGTACCCCAAACCCACATCTCTTCCAATGACTCCCCCAGTTTTACAGGACTGAGCTCATCACCTATCTAAACAGACTGTCACACCTGCAGGACCTATGGACATCCTGGAACTGACACTCATAAGGGCAACATTTGGTTCCATCAGTATTTTTTCTCCTTGAGCTTATACTGCCTTTGTTTCCTCCCACTAATCATAAAAGTCCCATGAAGACCTGTTTCTGCTTTGGGCACCTGTTATGCCCTCCACAGGGGCACAACTCAGAGCTGGGCTCCTTGCATAACAACCATGAGTAAAATTTACCAACATTGACTTTTACTTTCCCTAATTTGCATTGTAAAAGCTAAAGACTTGAAATATCACATTTTAATTATGTACACAGCCCTTTCTATTCACCATCATTCAGAGGGCCCTGTCCTGCTGCAGGTATTCTAGATGTCAGAGAAAAGTAACACAGCTGTTTGAGAAGTTATGGGTTCAGTGAACGGTTTTTGATTAGCCTTAAAACTGGTGAAGATCAAGACTATCAGAATAAAGAGCCAGAAGCTTCACTTTGACATTTCCCAGAGGATGGGCACAAAGCAGCAGCTGTGAGGCCGTGATCAACCTATGTTGAGCACAACATCTTGTTAGGGAGGCTATGATCCCTGAAGACATTCTCCAAATTCCTTGTTGAAGGAAATCTGCTGTGTACACAGTATTCATGTTGCATGGTTTGAGGGCAGTTAAGAGCCCCAAATGAGATCCAATGGAATGGTACACTAGAGAGTTGGACGTAGGGCTGCTTTAGTTGGTGGTCACCTGATGGAGACACCTGAGTGACACATGAGTGATGAGAGGATATCTCTGGTGAGGACTGGAGGGGAACCCAAGGGAAAGAAATAGCAAAGGTCAAAGGTGCAGATGAGTAGCCAGCCCCGCTGAGATGCAGAAGGAGACCCATATGATTGGTTCTCAGAGAACCAAGGGAGATAAGTAGAAGCTGGAGAAGCTGAGTCCTGTAGGGCAAGAGTAGGAACAGGCAAGGAAGCAAAAGAATAAAGTGAAAAATTGAAACATTGTCCACAGGAGAAACATTGCCTTCATGCACGTGAGAGGCTATTACAGAAAACCTGGAGACATGATCATCCTGTCTTAATAGCTGTCCCTCCCAAGAGACACTTAAAGATGTGGGGAGTAACCAGCTGTGGTGGCAACAATCTGTAATCCCATTACTCTGGAAGGCTGAGGCAGAAAGATCCCAAATTTGACCCCAGCCTGGGCAATTTAGAGGCTTACTATCTCAAAATAAAAAATAAAAAAATAGCTGATGGGAAATACGCACACACATACAGTGTGAGTGGAAGGGACATCAATATTTAGGGAAAGTTATTTTTGTTCCTAAGTGTCTCTTCTGTTTACCTTTAAACAAAGATAGTTGCAAGGTTGAATTATAAAACATGGGTGTGGTGCCTGACAGAGTTGGTGCTGAAAATGTTA
Source organism: Fukomys damarensis (assembly GCF_012274545.1). Classification (NCBI taxonomy): domain Eukaryota; kingdom Metazoa; phylum Chordata; class Mammalia; order Rodentia; family Bathyergidae; genus Fukomys; species Fukomys damarensis. Next base: position 72,577,856 of record NW_022900917.1, read on the forward strand.
GTTATCTGCTGTACAAAGCACCCCCAGAGAAGCAGTCCAGGGATGTTCTCCCTGACCCTGGTCCTGGGCTCTCTTCCAAGTCCTGACGCTCATTTGCACATCTGAGGCCCCTATGGTGATATTTCTAGAGAACCATGTTCTCTATGATATACTAGTACAGGCTTCTGGTTGTACTGTATTACTTAATCATCCCATCTTCCTAAAGATTATTTTCTTGCGCTACTTCTAATACATGAATAATATTGGACCTCCAAATTATATAGAAGAAATATTATAACTCCCAACCTGTTAGATGTCAGATACACTGAGTTTCTGTTCCCCAAAATCAAAGGATGAATTCTAAGAAACACAGAAGAGTAGGAAATATTCACTCTGAGAATGTGTGGTGCCCTTACATTGAAGAATGAAGTGGCAAAACAAAAGAAGAAATCAGGAGAGTTTTGTTGGAAGCAAGCAGAAGAAGAATAGCTCTTGGGTTTCCAGGGGGGCCTTGAATAGGTAGCTACCAAGGCCCCTTTTTAAGGGTGATTTATAGAGCAAAGTCATAATGTGGGTACAACATTACAACAAAACTACAATGATCTATAGGGTTACTAGTATAGCTGTTTGCTAATATTGACCTAGTAGGGAAATGAATTACATAACAAGGGTACATGGAAAGAACAAAAGCTTTTCTGGGAATGGATGGGTGGGTTACCCACCCAGGTGGCTGATGCCTGTCTGGACTTACTGGACCAGGTGGTGCTATGTATAGCAAAATTTCAAGTTACTGTTTATCCCCCCAGGAGGCGTAAGGCCATTGCGCCAAGGAAAGACAGCCATTGCATTATCTTGAGGCCTGGCCTTGTTCAGATGCACCTCTAGCCATAATTCTGAAGTCTTTAATTTTTGTGCTGACTTCGACAGCCCAGTCCTTCTCTGAGTGTATATCAATTTCTATCTAACTTCGCTGCCTGTAATATTACCCCTCTGATGAGTTAAGGAAGAATACAGTTAGGAAGAATGAGTGTAGTCTAACTGCTTGGAGCTGAGAAAGTCCAGTGGAGGGAGACCACAGTCAGGGGCCTTCTCCAGAGAGCAAATCTAAGGGACTTGGACAGTAGTCATGTTCGGGTTTAGCAGTGATGAAACTCCCTTTAAATGGTCAATCTAGGGGACCCCAGGAAAAGGAGTCCAGCACACTCATCACTGGTTTCACTGGCATGATCATGTGGAGTTTGGCAGTCTCTGGGAAAGAATAAATAAATTTACTAAGAGATTACAGCATGTCTGACCAAAGCATGAGCACCAGAATGGAAAGATAGTTTGGGGAAAGGAGCCAGATACTTTTGTTCTATCAATCAACTCATTTGTGCTATAAAAATCAAGTCTGCCATGTGGAGCAGCATTTTTAAGGGAGGGAAAAGTGAAAGGAATGAGATATTCTCTCATTCCAGTTCTGCCTAAAGGAACAAAGGCTGATAATTTGGACTAAAATTTTTACATTTATTCTTTGAGAGCTTCAAGATTAAATCTACACCAGGTTTTAAGAATATGGCCCAGAGATAAGTCAGAGGGAACAGTGAAGATTAGCTTCACTCTGAAAGTGCTGCAGGGAGGGGAAAAATCACCATTCTAGAAACCTGGCCCTGGAATCCAGCAGCCACAAGGAAGAGAATTACCTTGGATAAAATGCTGCTGTTGCAAATTGCATTATTTCTCGGGGGAGGGACTCTGTGCATGGCACAAGAACTAAGTGCTAATCCTCTCAAGAACAGAAAAACAATCATGACCAAATGCTTTCCCAGGGTGTCTTCAGTTCTTAGCAAAACACACCTCCAAAGACAAAAGCTACAATTGACTTCAACTACATTGCCAAGCAGAAAATTAAACAGTGAAAACCGGAAGGACTGCCTGTTAAACTTCTGAGAGAAAGCAGGAAAGAGAAAGTCAAAGAACAGAGTGGAGAGTTTGTTTAGGCTTTATTGTTTTGGGGTCATAAGTGTGTCTGCTTTTGAAAGTAGCTCCCTTTGGTATCACCAAGAGGTCAGTTCTCTCCACTTGTGTTTCAGAACGAAAGCCTCTCTTTTCTTTCTTTCCTTTTTGTTGTTTTGTTTTGTTTTTTGTTTTTTTTGAGACAGGGTCTCACTATATAGTTGAGACTGACCTGGAACTCACTATGTATCCCAGGCTGGCCTCAAACTCACAGAGATCCTCCTGCCTCAGCCTCCCAAGTGCTAGGCTTACAGGCATGCACCACCATGCCCAGCTCTCTTTTCTTGATAGTTGCATAAGAAGCCCCCATCTAGGCAAAGGTCAGCCAAAACCCATGTATGCCTTCCTGGGTGAGCATGAATTCTGACTCCCTCCTAACTCAGGGATGGGGGTTGTGTAGTCTATAAAGGATATCTATCATTGGTGCCCTTTTTAGATGAGCACTAATTTTTCTAGGAGATCAGGAGTTTCCAATGAAAGGAAAAAGAAAAAAGATTTTCAGGATTGCACAGAGAAGTACATTACCATTTCCTCACACACTTTAATAACAGCCATCCTGAAAGAGGTGAACTTCCAAAACCTGTCAGTAGCCTCTGCATACAGCTGTCAGCCAAATACCATTCTAAAAGCTGTCTGTAACAGGCCCATCTCATAACTACCAAGCAAGTCAAGTAAGGAATACAAAGCACTGTTTGCTTTATCAAAGAAGGCCCAAATACAAAGACATCACAATTTTCCATGCTCTCCACTTTCAATATGGCACAAGCAACCAACAAAAAGCATAAGCAATCAGTGAACAACAGATGACAGTTTTTTGATTACCTAAATGAATCACCATCCAGAATCCAGCCAAAATATTTAGGGGTACTATGAAACAAAAGCAAATAAAACAAAACAATAACAACAACAAAACCAAATACCAGCTTTCAATTATCTTGGTGGGACCTCCAAAATGATGTAGGACAAATGTAACTCTGCCCTGTTAGATGTGAAATGTGCCAAATTTGTGGTCCTACAAATTCCATTGAAGAATGAAGTTGAGAACCAAAAGAAGTCAGCAGAGTTTTATTGGAAATAAGGAGAAAATAGCTCCTGGATTTCCAGGAGGGCTCCTGAATGGGTGGCCATCGAGATTTGTCAGGGGTGATTTATACAGCAAAGTCACAATGTGAGTACAACATGGTCAAAACTACAATCAACCTATGAGATTACAAGTATAGCTGCTTAGCTAATATTGAGCCAATAGAGAAATGAGTCATGTAGTAAGTGTAGACAAAAAGAACAAAAGTATTTTTGAAAAGGGGTGGGCCTAGATACTCTGGCCATCCACCTGGGTGACTGATGCCTATCTGGACTTACAGGACCAAGTGGTGCTAATTACACTATAATTTAAAATTACTGCTTAACCTTTAGGGAGGCATGTAAGCCTGGCCATTGGATTTTCAGCTTGAGGCATGGCATTTTTTCAGATGTACCACCAGCCACAGTTCTGATGTCTTTAATTTTGTGTTGACTTCCTTGAAGGCCAATCCCTCTCTGACAATACATTAATTTCTATATGACTTAGCTTCCTATACTAAAGGAACACTTAACTTTGGGTGTCAGATATTTTTCCCAGCACCAAGGGAAGTCTGACTCCTTTCAGATGGTCAATAAAAGCCCTTTAGAACTTCACCCCAACAGACAAGCCAGGAACCTTCCTCCAGCCACGAACCATAGCATGCTCTTCTGTGTCTTTGACCACCTCATCTCACAGAGTCTTTAAACACTGGTATGGGTGGGAGGACATGTCTCTGCCTCTTCCAGGGAAACTGCAGAGGCACAAAGAGCTCCCACACCACATCTGCAGACACTTTGGGTTGCTAGGTAAAGGGTGCTTGGATTTTACTGATGGGGAAGGACTATCATCACCAGGATGCTCTAACTGAACATTTGTAGTCAGTGTTTCAGTTAGTTTTCTTTTCAAGGTGATGACAAAATATCTGTGAATAAGAACTTAAAAAGAGGAGGTTTATTTCAGCTCATGTTTTAAAGTTTCAGTCCATGGTGAGCTGGCTCCATTGCTTCAAGCATGTGATGAGGCACAAACTTTACAGTGGAAGGGAGTGGTAGAGGGAAGCTGCTCACCGCATGGCAGCAAGAAGGAGATAGAGATGGGTAGAGAAGAGAGAGCCTGCTGAAGGGGCTCCTCTTTCTCCTGCTTTTGTCACACCCAAGCCCCCAGCCTATTGAGGAAGCCCCTCAGTTAGCTGCCCACTGTCTCTGCAAACTCCCATTACTAACTTCCAAATATCCTTTGCTAACTTGTGAGGCATCTCTCAGTCAGTTGGGCTGGCTATCAAATTAAGCCATCACAGTGTTCCTGCCTTCGGGCAGATTTCAAGCATCTACAAAGAGTTTTTCCAGAAATGGAGGCACTGGCCTAGCACTCAAAAGATGTTCAGGATGTCAGGTTTCACAAGGTTCTGGACATGCTGGAGGGCAGAGGGGCTCTGAAGAACCTGAGAGACATGGTGAGGCCCCACAGCTGCCTGGGTGGTTCAGAGATGTAAGGAGGGATGTTAAAGAGTTATGGGAGGGAGGAGTAAGATGCCAGGGAGTGGGAAAACTGGTCAGGAATGTAGCTCACCGGCAGAACACCCTGAAAGAGGCTTCAGCCCACCCCTTGGTTATCACTCTAGACACAAAGGACACCGGGGAAATTACACGACAATGGTGACATTACTAGCAAGAACACCTGTCTCCTAAAGCTGGAAGAGGACCTCTCTGATTATTGGAAGGGCTGTTGTCACACCACGTTAAAGGATCTGGGAGAGAACTCGAGCAATCTGTGGTTCAACGCAAGGTCCTTCATTTTTGTCTGTTACAGTAGAGATCTCAAATTTTATTCATTACAGGTGTTCAGAGGTGACACTTTGGGATGGTGACTGGATCATGAAACAGCTATGTTCATAAGTGGATTAAACTACTGAATGTGCTATTAGAAGGTGGGGCTGGGTCAGAAGAGGGGTCACTGGGGGCGTAAGCTGGGTGTATTTTGTCTCTGGCTCCTTGCTTCTCTCTATGCCTCCTTTTCTTCTGTCTCAGTTACTTTTTCCTCATTGCTGAGACAAAATACCCAATCCCCAAAGTTAACGGGGAAAGATTTATTTAGTTCATAGCATGCACAAGGGACCAAAACCAACAAGGAACCTTAACAGTGTATGTCTGTTCCCTTTCATCTTAATCAGGCTACTCAGAGCAGGTAGCACTCACACCCTTAATCCCAGTGCCTTTGAACCTTGTATTGCACCATGAATCAATTCCAGCACACACTAGATCCAACCACCTCTGAAAAAGCCCCACCTATGACATAAGGCTTTGTGGGACATCTAAACACAAGCCATAACACCTCCATGCCCTTACAGCATGATGTTTCTGCCTTGCGGCCATCTTATGGACAGAACCCTCTAAAACTATAAGCCACAGTAAATTTCTCCTTTAAGTTGTGACTGCACCCCAGCTCAAGAGACCACTCTCTTCCTTCTGAAGGTTCCTCAAAGGTGGCAAGCATTTGAGAGCACAACTTTAATCAGATGGAGGAAGCAATCTACTTTCTCCTGTCAGAAGTCTTTCTGGGCCCTGCACATTGAGTATGTGGTCCTGGCTCTGAGCCTGGTGGAGGGCTGTGAGCTGGAGCTGCTGGGGCCGTCACCTGCTCTACCCTTCTCACAGCTGCTCAAGCACACATGGGACAGACTGGAAGCCTTGGCAGCTTTTGCGGGTTTGGGGTGGGACTGGGGAACTTATTTTTACAGCCAGGGAAGGTGGAGCCAGTAAGTCCCAGCAAAAAGCAGACTGGGCACTAAGACCAGCACAGCAGTCTCTGCACTGGGCCACCTGGCCCATCTTGTCCCCCAGTCCTGAGCCCTGCCTGCAGAATCTTTGCACCAGCCCACCCGACTCTGTGGACTGAGGCCTTCCACTGGTAAGGAGAGCAGTGCTGAGCCCAGGAAGATTCCTGTTGTCTGCTCCTGCAGTCTGATCCACTGCAGCCCTCCCATCCCCGACCCCCATCCCTCCAGGTGCTCCAGCCAAAGCCAGGCCCACTTTTACTCTGCTATCATACTCCCACACCCAGTCTGCTGGGAAGCCTTCAATACACGTCCTGAATCTGCTCACTCGTCACCACATCCATTGCAACCACCTGCCATCTTGTTCTGAGATAGGTTCTAACCAAGTAGTTCAAGCTGGCCTTAAACTATGCAGTCCAGGCTGGCTTCGAACTTGAAGTAACTCTCTTGCCTCAGCTTCCTGAATGCTGGGATTATAGATATGCACCACTATTCCTGGTACCATTTCTTGTCTCAATTACAGCAACTGTTTAATTGGTTTCCTGCTCCTGTCTTCCATTTTGTATCAGGCAGCTGAAGCGTTGCTTTTCAAATAGGTCTTGTCACTCCCTTGCTCTAAGCCTCCAATGCCACAGAGCAAGAGCCAGGCCTGTGGTGGTCTTGAGGGTAATCCATTACTCCCCTGCCTGTACCTCCCTCTTACAAAGGAGACTGACAGCTGTAACCAAAGACAGGCTCCCCAGAGGTGCACATGCCATCAGGCAAACTGTCCAACTGCACCACTTCCCAAGGCTGGGCTGCTCAGGAGCAGAAATAAATCAATGTATCCAAAGGCCACAAGATCTTCACACAGCATCTTCAGATAGGAAACAACTGCTTTGTGCACTTTAAAATGCCAAATATAAAGCAGACAAATCCATATTCTTTATAAAGTCCTTGCTATTTTTGAGCTGTGTAAAGCCAACAACCTCCTAGTGCATAGGACATGGTGGATATAAACTGGTCTCATTCTCAGGGCCACCCTAGAGATGCAGAAGTTGGGAAAGTGCCCTGTGAGGACAAGAGAGACTTAATCGGTCACACTGAGCGACAGAGGTCAGAATAACATTCAGACCCACTGCCTGAAGCTTATGCTTTAGCTATTCACACTAGTGACACCTTTGAAGCTAATACAGAGGAGATATGTCTATGACAAGGAATCAAACAATATGAAAGGATTATGTTTTAATTCTCTAATTCTACATAAGAAAAACAAAAGTTCCAAAGAAGTGAAAGGCTTGGGTCTCATACTGAATCCACAGATCTTTCCAATAAATTTTCTCTGATTATAGCTAATTTTTTTTTTTTTTTTTTTTTTTTTTTTTTTTCCGGGATTTTTCTTATTTTTTTTTTTTTTTTTTTTTTTTTTTTGGTACCGGGGATCAAACTCGGGTCTTTGCACTTGCGAGGCAGGCCACCGAACCGCTGAGCTAAATCCCTGGCCCTTGATTATAGCTAATTCTAAAGAGTTTGAAAAATGCTGTGAGGAATTAGAATTTTCCTCACAGTCGTGTGGCAGTTTCTGCAACCACAAATGAAACAAACCAGAATGGCACTTCAACTTTAAAAACCTAAATTTGAGCACAAACTGCAATGATCCTTACAAGTCTAATACTTGACACAATATTAAGAGTACAGAATGCTTTGTAATCCAAATCTTGTGAATGAAAACACAGCAGGTTGAAAGTGTCACTCAGCCACAAGGAGGGATGCAGAAGTGGGGGAGTGGGGAGAGACAATCCTGGTGTGGGTGGTAGAAGAGATGACATAATGCTTAATCTATTATCATCAAGAGGCATAGGGGTAGGGTACAAGATGGCTAAACACGTTTTAGAGCTGATGGCAGTGGGCAAACTGAGGTCAGCTTAGAGTGGGAAGATCTACCTACACCACAGTTGGTTCACACCTGTCTGCAGCAGGCCGGGCAGACAGACCCTGCTGGTTCCTGCCAGCATTCTTCCTGATGAGACTGCTCCCAGACCCACAATCCTCATCCCTAAGGCAGACACAACTGTAGAGCTGAGCTTTGGCCAGAGACAAGATGCCCATTTGCTCTCACTGGGCTGAGCAGCAAGTAAGAAACTTGAAGCTGAACTCATTCTCCTTTTATCACAGTGCAATACTGGATTTCTGTTCATCTAGGTTCGAAAATAAACTTGCTCTTTTGCCTTGGGGGAGGATAAGACAATTCTGTAGAGGGACAATGACTACTTTAGCCTCTGAGGGCCATGTAGTCTCTGTCACAATTCAATTCTGCTGCTATACTGAGAAAATAGCCCACAAAATAACAAACAAACAAGGCTATGTTCCAATAAAACTTTATTTATGAACACTGAAATCTGAATTTCATATACTTTTCTCATGCTACAAAATATTCAACCTTCTAAAAAATCATTACTTTTTTTTTAACCTTTTTAAAATTATTTTTAGCTCACAGGATGTACAAAAACAGACAGTGGATAGACTGGCCCACTGACCAGTTTGCTGACCTAGAGTTGAGACTTTTTTTTTTTTACTTATTCTTCAACATGCAGAGCATGACCTGTTGCCCAAATAGGCTGTAGCTGTATTACATTTATTTTAGCTGAAATTTTTTCTTTTTATAGTACTAACTTCAACCATTCATTTGGCACCTATTCAGATTTGGGTTCTGTGCAAGAGCCTTCCATGGGACGCTGCAGGACTGTCAAGATATGGCTCTCCTCTGAAGTTCTCATGCCATCTTCTCAGATCCTGACATTATGATTCTCACAGTATCAGAAAAGACAGCCAAAAGTGCATTTAAATAGTACAGATAATTTATGAGATATTTGTATGAAAGTCTTAGTGCTGCTATAACAAATTACTACAAACTGTGTGGCTTGCAACAACAGAAACTCTCTTTTTCAAATCCTAGAAAACAAAAGTGTGAAATTTAAACATCAGCTGGATTAGTTCCCTCTGGGTGCTCTGACGAAGACTTCAGGCCTCTCCCTTGGTATCGTGGTTCTAGCAATTTTTAAGCCTTCCTTAGCTTGTATAAACAGTGCTTGCCTCTCCTTCTGTCCTCCCATAGTTTCCACTATGTCTGCTTTCCTTTCTCTGCTAAGAACTGTCATTGGATTTATGGTCCACCTTAATCCCAGATGTCACCTCCAGCTCCTGAATTTCACCTGCAAATAAGGTCACAGGTACAGGCTCCAGACACACATCCTTACAATTTTCTCAGAAGATTCCCAGAAAGACATAGCCAACATTATCCAGCAAACTTCATGAAGGAGGTAACATAAGCTGATCCTTGAAAGATGGAGAGCTGGTGTTCGTCAGATAGGCATGAAGGAGGAAGAAGGCAGGCTAAGGTTCTAGTAAGATCAGTTATGGAAGCAATGTCACAGGAACTGAAACAAGCTGTAAACAGCAGGCCGTTGAACTCGGCCAGAGAACTTGGTATGAAGTAGGAGCAGTGAGGAGGCTGGAGAAGACAGCACAAATCTGAGCTGGAAGGGCTGTGGGGCTGTGTGTGCCGTGACCTGGCACTGTTAATTCAGAAGGTTAAGGGCAGGCTCTGGGATCTTCGTTCATGGCTGCCCATTTCAAGTGGATCATACGGCAGATGCTCTTGTCACTGAGCCACTGGCATGGCTGGATCAGACAGGCTTCAAGCAGCTTCTCCCAACCATGAGATTTACATTCCATGATTTAGGTTTTATGAACCTGAAGTACAAACAGTAGTTTTCTCACACTAGTGACTTCACGACCTTCTGTTTTCTTGCTGGAGTCCCTCTCGTGCTCATGCTATCAATTTTAAGGGCTGCTCTTCCTTCCACACAACTTTGCTTTACATTGTTGCCCTTTCACTCCTGACAACTGAGAATCAAGTTTTCTTTCTACTACTGTGTCTGTACAGAAGTAAATCAAGAAGAGTTAGGTCAATATCCCTGGTCATATTATATACAGCAAAGTGTTAAAAGTAATTAATATTATTTACATAGACAATGGGAGAAAAATTCCATGGAAAAGACTCCCTTGTCTATCCTCTGAAAAAAGGAGATATTATGTAATCTTTATATGCATTCCATAAAAATATACACAGGAAACTTCAGAAACAAAACTTTTGTTTTTTCTAAAAACATCAGTAACCAAGCCACACTTAGAAAAATGAAAGCTGATTTTTATTTTATCATCAACAGCCATTCTTTAAACATGAACATGCATACGTAATATTCTACGCACACATCACAGTTTTTAACGTTAGTTAATAAAGGTTAAACACACAACATACATCCTTACAAAAAAGGTCAAAATGCAAACTTAAAACTTTAAACAAAAGTCTTACTAATTTAAAAAAAGTTTGTGTTGGGTACCATTTGTACAACACAGTTAATTTAAACATTTTCATTTTGGCTGCACATGAAAAAAGCGGCAGTAGAAAATAAAGTCATTGAGGGTTTTTAAATAGCAGAATAGGCAATTTTGCCATGCAGGAGAAGCAATATTAAATATTAGTTTTCAAAAAAAAATCCACATTTAAAAATATTTAGTTCAAGTCACAGAATTTTTCTCAGTAGAGACCCCAATGCAATGCATAATTAGCTGCCTTAGATGGCCTGTCTGAAAGGACATCTCCCTTCAGAGTATAACTGTACTGATTTTGGCACAGAAAAGAAGTCTTAAGAACAAGAACATGATTAAAAAAGAGGGAAGAGGAACAGAGGAAAAGAATAAAAGCAAGAATAAATGAGATAGTAATTGCAATCACTAAAAAAACTGTGCATTCTCAGTCATTGCAGAATACTGTCTTCTGTCTACAGCAGGTGCTTACTCCAGAACTGTTATTGCAGCATGGATTTTATTTGCTTGGAGGTAGTCTCATCATTCAAATGTTTTGTTGTGTACCTAAAAGATAAACATTGATCAAATTTAGGGAATTAAACTCTGCACTGGGTTCTGTAAGTAGGACAAATGAACTAGCCAGACAAATTTCTCACAGAAAGCTGTCTTCTCACTGTGGCTTTAACTGTATGCAGGTTGTGTACCTCATCCTCCACATCACCAGAGAATGACCAACTGCTACTTCACTTAGTTGTAACCACTTTGCCAAAATGACTGGGTAAACTCTCACATTAACAATTAGCTGCCTGGGGCCAGGGATGTAGATCAGAGGTGCCGCGCCTGCCTGGCAAGTGCAAGGTTCTGAGTTTGATCCTCGGGACCAGAAAAAAAAAATTAATTAATTAGCTGCCTCTTACTCAGAGAAAAATAACTGCTCTAAGAAGTGAGCCGTATATATATATGGATGGCACACTTAAGTAGCTATAGCACACTATGTGGCTCACAGAGGCTAAATATTTTCTTATTCTCTGGCCCTTTATTGGCTCTGTTCTATTCTGTATTAGAACAGCTCTACTACTACAGTCCACAGCCCTAAAAATCCTCAGTTCTCTAAGTGCCTTAAATTTCCAGGCAGGTATATTTTGCTCACACATGCAAGTCTCCAAAGTAAGAATCCAAAATAAACACTTTAATAATAGGATGATTAATACATGAAGATTCACCACAGACTCCTTCAAATAGCAGAACTCCAATGAGAAAACCTGTGTAGACAGTGTTCTAGGAGCTTCCTTCCTTGCAGAGGCAGAAAGATAATGAGGCACTAACCCTGCAGAAGGGGTAGCCAAGAAGCAAAAGTGGACAGTACTAGAAGAGGCTACAGTCACAGGGAAAAACTGGCTCATATGTCTGGCAATTAAGCATGATGAAAGCCACTGGAGGATATCAAGCAGGGGGAAGTGTGACTTTATGTTGTGAAAGGATCATTCAGGCTGTTGGGGAGTGCAGTAGGGAGTATGAGGACCCTCAGGGGGACCCATCAGGGAGCATCCACCAAGAACCCAAGGAGAGATGCCTAAGGCTTGGACCATATTACTAGTGATGGCAACAGGTGCCTAATTTTGAGGCAGAGTCTCACTAAATTGTTTAAGCTAGCTTTGAACTTGTATTCCTCCTGCCTCCTGCCTGGAATAGGTGGAATCACAATAGGCAAAACCATGCCTGGCCATTTCATGTATAATCTTCATGGACTCTTACCATTTTAAATAAGTACACAGAGGTGATCTTTCTGTTAAATAAACTTAAACTGTTAGGTTCATTTCAAATAAATTAAAAAATGTAAATGCCTGTATTCAAGCAAATCTTTGAAGAGGTAAATAAAACATAAGCCAGGTGTGGTGATATACAGCTATTAACTGCAGCACTCTGGGAGGCTGAGGCAAAAGAATCACAACTTTGAGTCCAGCCTGGGCAACTGAGCAATTTAGTGAGACTAGGTTTCAAAGAGAAGGAGGGAGATTTGGGGATACAGCTTAGCACAGTGGTGGCAAACTTAAAACATGCATGATGCAGCGGGCTGTCTGTATTTCTGAAAGCTCTAAAAGGTTTGCCATCACTGGTTTGGTGCAGAGGTCTTGGGTTCAATCTTCACTTGGCGGGGAGAGACAGGAAGGAGGAGGGAGAGGGACAGATACACACATACACTTATTATGATATTTAAATGCACCTGATATTAAATGCTCTCTACAATGACACTTGCCAACCATTTCCCTATTAATGAATAGTCATTGGAGTGCTGGCATATAAGAAGTGCTCAGAAAATATTTATGGAAGAAAGAAACAGTAGACTGCCAGGCTGGAAAGAAAAATCCTTAAGGAATATTTACCTTAAGGGCAAAGTGATGGCACAAAGATAAAATTTTATCTACACCAATAAGGCATACATAGTTACATGTACCCTATTAATGCCAGAAAATAAAAGTTCTCAACACCCACCTCTTTCTCATGCCTGTTCTTTAGTAAAAAGAGCCATAGAATGTGCACAATAAAATCTCTACCACAGAAATTAGACATATTATTGCTCAACAATGTCCTGTAACATTCAAAGACCTGAAATTGCCTTCCTCTCTACTGTGACCCAACTCTCTCTTCTGTGAGATGCAAATACACTTCTAGCAGGTCTCAGATCCTTCCCTGGACCAAGCCAATCCAGAGTGAGTGGGCTGTACTGTGCTGGGAACAGTACAGCACTCCTGAGTTCAATCTCCAGCACTGCTAAAAAGGTGTGTGTGTGTGTGTGTGTGTGTGTGTGTGTGTGTGTGTGTGTGTGAGAGAGAGAGAGAGAGAGAGAGAATACCAGCTTTATGGTTCAAATAGTTTGGCATTATACAGGTTTTCTTTTTTTGTTTTTTTTTGTGGAACTGGGGATCAAACTCTGGTCTTTGCGCTTGCGAGGCAGGCCATATATAGGTTTTCAATTAAGGTTTTTTTTTTTTTTGGTACCGGGGACTGAACTCGGGTCTTTGCTTGCAAGACAGGCCACCAAACCGCTGAGCTAAATCCCCGGCCCTCGATTAAGTTCTTTAATCCTTCTAATGTTCACCTGGAACAGATCTCTTATATACAAATAATAACTGTTACATAGCACTTTTCATAATCTTAACAATGATTTGAAGGTGTCATGGAGATGAAATGACACAGACTACATTTTGCTTTATGATATAAACTACATAATTGCTTTAATTTTTGTTTATATACCAAATAATCAAGAATGAAAAAAAAAATCATCTTTTAGGCTAGGAAAATTACACTACCAATTAAATCTCTGTAGTCAAGATATTCTAAAGTGCTAAGATTTTCATTTAAAAATATTCCAGTATTCTTAGGAGCTTTAGGAACTATATTAAGAATAATCTGGGCCGGAGATTTGGCTCAGTGGTTCTGCTGCCTGCCTTGCAAGCACAAGGGCCCGAGTTCAATCCCCAAGAATAATCTAAGAAAATACATTAATGATTGCTTTATTTTCATTATAAGAAATGCACAAAAACACAGATATGAGACGTTAAGGGAAAAAGCTAGTTATAAAACACTGTATAGTACTCCTTTGTAAAAAGATGCCTATTGAGCTATGACTATCTCCATGTGTAAAGAAAGCACACTAGAAGAATATATATATTAAAGTGTTAGCAGTGATTTATCTGAACATGGAGAGACCACTTGATTTCTTTTTCTTTAAATTTTCTAAGTTTTTCTGGATTTCATTTACAATTAGCATTATTACTTTTATTTTAAAAAGCAATAAGCAATTCTATTTTATTAGGGGTAAAAAAAGCCAAAATCTTCAAGGAAGAAATAAAGCTGCTATTCTCATTTGTGCACACACATCCTTCATGACAAAACACAACCAATGACTGGAAGCAGGACTACCCACAGGCAAAATGAGAACTTCTAGGTCTACTCTGAATCCTTTCATACATCCTTTAGGTGCTATTCATGTTCTGAAGCATTTTCTTCAAACACACAAAAATCAAACATTCTCTTTGCATATTTCTTCTACACATAGGTACACATACATTTACATACCTGAGAGCATTTAAAAGACCTTCTACACTATTAGGAGGTTGGTCCTTAAGAACTTTGATACAACCTTTCATCTATAGAGGAAAGAAAATGGAAAAAGTAAAATATCTGCTTTTCATATAACGTTAATTTTCAACACAATAAAATAAAATCAGGACAATTACTGAGCTCAAAAAACTACATATCAAAAATACCAAATTGTTTACTCTTAGAATAGGGATAAAAGACAGGAAGAAAACAAAACAAAACAACTCTAAGTAGTACTATTTTTTCAGTCAGTGAAACAAAACTTTTTGAGAACCAAACCAGTCAAAGTATCACCCACAGTAATGAAAAACAAGGAGTTTTTTGCTAAGGGTCAACTCTCTTGTTAAGTAGCAATTTAAGTACACTATCAAGGAAAAGAGGCACTTTCCAGGTCAAAGTAGCCCTTGGAGGACAGACAGAAAGCTTTCAGGGCTGAGCGGAACCAGAACTGAAAGCCAGGATGACTCATGTGAAACTGATTGGCCAGCTAGGCAAAGGGACTCACTGCAAACTGGTAGAAAAGGGAACTCAATAAAAATGGAGAAGATTATTAGTCTGGTCACTGTGAAAAAGCACAGTGTAACAGAAAGAACAGGGGCTTTAGAAGCCAAGACACAAAGGTTAACCTTCTGTCCTACCATTTACTACTAATTCTATTACTTAATTTCCTAAAACCCAGTTGCTGTTAGTGAGAAGATAACACCGACATCCATTCGTGTGAGAACAGATGTTAAAATTCCTCCACGATTAATGTTAACTGTTTTCTTTTTATAAGGTAAATGTACATGAAGGTGTAAAGACTGGCTGGCCATCTATATCAAGACCCAAAGTGCTACGAGCCTGAACTAGCTATGCAAGGGAAGCCAGCAGACCATTCTCACCAAACACTGGGAGAACGCTGTTTAACAGTGACAGCATGATGAGACTACAATGTAAAGCAGCTGGAACATGACTTCACTTCTAAATTTCTGAGACAAGAAAAGGAGATATGTGGCTACTGTCACAACTGACTATGAATGAGCAGAGGGGAGAAAACATGTAAAATCTTCCACTTTTCCACTGAAACACCACTAACTTTTTGTATACACTCTGAAATAAACTTTTCCTTGAAAGTAGCTTTTAGCCAAAGAAATTAAAGGACGCAATTAGAAAATTTCTTCTATCTCTATTGCCAATATGTAGAGGAACCAACCTATGGAGATAATCCATAGTGTAATTATCCTTCAATTATTTAATTCCACCAGTATACAGGCTCTCAGAACTATGACAAGAAAACAGAAAATGAAAATGTACAACTATCACAAACTATGATGAAGTTCTGTGAAAGTCCAGCCTGCTAGCTCTTTAAATAAAAGCCTGTAATTTTCATATAAAAATTATTTGAAACTATACACAGTATATAACTTACATCAATTTTGGACGTTTTGGCAAATGCTCCCACTGGATGTACATGGTCATACAGTATTATGACACCCACCATTACCCTCAAGCAGAATGATACTGTCTCTTCATTTGTAAATCTGCTTCTGTATTCCCTAGAGGGTAGAGAAGATGTGGACGATGAGAACATCACAGAGCTCATTAATAAGCTGACTCCTCTTTCAGCTGGCATCTACCCACCCCTTCAGTGTCTAACAGGGATGCTAACATTATGCCCCTTCTCCACACTATGATCAACAAAATGAGAGGTGGTGGCAGAACAGTTACCATCCACATATTCTGTCTCTAGAGGGCTGCACACCCTGAGTATATACCCTTCTGTTTGCCAGAGAGCGCTGTAGTAAAAGTTTAGAGATGGGTGCTGTATAATGGCTACTGCCAATAATATGACGAGAAATTCACTAGCTTAATAGAGCAAGTAGGTTCGATGTTTTAGGGGCTGGTTGGTCCATACACACTGTATTGCTCAATTTGAATTTTACTAAAATTCAATTATATTCTTTTCTCAATTGGGAAAGAAAAAAAGAACTTTTATCTATGTAGAAAGCAGGGTGCTATCTGAGTAGGATTGGCCACTGTGTTCAAGTCCCTTCACTTCCCGGGACCTCTTCCCTTACACAAGGAGATGAATGGGTGACAGCTGCTATCTCACGTCATGAGGTTTCGTACAGAAGAGTACTTGAAGTAGCGCAAAACCCAAGTTACCACATATTCAAAAAACCAAGGAGGACTCTCTGCGTACTGACAGGAAAATCCAGCCAATACACACACATGGTGGTATACATCACAATGCTTTAGAGAAGAGAAGACAGTCAGAAGAAAATTCAGGTTCATGTTAAAAAACAAAAAAAAAGAACTAAAAGTGAGAAAGGGATAAACAGAAAAATAACAAGCCTTTGGGAAAATGGCAATGTTTTTAAACACAACACTGAGAAACATGTTTATAATTAGCATAACTAAATACCTTTGCTAATTCCCTTTCCTGACCAAAAGAATACCACACAACTCCTATCCTGGAGAAACTATCAAATTAAGTCTCACTGGTCTGATGTACTTGAAAACTATCTCTATGCTTAATCAGACATTCAGCTGCAAAACTATTTGAATTTTGTTCATATGTGCATATACAATAGTTACAATAGACTTTATTTCCACCTTCTAAATAAGACCCATTCATATTTGGGCATTGTGAAATACCAATTGATCTCAACAGTACCGTTACAGTGACAAAATTCAGCCAGAATACTCACGGTGTTTCCAGCATGACTCTGCATACACTAGCCATGGTGCTTAAACAGTCAGTGGTATTTTCTATTGGTAAGTTTTTATTCTGTAAGTGCATGGAGGAAAAAAAAAAGTAACAAAGGTATTAAGAATATTAAAAGTTAGCATTCTATGAAAAATTAGCAACTTTATAATCTAACTCCAAATTTTCTCAATAATGTCCTAGATTCCAAGCACTGTTCTGAGCTGTGGGGACACAGCTATGTGCAGAACAGCCAGGACCTCGCGGTCACAAGAAGTGGGGACAAGCCAGCTTCATGAGAATGGGGGGATGTTCATGCCCATATAGAGTAGAGGGATCGGGCCTTTCTTGAAGGACACATGGTACCTGCATTTTATTTTAGGAGTATAAGAAATCACCAGAATCGTTTTCAGCAGAGGAGGGAGGAAATGTGGTTTATGTTTTGTTACTTGGCTGCTCTATGGAGACAGAACTATAGGAGAGGCGGGAGTGGAGAAGTAGACTAGTCAGAACACAAATGCAACGATCCAGATGAGAGGGTAGTGGTCTGGCATAGACAGGTAATAAGAGTATGGGTTAAATTTTCAGATTCACAATGTTTTTTTGGAAGGAAAGCCAGTAAAACTACTCAATGAAGTAGATGTAGAGAGCAAGATGAAGGAAGAAATTTAAAATAACTCCTAAATTGTTGTGGTCTGCTTGTACACTGGTACTATTAAAACCGAGAAAATAAAGACTAGAGGAAGGATGGGATTAGAAAAGACAACCAAGAGTCCAGTCAGGCCATGACCGCGCGGCACTGTCAGCAGTCTCTGGAGAGAGGATGCAAACAGTACACATATGTGCACCTGAAGACCTCAGGAAGGCCAGGATCCAATGTCTACATTTCGGGACTCAGCTCACAGATGAGATTTAAAGTGCTGAGATCATCACCTGGAACAGGCTGATGAGCACCAGCGCAAACCCTGACTTTCCAGGATGCACTCACCTCTGATACAAACTTGGTCGTAGCATCACTTAAGGTTTTCAGCATTGGGGTTGCCTCTGCGTAAAACAAAGACATTCGATTTGCCAATTCATTGTTCACTTCATTTTCTCCTTCTGCCTGAGTAGAAAACATGAGCGCCGGGTATTAGCACATCAATTAATAAATATGGTATTTTTATGTACAAAAGAACCATGACAGTACTTGTCTTATTAAACTAATCCAGTAAATATCCTTAGTAAATTATATTTTGGATCTTCATATGCACATAAAGATATTTAAAAACAAAAAGATAATGAATGATACTAAGTGATTTTTTAAAAACATTAATCCTAAAATATTTTAAACAATGGAATTAAATAAATCCTTGATGCATTTCCTACTGTATACAGAGACTGTTCTAAATGTGACAAAGGACAAAAATGATGATGACACTGTCACCTAATCCTCCACCATGAACACATGGCCTACACAACACCACAATGAAATGCTAACCAGCACTGACACAGAAAGGAATGAGAAAAATATTCAATTATACTAGAAGACACTAAGGAGTCACGGAAGAAGTAAGCTTTTGCAGGTGAAGATGGACACATGAATAAGGTATTCCTATCCAGCAAGGAAAAAATATATTTCAAATGACTCCAGAGATTGTGTTTAAGCATATTCGGTGTAAAGGGGGTAGGTAATTACCAAGACTAAGTTGGGGTCAGATTTCAGAATGCCTTCAAATGCTAGCTTAAATTCATGTTTTCCTTTCAAGTGGAACGGTAAGCCATTTGAAGTGTTAGAAAAAGAGAATAGCAGTCAGTTGTCTAAGAAAACTAACCCATGATGGTAAGAAGATTGTACCACAAAGGAAACAAGACTATAGGTCAGAAAATAAGTTACGCTGCTACAGAATGACTGTCCCAAAGGGCAGGAATTGGGTTCTCAATTGGAATAGAGTAGAAGATGAAAACAGAGGCTGAGGAGGAAATCTGAGTGGCATCTCACTGCAAAACTACTGGCATCATCTATCATTACTGATTCTGAACGACAGTACAAAAATATTTTCTTGTCCTTGACCTTTCAGTGATGGCTATACCAAAAGATAGGGTGTTTTGTTTTTATTTTACATAGTGGAAATGTATAAGACAGATAAGGAAATCGGCTCTACACTAGGAATTGGTCTGCGTAAAACCAAACTGATGCAAGTAACAGATGTTTCATGGGAAAAAAAATCTTTACTTCTTTTGAGAGTAACCACTTTAAAAAAGTATATTTTCAATGAAAAGAAAGGCTCCTCGGGCCAGGGATTTAGCTCAGTGGTTCCGCCGCCTGCCTTTCAAGCATAAGGACCTGAGTTCGATCCCCGGTACCAAAAAGAAAAAAGAAAAAAAACAAAGGCTCCTTTGGAATTTTTTTTTAGTCTTTCATTTTACTAACCACTCTAAACAGAGTTAAAAGCATTTCTCCACTAAACTACCTGAGACCACAGTTGATCTTTGAAATTTTGCCACTTCTCACACCAATCAGCACAATATAGGTCCTCAAAATAGGAAAAAGATACTCTTCATATCTTAAATTTTACTTCTAATACTAAACTCCTTAGAAGTAGGGAAGCATACCTGTTAACAGGAGCTTAAGAAGAGGATGGCAAGAGATTAACAGGCAAAAAGAAATCAGAAAAGAAGCTGTGCTAGCCAAGGATAAGGCCAAGAAGCCATTTATTTTCTTGGGAGCCATAATTAGGCACAGATGTGCAAGTAGTCCAGGGCCTTCCCTCTCAACATTATCAGTAATTTTTTCTTATTCAAGGTTAATTTCTTTCCAGGATTCTTTAGTTCTAAGAACATGAGGACAAAAAAACCCTCAAAACCACTAACTGAAAAAATTTCTGTACAATTAAAATGAGAATACAAAGAAAAGATTATAGCATGTATGTTACACAGACAAAAAGTAATGTTATTGAAGTAGTCATGGGGATTTAAGTCTGAAAGGAAAAACACAAAAATAGCATATCGTCTGTTAGTTTGCTCTCTCCTCACACAGCTGTGGTTGTCCATAATTACTAACTTTAATGATAGCTTTAACATCTGAATGAATGGGTGAATGAATGAACAAATGGAAGAATAAAATGAAGAACGGATCTGCTCTTACCACCCCCTAATTCAGGGCACTAACTTACTGGAACATTATTAATCCTCATTCGACTCAACGTTCTTCTGTAATAGCTGAAATCATTCTGTATGGCAGGATTTGTCATCTAAAGAAGGTATTTATGAAAGAAAAATGTGTTATAAGCCAAAAGTGAATGTAACAAGTTGAAAATCTATATATAGTTTTAACTAGTTATGCAATATCCTCTATTTTTAAAGTCATTTGAAATACAAATGTGGTATCATCTAAGAAAGCTTAAAACATCGTACCCAATTCTTTCTGAGCATATAAAATCATACAGATTGTTTTTCAGTCAAGGGCAATATATTTTCTTTTCAGTATTTTCAGATAACAAAAAGCTTGTTTACCAAAAAGATGGGTATTACAAAAACAACCAAGAAGAAATGTACAGGCATTGTTTTGAGTAAGGATGTGTGTGTATTTATATTTAATGAACAGGGTAATCCTCAAGCAGACCAAAATATTATATAAGTATCATTTGTAAAATTTATAAATATCATTATTAACGAGAATTATCAATTGTCTATGATATAACCATAAATTGTCAAAGTTAGGAATCCAGCTCTTCCGTTTTCTAGAGTGGGTACTCAAATCCTTGAAAAATCACAGGACATGCCTAAGGTCTAATAATTACCTACTGTGCTGGAGCCTGAACTGAAATCAGGTCTCCTGGCATGAAACCAGTACTTATTCCTTTATACTCCACCCTTTCCAACAGTGCATCTATAAATAGTGTACTGTAAAGAGCAAGAGAAGGGGAAGGAAGAAGAGAGAGGTAATGGAGGGAGAGGAGAAAGGACAAGAGAAAATTTTTTAAGTTTTTAATACTGTTGAAAATACTGGGAATGAGTAGAAAAAAACCAGAAAGGCAGTTCAATATTATTATTTCAGTTGTTTTAAAAATGAAAAATACTGGGCAATTTTCTATTTGGCATATATTTAAAAAAGACTTCATTATTTTCAAATCCAGCTTTTCGCTTTTGGTACTGTCCAGTAGACATCATCTGAATGCGTTTTAACAAAGTTTCCAGGGTTTTCCTCCTAGTACTGATCGAAATAAATAGTTTTGGAACACAGGGGTCAGCAGAAAATTCTACCTTGAGTTCATCAAAGCGCAGTGTGAAGTGAAGAATTTCTGCAAACTGTTTAGCAAGAGCCTGCTCTCGCTCTAGATGCTGGGTGGGAGAATATGGGGTACTGGTCAAGGCTCCCAGGAGGCCTCTCAATGCAGCTTCTAAGTAAAAGAAAATAAAAACATTAAATTGTTCGCATCTCTGGTAGCTGTTTATTATTTTAAATATTTTATTATTTAATTATTATTTTAAATATTTTAAATTTCCAAAATGTCTCTTTAAAAGTTGCTCTACACAAAATCAAACCAATTAGAGAAGTTAAAATTTTGCCACTGCTAATGTATTATGCTCAAACTAAACACTGTTTAATACACTCAAAATCCTAAAGTAGCTAATTCGATTTTAAAATTCCGTAAACCTAGATTCAAAACAATGCAGAATGTGACTCTGGAGTAAACATCCCAATCAAAAGTCAACTCTTGGGCCGGGATTTGGCTCAGTGGTTCTGCCACCTGCCTCAAGCGCGAGGGCCAGAGTTTGATCCCAGTACCAAAAAAAAAAAAAAAAAAAAAAAAAAAGAGGAAGAATAAATTTAAAAACCTAGCTTAACAACCTTTCTAAATATCTTTGGATATGGCATCTCAGGGATCATAATAAAAATTTTCTAATTCTAATAAGCAAACTAGTTCCTCTGAAATAATTCTCCTTTGGAATATGAGACTAATACTATGTTTAAAAATGGAAATAACGATATTTCAATTGAAGGAAATCATAAACATAAACTAATTCATGTATTTGTTACAGGGTTAGAAAACAATGCTAGATTCTACAAACAAAAAAAGACCTAACAGAGTTAAGTGGTAGCATAACATTAATAAAAGTCAAAATAAACAAATATTAAACGTTTAATAAATTTATGTCAGACTATCGGCCTTTAACTTAAACAATACCAGCTCTACTATTTATGAAGACCTAATTATAATCCACTCTGTACATTTAACATAGCCTTCTCATTTACCTGCTGCCACCAACCATGAAGGGTATTACAATGATAACCTGAGTTCAAAAGAAGCCAGAGCCCCAGGGTGTAGCTCGTACATGCCAGGTTCTTCTGATCTTAAAATCCACCAAAATAAATTGTCTTTCAGATGAGGCAACATTCTACCTAGCATTCTGAAACCTTATGAAGTATCAATATTACAAATACTGGGTACTTCTTACGTATCTATAATGTGCCAGACACTGTACTAAGCTAGATATTTCAGACATTCTCCTCATTACACAATAATAATCTAAATGACAGCCACTGTCCTCTTTTTCAGTAAATCAAAAAACCTGTTAAGAGTCTACACCAGGTCCTGGGGAAACAGATGAAGACACTATGACCTCAGACAGCCTTACTATGAAGGAGAAAGAAAACTGATGACAGGTGTAATATGTGCTGAAAAGAAGAATATGGGACAGAATACAGTGGAAAGAAACACAATGGGAGCACTGAAGTCTCCCTGAATAAGTGACAATGCGCTACGACTAAATTGTAAGCTAAGAATGAGCAGGAGTTTGCCAACTAACAAGGCACGGAGCCAGATCCGGAACTGAGAAGAGCATGAAACAGTTAAGAAATGGCAAGAAAACTATATAGGTGGAATAGAGAGGGAAAGAAAGGGAGAAACCAAAGATTAAGACAAAATGAATACCATATGTGCCAATTAAGCACCCTGATCGTGTCATCCCAATGTCCCTGGAGAAACCATTTAAGAGGGGTAGTGACAACATCAAGGTTAGCGCTTTAAAACCTCATTCCGTTTGCAGTGGAGACTGGACTCTAGAGCATAGGTAACTTATAAAGGTATAAGTGTAGATATGAATAAGATGAATTAAGAAGAAAAATGTTTCTGGTTTTTTAGAAAAAAGTTTGTTTCTCCCAAGATTCATTGCATGTGTCAGTGTTAATGTACATGGAAGCAAAGTCTGTGAGACAGGGGAACAAGAAACAATATTATAATAAAGAAACAGTTACAGGATATTACAAGAAAAGTAAATTTGTATACCTAGATATGATTAAGCCTCAGGGTTGATTTCAGCATTCCAAGTGTTCTACCACTTCAGGGAGAGGGAGTGGTCAGTTAGGTGCTTCGGCCAGTGAATGGAGCTGCAGAACTTCTGTTCAGAATAGCTGGCAGTCTCAATGGCAGAACTACCAGAAAAGGGAAGCCTCACCCCTGTAGGCCTGTGCTGACATAAGACAGTCCCATTGGCCCACAATGCCCTGCCACAAGACAGCAATCCAAAATGAAGCGTCCCCCAGAAGGTGGCCGAGTTGGAAAGGGAGGTCAAAGAAGAGATGATTTAGGGACTGGGCTAAGAGGAAGCTCAAAGCCACATGGTTACAATTTTCAGAAAAAGTATAAGCAAAGTGTCTACCAATCCTTAAATTCTGAGACATAAGTGGTAAGCAGCTGCCCCATAGCAGGAGTCAAAGCTATGCTGCAGTCAATGATGCTGCAGGAAAAGATAACTGGGAGGAACAGAGACAAACTTGTTCACAGGCTAGAAAAAGCAGGGGAAACAATGAAATAACCAGAAGAGGACCCTGCAAAGAGTTCCCTTCAGAGAAAACAGCCTTCTATCCTCACCAACTGCCACCTCAAACAGCAGCCCTGGAGTCCTCAGAAGAAAACCCAAAGGATGTGCACTAGGGAGGACTCAAGAAAGTTAACAAACATGACCACAATTGCTACGGCACTTTTAAACCAGTTTTGATAAAAGCCCATTGAAAATAACTCAACACATTAGATAAGACTTGGTCATTCTTTCTCCTGGAGGCAGTACTTAAAATGAGCCCCTGGAACAGACGGAAGACTGAGGCAAGACAGAACAGTATGCCTACTGCCTGATCACACAACATTTCCCATAGGCTGCTGCTGCAACAGGAACGACTTGAAGGCCTCCCAACAAGCAAGCCTAAGAAGCTTCTCAGGCTAGCCTAAAGAAACCCTGTCAGAAAAGCTCAGCATCTTCCCAATTAGTCAGATGACAGCTCCCTGTCCATCTACAAATATGCAAGCCAGCGGAAGTAGCTCATGAGTCTGCTGGACACTGTCACAATCGTGCCGCTGTGTGCTTGCTGTACAGTGTGACAACTACTAACTGGAGGAGACAGGGTAGGTGGGAGAGGGCAGAGCTGAAGGATCATCAGCAAGAGAAGATGGAAGGCAAAATAGAATTTCACTCCCACCAGATGCTGACACAGGTTTCTGATGGTTTCAATCCTGTCTACACTTGTGAAAAAAATGATCCTGTGATATCTGTGTAGTAGTTCTTTTTTTCTCATCGTAGACAATTCGACACTAACCTCCCTCCTCCAATGAGCAACTCTCCTCTTATCAGCTCATTCTACGCATCCCCTATATGCCAGGTGTTGTACTGTACCACCATTTTAAAGTAACTGTAAAAGTAAAAATACCTTATTTACAGTATTTTTGCTGTTTGTGTATTTTCCATTGTGTATTTTCATCAAAGGTTATAAGTCACACTTTGTCCAACTTATGAATGAACCCCAGAACAGAGCTCACTTGTAAGTCGAGGACTTATTGTATTTGATATATCAAATGTGCGTATCTGTTAATATGTCACTCACTCATTCAACAACTATTGAGTGAGTCAAGCAAGGAAATGCATCTTCTTTGCAAGGAAACCAGAAAGTTACTAAGATGACAGTAATCCATTAGATCCTAAATTGTACTTTACTCATAACATTCCAGAAGTCTCTAGAACACAATAACGAAGGTTCAAATCCCCAGAACAACAGCAGGAAGACTGACAGCTGTGTTACTGTATCTCCCTGCCGAAATGGAAGAGTACTCATAATGGGACACACATCACCAGGCTGATTTATCCAGTGGTTAAGATACAGGAAAGCATTTAAGTCCAAACAGGTTGGCCTATTTTCCAATTATTCTCCTATCACTGATATATGCTAACAGCCTAAGATAGCTGCAGTAGAAATCTAAGCCTTTTATGTGGTTTTTTTAATACAATGAAATACTACTCTGCCATAAAGAGGATAAACTTAAGACCATACTTTTAAGTGAAATACATTGGACACATAAGTTTAAATGTTGCATTCTCTTGTGTGAGAAACTGAAAGTGTGAATAAGGTCCAAAATGGATGACAAACATTGGGAAATATGAAGGAAATGTTCAAATGGGAAGGGGAACAAGGAAGGGAGAGAGAAGAGGGAAGGAAGGAAAATAGAAAAAGAAAAAAAAACAACAAGAAAATCATAGAAACAAAGCTTTTGTAAATAAGAACAGGAAGAAGATTTGAAGGAAAGGGAAGGAAATGGGGAAAAAAAGAAGAATAAAGCCATATCGTGTATAGGCAGAAATTCCCTATGATGAAAGTGATCATTATGTACATCACTGGTGTAGCCAATGTTATCTTTAAAAAAAAAGAGACCCTAAAAAAAGAAAGAAACCTAAGCCTTCTCAAACACTTGAACTACAAATACAACTAGAAAGTAGCAGCATAAGACAAACTTTCAATATGTAATCACCAAGATATCCAAGATTAAGAGACCTCGGGTGACAGGTTACAGAGGGTAACAAAGCTACAGACTACACAGAAAAAGAACCAAAAAGCAAATACTGTAATTGTTATACTAAAAAAAAAAAGTTACAACGCAATTCTTATTTATAGTAAGCTAAAGGTAACTTATACCAACCCTTCTATTCCAACTTCTGGTTTACATTTAACAGTCTAGTGGACTCCTTTAGTTATTAAAATTTTTGTATTCCAAATTCTGGTTTACATTTAACAGTCTAGTGGAATCCTTGAGTTATTAAAATTTTTGTGTTCTTAAAAATCATATGAGAAAGGATTAACTATAGAATTTGACACAAACTCTACCAAATGCTTTCTAATACAAAGATTCTTTAGCACGCAAAGAAATCAAAGAGATTCCCTTGTGGAAATTTATAATTTGTAAGAAAATGGTGTAAATAATTCAAAGGTCACTGTAACCTTACAGCCTGGTTTATTTATATATCAGATATTCAGTCCAATTCAGTATTGCAAACATGAAATAGTCTAAATTAAACTTCTGGCCTTAATGTTTTTCACTAAGGAGTCATAATTACAAAACTTTCAACTTACCTAACCTCTGAGAAAATTCATAAAATTTCTTTAATTTGCCTACTAACGGAACAACTGCACCCCATGCCTTCTCTTGTAACTTCTCATCTGCTGGATGCTGGATTGCCTTTAAAATCCAAAGAATAAAAACAGTTAAGATTTGTTAAATCAAAATAATACCATTTTATATTAAAATACAGGAAATCCTTTTAGTAGTTCTTCAACAGGAAATTAAAAAGTTTGGCAATAAATGAAGATGACAAACCCTGGGAACAGGTTAAGAGACAACCAACGCCTAGACTAGCTCTAAGAAACCTAGCAAACACTTAGAAGCTTAATTTATCTGAAAAGTATGATTCAGAAACTGTCACCGATGCTTACTCCCTGTAACTAAAAATCCTACTCTAGATTTTAAGTTCTCAGGCTTTCCTCAGTAAGATGACTGATTTCAAATCTGAAAGAGGTAAAAAGAGAACATAATCTGGAGACCCTTAATACAAATATGCTTTTATCTAAACCAATCTTATAAGCTGTTAGGCAACCTTTTCTGAATATCAAGGGTTATTCCAAATAAACCTATTCTTGCTTCTACCTTTCTTTGGGATTAAAGATGCTTTTTTAATCTTTTATAGAACATAATGCTTTTCTTTCTCTAATATTAAAAAAAAACTTAAATACATCACCTGAAGTTGAAATTCATAATCAAGGTAGAGGTCTGCTTATAAACATTACTAGGAGGTAATGACATGTTTAGATTTTCCCAAGACATCACCACCCACTCCACACAAAAGAACGTAATCAAGGAAAAAAAAAAAAACTGAACAAAGGTAAAGTTAAAGGGTTCTGTAAATAAATTGGCTACAAAATGGGCAGTAAATTGCTTGAGATTTATATATTTGTATTTACAAATTTTTATTTTAATAAAAATACCTAATAGGAACTTGAAATCAATCTTATGTGACTATCTAGAAATATTGAGGTAGTAAAGAAAATCTGACATCACACCAACATAACACTCCTAACATGTCAGTCTCTGACATTATGAAAAAACTCCTTCTAGCCTCAAGCTCAGACTTAGTAATGTTTTATATCAAATAGTATAAATTTGTTTATTTTACTACTGAAGAAATAAACATTTGAAAATTAAAATTTCATTTACTTCTTAGGAGAAGCCCTTCCAACATTTTCTGCAAGGGGTCTAGCAATGATTTGCTAAAAATCAATTCATTCTCATAGTATGAAAATGAAAACGCTCCAGTAAATGGCTTTTGTTTCCTTGAACAGAGTATTTCTCTGATACTGTCTTCCTTGAATGTGGAACTAAGGGCGCTGGTGTTCTTTCATGACAAACATTTTTATGACTCTGCTTGAGCTTCTGATTCTTTCTTCTTTTGAATCAGTTTCTCTGCTGTTAGGCTAAGGATTCTGGTTAACACCCATTATAGTTTAACCAGCACAAAAGCACTTAGTAAATTTCAGCCAGTGGGTTGCTGTGAAGCAGGTACTTACTATAACTCACAGGATATCCCTACACACTAGGAAAGTACTTCTTTCCTTTCCCAGGGCTTTATCCTAGAGAACAGGGTATGCGAGCTTACAGAGCCTATCTTCACTCATATATTTTACAACATTAACATACCAGTGATCAGAGTCTCAGTTTATGTTAGCTGTGTTTCAAGCACTATGCTGTGTTCTTTACATGAATAATTTTTTTTGTTTGTTTGTTTTTTGTTTTGTGAGACAGGGTCTCACTATGTAGTTGAGACTAACCTGGAACTCACTATGTAGCCCAGGCTGGTCTCGAACTCACAGCGATCCTCCTGCCTCAGCCTCCCGAGTGCTGGGATTACAGATTTGTGCCACCACGCCCAGCACATGAATAACTTTTTATCTTCACAACAGCTCTGATTTGCTTCCACATTTTTGCTACAGTAAACAAGGGAGCCATAAAGGTTTTCACATTCATATTTCCTATTAAATTATAGTTGAGCTATATAGGAACATATTTCCAAAGATAGTAGTACTTGGTGCAAGAGTATAATAACCACAGAGTTCTTATTTTATGCATTATTTACTGTTCCAAATAACAGTATGTAGACAACCATTCTTTAGTATCACTTGCATTGAGATTATCTTTATAAACCAACCAAAACCTGACAGTAGTGTGCACTTACTAGCAAAAGCTGAACATTTTTTTCTGCTGTCTGTTATTTTCCACAGGTAGTATGATTTTTCACTCTCTTAAGCCTTACTAATTGGCAATATTAATGTCTTAATATTGATGACAGTTAATTAAAATTATCAGTTCTTTGTATATTTGGCATATATTCAGCTTTTATTTTTGTCGTCTTTTCTCAATTTAAGCTGAACTCCTACTATTTAAAAACCTTTTCTATTTATATTATCTCAAAGAAAATTTCTTCAAAAGTTCCAATTGTTAACATATTTGTCCCCCATTTACAGATTTTTTTTTAAAGTTTTCTAGCTTGTATGTTTTATTTATCTACTTCCCTGTCCTGCCCTTTTAAAAATTTGAGAAAGGGCCCCCTAAATTGCCAGGAATTTCGGACCTCCTGCCTCAGCCTCCCCAGTAGCTGGTGTGCACCACCACACTCAGCCCTTCTGCCTTACACTACACACACAGTCAACCATCACAGTTTCTCCTCTGCCATCTTCTAGGGCCTGCACTTTACTGTCTTCACTAGCACTCCACATCTCAGAAGAGAAAGGAAGCCGAATAGGGGCGATAAACCCAAAGCACTGGTCCTTGATGATCTCTGCATTACTCACTACTGAGAATAACAGAAGCAGAGGGCGGAGAAACAAAACAAGCACTACCCTCCGAAAGTGAGGTAACCAGAAAAAGATGAAGGCCCAGCATCTGGGGAATCTGATATTACAGGACAGCTGAGTAAGTAGGTGCTGAGGTAAGAGACCAGTAAAAGTGAAAAGAGAACAAACATAATTAAGAGGAGTAATTTATACAGTCAAGTTCCAGAATGGGATGGAGAATAAAGGTAAGAAATTAGTCTTAGTAAAAGTAGATGCAAAACAGCTTCTGAAAAATATAAAAACTACAAGAGAAGTGTGCTAGAAACCTGGATAAATTCAGAGGTTTGGAGACAAAAGCAGAGGGAAACCAAACCAGACTTCCCCGGAGGTGAAAGTCACTGGACAGGAGGGAGGTGGAGACGGAGGTGGAGAGACCAGCTGCCTGAGTGATTTCAACTTTCTCCCAGGGAGCTAAAGAGTAGAAAAACAGACTGAAGAACAAGCCATAGAAAGTTAGGCTCTTCTCCCCTCTCCCTAACTTAAAAAGTACAGCTAGTTCCCCATGGAAAACGTAAAGTTCAAATGTGAGAGTAAGCAATAAATAAATCAATCTTTAACATAAATTACACATTTATGACGTTTTCCTTTTACCCTTGTATCAGCATAACCACTTAGAAAATAATGCCAAATGATATTCTTTCAAACATACTTGATATGAAATGGAAACTTCTAAAGTTTAGAAAACACAGAAAATTAAAAACAAGTGAGACGACGTTGACTTTAGCCTACTAGAAAATGTGTAATTAAGCTTTACCTCTCGTATTTCATGGCCAGCTCCTCTGTATGACTGCAAGTCCTCCAAGATGCCTTCTGCATCTTTCAATACTACATTCACCTGATTATAAATTTCCTTCTCAGACTCTGTGGGCTGGGCATCTAAACAGCAGGGAAGCACAAGAAAATTTACAGTGGCATGAATTTTTAAAAATATACATAAACTCTAAGCAATTAACAATCCAAATTTCCACAGAAGAGTTACATTTTATTCAATGTTAACTTTGCCCTTCTTAAAAAAGATCAATAATTTTTCTAAAATTCTACATTTGAATAATTAGTCTCAAGTTTATAAAATTACAGAGAAGCAAAGAAACAGCAACTTTTACTATTTAACACTTAGATTATAAATCATAACCTGATATAATTAACCAATCTGAGAATTAGAATTAAAAATTTTAATCGACAGACATTTTCCATTACATTTATCACTATCACTACTATCAATTCATCAGTAATGATTTATTTTAATGCAACAGAAATGAAAACCTACTAAAATATCTAAATATCTTGTTCATCTACAGTTTCAGGCTGACATTATTTTCCTATAGTAATTTTATTTTAACTGGGTTTTAATAGAGGAAAAAAGTAAAAACTTTTCAAAAAAGTTCCTAGATGCTCCCTTTCCCTTGCGACCATTTTAAACAGTCTTGGCAAATCCGAGCACAGAAGAAAGGGAAGGTCCTGCATGCGCAATGAAGACTAAGTGAAGGCAGCAGCACTGAACTTCTCCGCTAATGATCTCAAGGTCAGTTCCTTTGCAGGGGAGCTCGTGACAGTTATAAAACTGCTCCACAATTCCTGAGACACTTTATACTGCAAGACAATTACAGAAATACTAAAGCAAAAACTGAGGCCATACACACTTGGGGCTAAGTGAGAAAAAAAATGAAGAAGAATTAGTTACAAGAAGGGACACAAACATACGGCCATTTTTACCACTTGTGGTATAAGCCACAGAACATATGCTAAAGAATGATGAAATCTGGATTTCTCTGCTAAATTTGAGGCAACAGAAGTTCTATTTTTACTAACTTAGTCATCTGTTTCTCTAAGG
Organism: Fukomys damarensis; assembly: GCF_012274545.1. NCBI lineage: Eukaryota > Metazoa > Chordata > Mammalia > Rodentia > Bathyergidae > Fukomys > Fukomys damarensis. Next base: position 72,608,824 of record NW_022900917.1, read on the forward strand.
AAAAAAAATTTTTTTTTTTTTGGACAAATGTTTCTAATCATCTTTTCTTATAAAAAGGGTATGGCTCCACAAGAAAAGTGCTTTTCATAAATTTTTTGAACTATACCACATCCAATACTGCAGATAAGGCATAATGCACATAAAATGATAAACACTATGATTACCATAATGCTTTAGGGAAGAACTATGCTAGCACAATTCCTCCATGTTAAAGTTTTCTCTTGTGTGCACACGGGGGCAGGTCTGGGGATTTAGCTCAGTGGTTCCTCCACCTACCTCGCAAGCTCAAGAACCGGAGTTCGATTCCCGATACAAAAAAAAAAGTCTTATGCAGGGAAGGAGGCAGTCTGTATTTATAAGATGAATTAAGACTATTAGCAAATCTCATGGCCTACCACGCATGTAAAACTAGTATCCAGACTTTGTCTGTATCCACTTCATCTCCCTACAAACACAAAATAATCTATTTATGTCTTTCCCTGAAAATTTAAAAGAAACATTTCATATATAAAAGATAAAAGTAGGGGTTAAAGATGCCCTGAAACTTATTTTGCACTTGGGGGAAACCATACTTCAATTCTACCTATTGAGCCTGCCAACTAGCCAAAAAGAAAACATGCTCCAAAAATTAACAATTTCAGTATCAAATTTTAAATTCAGCATACATAAAGCAGTACTACAGCAATAAGAAAATAACATCCATGTGCAAAGCCAACTTTAAAAATTTGTGTTTCATGTTTCATTATTTTTCAAATTTCTTTTCAGAAATTATTTTATGTTAAAAATACTATGACAAAATAATTACATAAAAAGAGCTAATTGGAGTATTAAAGGACTGTGTTCAAAGCTGCAAGGGCATGATTTGGAGAAAACACTGATACTGCAGCTAAATGACTGGATTTTTAAAATCAGTCTGTCATTTTAGCAAGTAATACCTTTTTCACATCTTAGCCAGACCCTATTCCAAAGGTATTCCAAAGACGTTAAAAAAAAAGCACACTCATATAACTTTTATACTTACACCAGATGCAGCAGAAAAAAATGCTTTTTACATGCACAAGTGACAGTTTTATACTTTTCCATATGCAATTGTGGAACTACAGACATAACATCAATAGGAGACACATCTTATAGTTTGAATTCATGAAGTGGGAATTCATGACACAGGACAATATTTTATCTATTATGTATCAGAGACATTTGTGAAGTTTGAAAATACTAAAATATGTATTTGTGGTATGGTGACTAGCTGTTAACATAAAAATGTAATGCTGAGGTTTACATATAAAAGAAACATTATCAAGGAGACTTAGAAAGACCTTGTAGTTAATAGCTAGTGAAGGTTTCATAAGTACCAAGAAATTTAAAAATAAAGGAAAAGATTCAAGTTTCCCCAAGGGTGGAAAAAATACCCAACACCACACCAATTTAACATTTTTTAAACTGCCACAGGAAAGTCACATTTATAATTTTGAAAGCTGCTGAAGACTGCTGTAGAAACGAGACAAACAGAAAAGAGCAGACAAGTAAGCACTAATTTAATGAAAGCAAGACATGCAGAGGGCCAAACTACTAGGGAAGGAAAAAAGATTGTAAATAAAGCATTTTTTTCCCCAAAAAATAATGTAACCAAGACTTGTCACTTTGATTTTTAGGAAAAAAGAATGGCTGTACAATTTCAAGAAAAAAGTATCACTTAGCCTGCTAACAAAACTGCAAAATAGTATTATCTACTTTTTACTCAGGCTGTTTTCAAAGCTGTTTGAGGATATTAAAGCATGTTTTAGTTGCGCTTACTGTATGAAGATAAAATTACATATTTTAATAATTTCACACCAATTTCCTACAGGGTTAAGGTATAGGAGAATTATTAAAAATAACTAAAAAAACAAAGGTATTATAATTAAGAAATTAGTTATGAAAGGAAAAATAAAATCAAGTCAATATAAAAATAATTGTAATAAGAGGTTTTTCTGCTTTAACCTCTCATTGGTTCAACAAATATTTATAATTTATCTCCATAAGTTTCACAAAGGCAGGGACCAAAATGCATATAACATACTGCTGGTTTAACATAGAAACTGAGGATCTGGTGAATTTTCTATAATAAATACTTTCTGAATGAATGAGAAAGGACACCTATAAGTCTCCAGCATGAATTAAAGGAAGCTATTAGGCATTTTGATCTCTGAACAATATAATCTTATATAATTTTCTTTTTAAAAATTTTAATGCCACCAGAATAAAGTTATTTCCAAGAACATGTAGGGCAAAAGTAATTGAAAGTATGCGAGATAAAATGTATAAAAAACAAAGTTAGAGAGTGTGTATTAGCATTTTTAAATGAAGGGAGGAAACACAAAAAGACATGGGGAAGAAGTGTAGGAATCAATGGAAAGGCAGTGTTAAAAAAGAATCAGAGAAAGCAGATTTTATTTTCTTTATAAATAATCTATTACTTTTATTTTGATCTACCTTGATGCACACAAATCAACTTTAACAAATACTGAACTTCCATCATTTAGAAAGCATTTTGCTAAGGCCGAGAAGGGACACAAAAACAAAAGTCCTCTTCTTTCATGAACCAGAATTTAGTGAGTTAATAGATGCAATAATTATAGAAACTAAAGATGTCATGAAAATGAACCATAAATCAACCATGTTGTTGTTCTCAAACAGTAAAATATTCCAAGAAGGGGGAACGCTACTGACTACACAGGTCCCCATTCAGTGGTTTTTTGTTGTTTTTTTTGTTTTTTTGTTTTTTGGTACCGGGGACTGAACTCAGGTCCTTGCGCTTGCAAGGCAGGCCACCGAACGGCTGAGCTAAATCCCAGGCCCCATCCATTCAGTGTTTTTTAACACTAGCATAACTACTGCCAGATTTTATGGAGCACTTCTAGGCTTTTATCTTAACTGAACCATTATTACATAAAATAAAAATAAAACCTATTCCCTATCTACAGGTATGACTAGGGAATCCGTGCAGGTAAAGGACATTATATTTCACCAAACTGGAAATGACACTTCATGCCTGAAGAAGATGCTGCTTCTTTCTAGTGTCCTCCACTAAATAAGCTTGAAATATTCTAATTTACCCTCCAGTTTAAATACCTCATTGTCTTTCATGATGATGCCCAATCTACTCATTGTTCAGCTAGTAACTTCTGATCAGTATTCTGAATGTAATTTATGTAAATAAAATTATGGGTCTGCATCTCCATCTATCCAACCAAGAGCTTCTCTAAAGCTGGGGCTGTGTCATACTACCTTTACATCCCCAGCACCTACTGGTGGGCAGACAAGAGACAAACTACAAACGCACATTAAACAGAAATAAAAGCAGAATGGGAACGGGTGTAGGTTAAGAGAGTAATGACTTTCTTTAAAGACAGTTATCATTTTGAAAACTGTATGTTCCATGAAATCCTATTTCAAATGCACTGGGATACTTAATTTATACAACCTGATGCTAAAAGCCATGTATATCTGCATAGAATTATTTCTATATGACCCAATCATGAAGACATACTGGACTAGATTTCAACAATTAGAATAATGGTTATAATTAAATTATTCTATGGACCTGCACACTGCTTCAAACTAGAAATGAGCGAGGTAGTATTAACTACTGTATTTAATAAAAACAATGTGGCTTTATGCTGCATAATAATAAAAAACTGGCAAACCAACCATTCTGGCAATTTTAAGTCTCGTATAAAACAGTTTAAGAGAGGACTATCTGATAGGCCAATGTCTCAATGATAGCCTAACAATACGGTAAGGTTTTGCAAATGTGTACTTCCAAAAAGAAGAAAAATATGCAAATGGGTGAGAGAAAAGATTAAGAAAACATCAATGCTACAATTAAAAGAAAACATATTTAAAAATCTAAGAAGTAACAATGAGTAAACTCTGGTCTGATACAGAGTGAGTCTTCACTAAATTTCATTTACAGTATACTAGCAAGGTCAAACCAAAAGTTCTACGTTGGCTGGTGGAGACAAAAGTATCATTTTAAAATTTATGTAGCACACAGCTGTAATCCCAGCACTTGCAAGGCTGAGGCAGAAGGATTGCTGCAAATTCAAGGCCAGCCTGGGCAACATAGTTAAGCTCAAGACCAGCTTGAAGTATGTAGCAAAATCCTATCCCGAAAAACAAAACAACAAAAAAATTTGTATCTACCTTTAAGAAGTTAACACCTTATATGTAATTCTACAATGCTGATTATTAGTCTTGTTGGTAATTTTAACCTCCTCCTGCCACTAAGTTAAATGTTAAGGATAATGATCCAAACCCCCAAAGATTGGGAAGGTAGGACTACACAACCTTTCAAGCACTGCCTTTCAATCCATGCTTCCCTCTGGACCACGACATAACGGTGGGTTTATAAAAAGATCAAGTGCCAAGTCTTGAACAAGATCTTGACTGTGTCAGAGCCAAGATTCTGCAAATGTAAGAAATTTGGGACAAAGAAGAAAAAGGAGACAGAGGAGAAGAAAAATATACAAGACCAAGTTTGAAATAGATGCAAATAAACTAAAATACAGCTTTTAAGGTAAATTGCCTCATCTGAAAGAATAATCTTCAAGTGAACAATCTGCTCAACATCCCCAAGCTGATTAAAATTCATGCTAAACATGCACTTAAAAGAGCACTGTTAAATTGTTGAGAAGGGTCAAGAAAACTAATGTTCACTTAATCCATTCCCCCATCCAGTAATATAACTGATAAATGATGATGACATTACTACTACACACAGTACTCAAACTGTAACAGATTGTCCACAGGCATGTAAATAAGAGTAAGAAAATATCAGAAATCACAAATATTCTGTAAAAAGGAGACAGACCATAAAAACTGATGTGTTCATATAAAGTGTTCTGGTTTAAGGGAAAAATATATAAATGATTCATAAAATAATGAACTGTATAAAATTGTAAAAACTAAACTAGCTGGTGGAAAAGAAGGTGACTGTTGGGGCTTATTTTAAGAGAGATGGTTTGTTTTCTTTTTAAAATCAGAAAAGTCTTAAACTTTAAGTATTTAAAACTCTATTCAAATGTTTTAACCTCAGGTAAAAATGTTAAGAGAATCATATGATCAAGACTCTAAAAGCTATCTCTTCACCCTTTCCTAACAATTTTCTGATAATCAGTTAAAACAGCAACATTCACACTAACACACCAATTTAATACCACTTTTCTCAATGTAACAACCAGACAAGCTAAAGCGATACAGACAGCCAAAAGCAAGAGCTCTGCAGCATGCAGGGGGCGGGGTCAGGGACACTTACCTGCCACTCGCAGACCACATTACATAGGTCATGCAACATGGAACAAACAGAAGGCAAATTACTTAAAGGTCTGTGAACCTATTGTTTTTCTCTTTATTTAGAGTTAGAAAAAAATGAAATCCTGAAATAAATACATAAAGTCAACTTTAACTTTTAAATTATCTGCAAAGACTAAAAAATTTAGGTTCACACTTACCTTTTAATATTATGCCCAAATTACTGAGCTCTGAATGGCCTTCATGAACAGATTTGTGTTTAAAATACTTTTATATGCATATAAAGTAAATGGAATATAAGCATTTTTTCTCAACTGCAATACAATCTTTCCCAAATACTTCTTCTATTAATAAATCTTGAGGTAGTATTTTTCCTTTCCACCAAAATTTTTTCATTAGATATCAAATTATACCATAATCTCCAATTAAGAGATATAAAATCTCTTATAAAAATTCAAATAAAGACCTTTTATCATCATGATTTAATCTATAAAATACGACTTCCAGTTCTAGAAGGCACCAGAAATTTCACTCAAACAATTCATAGCTCAGTCATGCAAAGCAGTTAAAAAAATGGTGAAGTGAAAACATTCATTTAGTGCAAGACAGACGCAGTCTACTGCAGGCAAAGAGAAATAGATATAAAATCATCTTCTCACTTTCAAAATCAAGGAAAAAATTTGGCCCCTGCTCAAGGTCTGTGCATGTCAAAACTTTAAGAAGATTCCCCATGTTAAGGTACCTGTCAAGACAAGAATGAGAAAAGAGAAAAATATTCCTTTATAAAAAAGAACATCTGAAATTTATTTTAAAAAATAGTAACAGGGAAAATGTTCATTAGGCCATGAATTCGTCCTTCGGGTTACCCAGACTGTGCTCTGGCAGACAGCAAACCGGGCTCTCAAGGTGTTGCTATGTAGGACCTAGGGGTGAAATGTGGTTTTTCCTCTATATAATGGCACAACTGTTGCTCTAATTCTTCTCAAATTCTCCCAAGACAAGTTTCATTAATGGCCTTATAATGAAAAATTCTTTAAGTATTCCAATAGTGCTAGTATTCTGAAAAAGAAATTTCTGATCAATAATTATTCACATATGATTTTGTTATATAGCACTGAAACATTATTTCAAAGCCAAACATAAAGAGGTTTGGTGAAAGTTCACCTTTGCAACTCATTTTAAAATAGAATATAAAACATACTTCCTGTATGTAATTAAACAGAGCATATTATCTTTAACCAAATTTGTTTCATCAGTAATTTGTTCAAGTTATTTAAAGTATTGGTTTAGATGTACAGCACGACCCTGGTCGCCTGGACAGTCACTACAGCATACTGCTAGAATGTTCATCATAAGGCTTCTTGCTTCATGGACTAATGAAGGACAGTACTGGCTACAGACTCAACATGATTTTAGCAAATGAAAAACTAAAGGATACATATGATGGTGATGTTTGCCTACTATTAAGAAAAAAATCATGCAACCTTTATTTGATCCCCATATTTAATCAACAATTACTTTGGCTGGCCTTCACTGTGGTGTGAATGTAATTAACCTTTCACCTTTACCATTATGCACCAGCTGTGAAGGGCTAAGAGACTTACTTTCAAAGTCCAAGAAAAAATGTGCTGCATTGTGGTCTATGTCCCTGGTTAGCACCTTAATGAGATTACCCATGCCAGCAAACCTAAAAATAAAAATGGCAACATCATTTAGTTCCAATAAAAAATTTTAAGCAGAGGCCTGGGATTTGGTAAAGGCTGGCTTGCTCATAATTACCAACAGGTGCAGGTTTATACGCTTCTGGCATTAAAAATTGGAACAACAAAAGCACATTTGGCTGAATTTATAGATCCTGTCCCTCTTTTTCACATGTCAAAAAAATTACATAAATCAAGATGAGAAAAAAGGATTATATTTTTACATATAACTTCAAATATTCACATTTAATTAATATCTGTTAATGTTGTTCCTTACAATTTTTGAGGTATATATTCTCAATTGAAATTAACAGCAAAACTAGATTTTTCAGTTAAGTAAATATCAAGACCATTATTTTTAAATTAATAGGGTATTTTCCTTCTTGCCGAATCAAATCCTATAGGAATACAAAGAAGATAGTATTCAAACCACATTTAACCATTAGACTAAAAGTTATTAATTAATGACCCATTAAAATTACCACACAAACCAATATTTCTTAATTTTCCATTTAATCAAACTTTGATTATTTAACTTTTAGACTATCAACTACATACAACTATATCTGATATGTATCTTAAGTAAGCACACAAATTACAACTTACTAAATTTACCGAAGGGGAAAATAGGTAAAACTAAGGCACTGGCATAATTTTGCCAAGATGTTGCCGTTAACTCCATGAGTATGAAGATGAAAGATGGTGTCACAGGAACTCAGGAAACCAGGCTCAAACCTGGGAGATGAAGTGACAACAGGAAAGGCAAACTACAGTATCAGACCTGCCCTTATGCACCCTCCCTAAGCTGCTAGCACATGTAAATCCAACGTAAAAGCAACATTAGTATTAATGAAAGAAGACATCTTGTCATACACCTCCATTCTAAGAAGTCGGAAAGGAACTAACACTGGAAAGGTCACTCTGTCATCCACCCCTTCCCCAACCTGCTCCCAGAAATGGCTTGTGTTCCTGTCAGCTTCTCAGCTAGGATGCAGATCCATACATGAGACAATTACTTGTTTAGAGACAGAAGTCAGATGGAAGGAACACACGTTTTGCATAAAATGTTAAAGGGATCTAATTCATTCACAAGTATGATAAATACTGAATGGTCCTCTCTGTAAACATCTACCTTACAGCATTTGCATGGTGTGATTTTGGAGGGTGTTTTGCATGAGTGGATTAGCCGGGATAAGTCAGTGGGTCAGCTATGGGAGTATTTAATACTTTAATTATCTTGTATAGAAGATAATTCTATAGTGTAAAGTCTTAATATTGAGCTTTTATATTTCAGAAAAAGATACACATTTTTCCTAAATTATCATATCCAAATTATCTCAAACTGGTTGCCAGATTTATTCATTAGGTTTCTCATGGAATCACTTGGAAATGGGATATTTCATAGCATTAATTTTCAAAAGCTTTCATACAGGAGTATATTTTCAAACATATATGTTCTCTTATTAACAAGAACTAAGACTAGATACTCAAAAACTTATCTGTGGCATTAAACTGTGCACTACAGACAGAAAATATGTAAGAAAAACAAAACACAAAAAGAACAAAAAACTACATGGCCAATGATGTAGCTCAGAGGCATGGCACGTGCCTGGTAAGTGCAAGATTCTGAGTTCAATCTGGTCCTGAAGGGGGGAAAAAAATTAAGCTATGATATCAAACCAGAATGCCAAGTCTAACTTATTAGACCTCTGACTTAAGGAAAACTGTTTACTTCTCTGGGACTCACTTCTGGATTAGGACCACAAAGATAATGACAGCACTGACCTAAAAGTGTTATTAGGAGGGTTCAATAAGATTAAACACTGACTCTGCAGTGTCTGATACAAAGAAAGCATTTAACATATGACACTTTAGATAAACTAAAAAAAAAAATCATAAAAATTACACTTTGAAAATAACTCCACTTTAAAAAAACAATTCTTCAATTTATCAATGAGTTTCAATCTCTGTATCAGAACCTGATCTAGCCCCATCTTTATTTAGCTCACTTGTATTGACAATATTGCTGATAAAAAAAAGTAGTCTTCTGAAAAGACGAGCATTACCAGGTACAAAAGGAGGAAGAAGGCATAATTTAGGCTTCTAACTTTTACCTGTGTGCACCTCAGGGAAAACACACGAACTGGCCAGATTTATCTGCCCATTTTCCTACATCCCCATCTGCACACTTTTTGCACTACTCAATTCTTCCAGGTACCTGGCCTAATGTTGTCCTACATCCTCAACACTGCATCATAATGGTCTTGACCTACTCATTCTCCAAAGTCCTTGATTTGTTTAGAATTTCTTGCCTTTTCATCCCATATACAGACATTTTATTTTGAAAATGAGACATATTCAGCATAGTGTCTCATCTTTGGTACTATTAGCCTTTGGTGCTGGAAAGTTCTTTTCTTATGGGGGCCTATCACACTGTGTGATATTCCTCCAGCAATATCCTGGGCTTCAACCCACAAAACAATACCAGTAGCAACCCTCCCACATAAGTTAGGACAAACAAAAACTGTTCCCTGGGGGCAAAATCACCACTAGCTGAGGACCACTAATCTAGCACAACTACTGTCCAATGCAGAAATTCCCTCTACTATAAGCACACAGAATAGATGCTTTGTAGGAAACGTACCCCACACATTTCTTTGAATAAAATTTTAGTTTTTCAAATATCTGAAAAGTGTTCCCATTATAAACATTGCCAGTTCTGTCTTTTATAAAAGTTAAACAAAAAAATTAAAAGTCATACCTTGCCTTGCCACATTTTAATACAGAGGAAACAAAAATAAAGCCTCCCCTCCCCTCAGTGTGACTGATTTCAACTAATACAGTGGCTAACTGCCAGTTCCAGCAGACACTGGACTGCCTGGCTTCCAAACCCAGCTAGCCAATTCCAAGCTCTGTGAATTTCCTTAGTTAAATTTCTAACCCCTCCACATCTCCATCTATCACCTGTAAAACATGCATTAATAATATCCACTGCTGAGAATTCCTCCAGTAAAGTTATTAAAAATGTTAACCCAAGCACAACATTTTGTAACAAGCCTGGCAGTTTATTTGCTGCCATTTCCACGGAAGCATCACAGCAATGATTCCCAGCAGCAGAACATGTGAAATGCAAGGCCAAGGAAACCGCAGCGGCTGCACTTCCTGCCACAGGAGATACTTACTGTCCCTCGCAAAAGAGACAACGTGCAGTGGGGAGCCCTGTAGGTGTCCTGGCATCATTAACTTATGATTCTACTTATTCTCAAGGTCCAGCTGCCACCACATTCAGCTTAGCTGCTTGACTTTCCCCTAGTTATAAAATGCCTTAGCTTCTTTAAACACCAGTTGAGCTGGATTTCTGACATTTGCATCTAAAAGAGTTCTGGTAAGATTTCTAAATTGCAGAAGAATGAATAAATCTAATCTGTGAGATACTAAAAGATATAATTTAAACCAGGGATTTAGCTCAATGGTGCCACCACCTGCCTTGAAAGCGCAAGGTCCCAAGTTCAATCCCTGGTACAAAAAAAAAAAAAAAAAAAAAAAAAACATCTGCTCCAGCAAGAGTGACATTTAGACACACAAGAGTCCATAAGCCACTGAAAAAAAAAAAAAAAAAAAAAAAAGTACTGCTGGTTTATTTTAGAGGCACTGTTTCTAAGTAAGTAAGATAGTTTTTTAATAGATATCATTTTATGAGTTTTTAAAAAATGCATACAGTTTTTTGTTCTTGTTTTTGAGGCAAGTTTTTGCTATGTAGTCTTGAATTCACTATGTAACCCAGGCTAGCCTCAAACTCATGTTGATCCTCCTGCTTCAGCCTCCTGAGTGCTGGAGTGCACCACCATGTCTGGCTTCAAAGTAAGTGACATATATTATCAGTTAGAGTAATAGTCTTACTATCTGGATTTAGGAGGGGGGAGAAAAGCTAAAGAACTGCCTTTCAAATCATTTTATTATAATCCTTCGATTAAAACTGTTATAAATAAAAAGAAGTTTAATATAAACATAATACAAAGAAACCAGAAATGATTGACTTTCTAAGAGGCTGTAGTATTTCTGGTGGAATTTTGTAACCATGAGCTTGTATGTTAAATGTCCATTTCCAAGTGAATAACATTATCTATCTAGAAAGGAAAACACTAATCCTAGCCAGTGGTCAGGAAAGTGTACTTTTAAGCTAACAAAAAGACTTAATACATCAGATAATTTTTCCACAAAGTATTTGCAAAGAAGTTCCCCAGAGATTAACAGGTGCCAAAAGAAACACATGGAAGCTCCCGGACTGTCCTTCCTCCTCTCTCTCAGCAAGCCACAGAGGCTGCCTCCTTAAGAGGCCTCTGTACCAAGCCTCTGCAGAGGGGCTGCAACCACCAACCCATTACCCTCTACCTCAGCCCCGGCACAAAGACCACATCGGGATCAAACCAAGACAGTGTTAGCTTCCCTTGCTTCCAGCTTATGAACACAGAAAATACTTGAGGGTAGAGTGTGAGAAGGCAGGGGAGGAAGGTACGCTCGGTAATATGCTGACCAGCATTACTTCTCAAACTCAGCATGCTGACCTTACAGCCCTATAATCCTTTGCTAAGGGGGACAGTCACCACCTGACAGGCTGTCTCTGGCAGCATCCCAGCTCACTCTCTTGTTACCTTGGATCTCCCTACCCCGTTGGAGACAAACAACGTCTGGTCAAATGTCCCCAGAAAGGCGAAACTACCCCTGGCTGAGGGTCACTGCTCTTAATGGATGATCACGAACATGAAGTACACTGTCAGATTTGCCTGGCAGTTCTACTACATATCCCCAGGACCACGCTACCCATTTAAAAGAAATCTTCTGAGCCAGGGATTTAGCTCAGTGGTTCTGCTGCCTGCCTGGCAAGCGCAAGTGCCCAAATTTGATCCCCAGTACCAAAAAAAAAAAAAAAAAAAGAAAAAGAAATCTCAAGCTTCCAACAGCTCATCCATACAAGAAATGACCTCACTACCCTCCACCCGTTCTCTCACACATACAAAATGGAGACACACTGCCTTTTCTGCCACCCTGTCTTCAGCAGTAATCACATGCTCCACCTTCTGCACCTCTTCCCAAAGAGACAGCCTTTCCTCTGGGCACTGTTCTCCCACCTGCTTCTATGTCCCCTACCACCACACCACTTCCAGTCCTCTTTCAAGGAAGACTTGTCAAATGAACTGCTTGTACTTAGGTCTCTCTACTTCTGACTTATTCTGATCTATCTTTTATTATTACCTCAATGAAACTGCTCCTACCGAAGTCACCGAAATCCGCATCTACTTAAAATTAAAGGACAATGCTTACCCTTCAATCAGTGAACTCGACAGCTTTTGGCCCCATTTATCACTCCCTACTTCCAGGAAAAACGTTCTTCATGTGACATTTAGGACAGCATATTTTCCTGGTTTCCTTCCTGCTTTATGGTTTTTCTCTTTCTGTACCTGTCAGAATACATGCATTTATTTCCCCCATTTTAAAACATGCCTTGACTCCAATTCCCTCAACAGCTCCCGCCCTCTTCCCTTGCTTCTCTTTGCAGCAAAATTACTTTTAAGTCTTCCATACTCATTGCCTTTCTTTCCTCTCCCCTTCCATTCTCTATTAAACATATTCCAACAGAGCTTTTGCCCCAGGCTCACACTATTAAAACTGCAGTGACCAGGTCACCAAGAAACTTCCATGTCTCCGGCTCCAATGGTAGAATCTCATCTCCACCTCACCATCAGCCAGGATAACTGGACGCCCCTCCACATACTTGTCACGTACTTACAGGACACTCTGTCTCACAAGCTCCAGCACTTCACTCATCCCTTTCACCACCATTTCTTGCTAGGATTACTTCAAGGGCTCTAAGTGGTCTCTCTGCTTCTATCCTTGCCTCTTCCTACAATCTCTTATTATAAAAGGCAAAGCAATTTTTAAAAACTATAAATCAGACCACATCCTTTCTCTTTTCAAAACTATGCAATGCAATGGTCCCATCATACTCAGAATAAAACCCATACCCTAACCAGGTCCTATAAAACCCTATCTGAGGTGTTTTCAGCTCACTCTGGCCTCACCTTCCACCACTTTCCATGGTAACAGGGTTCATTCATCTCAACAACAGACTTCTTGCAGCTTCTCTAACACAGCAAGATTTCCCTCTCCTTGGAACTTTTGTGTCTGCTTTGGTTTCTTTCCACAGAATTTCCAATGACAGGCACTTCACTGAGCACCTAGATGTGGCTGAATTGATGGGCCATGAAAAGTACAATCATGGAAGTGTATAATACATGCTGAAAAGACTCTTCTCATCAATCTACTTCACAAAAACATGAGTCAGGGCCGGGAATCTGGCTCACTGGTTCCACTGCCTGCCTTGCAAGTGCAAGGTCCTGAGTTCAATCCCCAGTACCAAAAAAACAAACAAACAAACAAACAAAATATGAGTTAGACAGATGGAATCAAAGTTGAAATTATGGTTTTGCTAGCCTGAAAGCCACTTATATCACTCCACTACCATGTTTCAAGGTCAAAGGTTTAAGATGAATATTTCTTCAGTGGCTGCAAAAAGAAGTACAAGCCAAAATAAGAATTCAAATTATGTCAACCTCACTTAGTATATCTGCTTCTGAAAATATTCACACACTGTATCTTCAAATACTGCACAAAGTCTACTTATCAAATTGTTTTTATGAAACTGTACAGTCAGAAAATATCACTAAAAGAAAACTGGCAGGTAGGAAGAAAGAATATCCCTTTCTGTTTTGCAAGTCCTGTAGTTACATCTTCCCATTAAAGACAGCTACGAGTCTAGGCTCCGGCTTCTTGTGAAGTCCCAGAAGCAGGGCAGTACCTGACCCCTTTCAGAAGCCTGAGCCTCTCTGCCTACAGGGCTCCTCCTTCAAGCTCCTACATTCTCCTTAATCTCTTTTCTCTTGTTCCCCAGCCCTAGAAGCAACTGTTACTTCCTGCAGTTTCCATTAATAACTAAACCACCTTAGCATCTGCTTTGCTTCAGGCTTCTAATATTTCTATAAATTCACCTATCAAAGCCCGTTTTAAATGACTGGTGGCTATTAATGGTGTAGATCTAAAATATCCCCCAGAAGCCTCATTTTGGGAGGCAGGACCTGGTTGGAAGGGACAAGTCACTGGGGATGGGACTTGAAAGGGTTTAATCTTCATCTCTGGCTCTTTCTTTCTCTCTGCTTCATAACCACCATGATGTGAGAACTTTCTTCCAATGGGCCCTTCACCATGCTGCCTTCTTCTTGGGAGCCATTCAACCATGGACTGAATCCACAGAAATACTGAGCCAAAATAAACTTCTTTAAGCTTCAGGTATCTCGTATTCTGTCCTAGTGAGAAAGCTGACTAAAAGAGTAGCTTCTGCTTTTCTAGATGAAATGTGAATAATATCAGAGAAATTCTAGAGAGCAACATAATCCTTTACCAACACAATCTAACCCATCATTATCTGGCACTAGTGTAGTTATGATTCTCTTCTTTGTGAAATATGAAGGAAGAGACAAAGACAGCAGTGTACCTAGCTATAGTACCATCACAGAGGTACTAAAATTTCAATATGAATTCCTAGCAAACATTAAGATCAACGTATTTTACTCATAAATTACCTGCAATTAATAAGCTACTTGTCTTAAAGAAATGTAATATGAACAATAGAATAAAAATCAGGGAGCCTGAGTTCTCATCTTGACTATAACAAAATATATGACTTCACATATGTCAGTTTACTTGTTAGACTGAATTTCTTACATTACTGCTGGCTAAGATTCTACATGTTATGCTGTTATCTTTCCTATGCTGACATCTAGTGGATACACTTAAGACTTTGTATTTTTAAAATTTAAACTTTTAGGGGCCAAAGGCTTAGCTCAGTGGTGCCTCTGTCTGCCTCACAAGTGCAAGGACCCAAGTTCAATCCCCAGTAACCCCCCCAAAAAAGAAAGAAAACTTTTATTTCAGCTATTTTAAATACTCACTAGGATACCAGGCCATGTAAAATTCTTATATGAAAAGTCTAGCTCTAGATAATTAGAAGTGCTCAATATATTTAAAATTAGAAGCAGAAAAGTAAGTTTTTATAAATAGCTTTAAAAAACTGATGGGAAATACTATGTCTGGGTACAAAATTATTGTATCACCTCTATGAATAGTAGAGTATACTTGTTCACTGGGCTGAAGGAAGTGGGGAGAAAAAACTACAAAAGGTGTTTTGTTAGTGTACACTAGAAAATTTCAGCTTAGCCATTGTTCTTATATACATTTCCAAATACTGCAAATACAGTATATATATACTGGACAAATGTGTTCTAATTTTATAATACCTACTCTCTGGATATTAAAAAGGTTGTCAATGTATGACAAAAGTAGAGTTAGTAAACTATTTTGTATACTTTATTAAATTTACAGAAAGGCTATTTTCTGAAAAGGACTTTGGGAAGTGAAACTGTAAATCACCCATATGTGACACATGTACCTATATCACATGTGATAGAGGAAAGAACAGAAAGAAATGAAGGATTCTAGGCCACAATGCTCCAACTTACAAGACACTTTCAGATATAACCACTGCTACATGTGTGGTCTATTCAATACTGTGTATAAACAGTGGACAAACATGAGTCCGTATGTGGAACATCTAGTCTTTCTTAGTATTTTGAAGTGCAGAAACCATATTAAAAGTAGAATGGTAAATAATAATCTTGTAGATAGCCATTTCTTACAATTAATAATAAAATACTGTCCTTTGGAAATGGAATAATCAAAGCACTTTTCTGAGCAGCACACATTATTCTATTTGTGCTGGTTCAGGGAGGAAGGAAGAGAACAAAGTACAAAGGGCTTGACGTCAGTGTGTTCTTGGTGAAGACGGACCACACTCTTTTGTCTGTGCACTTTGCTGTGTACATAGTTGTACACAAAGGACAAAGGAGTCCTAAAGTACAACATCTGGTCTTTCTGTATGTTAAAGATGCTGATAGCATATAACAAAGTGGAATTAGTAAATGAACATGTTGAGTACATTTCAAGTTAAAATTTATAAGGAAGACTGTTTTAAAGCCACTTAGGAAGTAAAATTGTTACAGTTCCCTCTAGGCATTACATGTATATATACATCAGTTCCCTAGACTGACAGAGAAAGGAATAAATGTTCTAAGCCAAAGTGTTCTTTTTTCTTTTCTTGTGTTTTGTTTTTCTGAGACAGGACCTTTTTTATTTTTTAGACAGGGTCTCACTATGTAGTTCAGCCTGCCTTGAATTCACAAGGTTACCCAGACTGGCCTCAAACTTGGAGCAATTCTCATGCTTCAGCCTCCCGAGGGCTGGGATTGCAGGCATACGCCACCACACCCAGCCAAACTGTTCCTATTTATGACATTTTCAAGTATGGCCTTTGGTAAGTATAAGTGTGTGATTTATTCAATGCTGCTATACAGAGAGTGAGAAATTTAAGTCCTTGTTGGAAACATCTAGTCTTTCTACATGTTTAAAGTGCACACATGTGAAAGTGAAGGTCTTAAGTAATGCCCTTTGGTGTTTCTTGTTACTTCACGGGTTAACTTCATGTCTTGGAGAGTATGCTAACTGTTCAGGGAGGAGAGGATATTCTGCACTCTTTGCCCATTAAATTTTAGTTAATATTGATTAAAGGATATATCTAAGGCCCCAATAAGTTAGAAGTAGCAAAAATATTCTCTATATAAATACGCTTTTGTTAGTTCTTAGGATACTGTATTCTGGGAGTAACCTTTGTTAAAGCCACCCATTGGAGCTGGATGGTCCTGAACTCAGTCACCGGAGTGGTAAAGAAGAAAACAGAGGGTGAAAGGAAGGGCACTTTGCTAGTATCTCTGTATATGGGAGATGGTCTTGAATTACAACCATAGGTTTATCTATGCATTTTTTTGCAAAGTACTTGGGCTTATTGTATAAAATATTCACATTCTATTGTACAACATCTAAATTTTTTTCTTTTATTGAGTTTATTGGTACATTTTAGGTATACAGTACAATCACATTCATTATTGGGATCTTGCACCTTTACATGACAGGTGGTCTTGGTTCTTATTTTTTCCTCCTTGTCCCTGCCCTCCCTTCACCCCCTCCCTCTCCTCCCCATTTACAAACACTTTATTTCTATACAACATCTAAATTTTTAGATATCCTGAAGTGATAACATGATTTTTTTAAAAAGTAGAGCTAGTGAATTAGCCAACTTATAAATATCTTTTGTTATAATAGAAAAGATGCCCTCTTGGACAACGAACTTTAACAACCTCTGGACAGTGGGCGTTAGGACTTGCCATGAGGCTGGCAGTAGAGGGCAGAGAGCATCAGACAGGAGGGCAGTGTGCAGTGTTCAGATTCACATTTTGGTGTGAGTTGCTGATGTTAATGCATCTTCTGCCTATTCTATAGAAATATGTAACTTAGAGGGCCGGGGATTTAGCTCAGTGGTTTAGTGCCTGACTTGCAAGCACAAGGGCCCAAGTTTGATCCCTGTTACCAAAAAAAACAAAACAAAACAACAACAAAACCCAAAAAACAACATAATTTAGTGGGGACATACCATCTTGATAATATTTTAATTGTAAATATCTGATAACTCAGAAACATGCATAATATACTCTGTTACTTTAGGTTTCATTTTAAATTGAGCATCAAGGGAGCAGGGGATTTAGCTTAGTGGCACCACATTTACCTTGCAAGTGCAAGGTCCTGAGTTAAATTCCCAGTACCAAGACATAATAAAATAATAAACTGAGCATCAAGGGAATGCACTATTTTAGTATAACTCTGCCAATATTTCCCATTGCCATTTCCACCTTCAGTGAAATTCCGGTCCCCAAAGAAGTCAGGATACAATTTTTTCTAACAAACTGGGTTGATACAGTGTATTCTTGGTTACCAAAAATATTCTAGTAGCTTTGGGATTTTGAGTTGGTGAATATCTGTGATGTATGGAAAAGCATGACACACATTGTATTCTCTCAGTCACACAAATGTCATGTGAAAGTATACATGACGTCCAAGGACATATGCAATTAAGCTGCTTATGCCTGGGAATGACTGTTCTTTGCTTGTGTTTTTCTGTTCCTTGTAACACACAAATGAACTTTTTAAAATAAAGATGGTCTTAATCCCCTTCCAAAGAAAACTAAATCAGAAAACTGTGTACTACACCACTAAACTAAATGACTAACAACATTCGTTACTGTGGGTGGAAATATCAGATTGGATAACGTCAAAGGTTTAAGTAATATTCCAGTTTCTTAATTAATGGTGGATTTAAATGACTCTTATTTTTAGGTTTTATAATTTATAAATAAGGTATATACATTCCTTTGTATCAACAAAAAAGGCCAAACCTGCATTGGAAACTTCCAATATATATGCTACAAGGCATGAGTGCTCTATTTTTTAAAAATTTACCATTACATACAACCTCAAACATCTCTGTATCTAAGGCATACAGTGTGCCTGGTAATTATGGTATTTCCTGTAAACTACACTAACTTTACTTAGCAACCGTCTGCTAATCACTGAATAGATACTGAATATCTGGCTTCAAGGAATTAATTCAGAGACAAATGGGAGACTAAACACAATAGTGTGGCATGCTTCCTTCCATACAGAACTAAGTAAAAGGACACAATGAACACAGAGAAAAAGGAACACCTAATTAAACCTTAGTAAAGTTAGTAAATACTTTGCAGAGTGCTTGCTGATTCTTAATTATTTGCTTTTTCTTCAAGAAATAATTAGAGGATGGGGGTATAGTTCAGTGACAGAACATTTGCCTATAATGCTGAGGCTCATGGTTCAATCCACAGCACTGAAATAAGTAGGTGACAGGAGAAAAAGAATGACTAAAACACAAAAAAATGAAGTACAGAAACCCACCAAAAAAAAAAAAATCATATACTCAAACACCCAGAGTAAAGCTATGACATTTTTCTATACTACAGGGATCTCTTGGTATCCACGGGGAATTCATGCCAGAACCTCCACCCCCTTAGACACTGAAATCTTTACATAAAATGTTATGTGCATATAACCTACTCACATCATCCTGTATATTTTAAATCACTTCTGTGTTACTCATAATGTTAATACTGTGCAATGCAAACATTTGTTACACTTTATTATTTGCGGAATAACAAGGAAAAAGTCAGTATATATTCAATCCTAATGCAACTTTTTTTTTCTTTTTTTCTATTGGTTCTGGGAGTTGAACTCAGGGATCTATACACACCAGGCAAATGTTCTACTACTGAGCTGTACCCTTATCACCTTCAAATCAACTGCAGTTGCTTTAAACCATAGAAGTGGAACCTACAGATACAGGGAACTGACAATATTTGCTGCCTCTCCACTTCTTTTGCACAATTAACATCCTGGCATCCCCCAGCTAACTTTCCTCTTCTCCCTCTCCTAAGGCAATCCTTATCTTAAAATCAAGCTTCCTTTGCATCATTTAAAATCTTTTTACTAAAAAGTCACTATTCTTCATTAACATAAAACTGGTCTGATTTTCAATTTTTGTGAATACTGTACATATTCTTTGAAAATTGGCTTTTGCAAAAAAGTTTTTGAGAATTATGTTCATTTTAGCTATTATAGCCTATAGCATTAATTCAAAGAAACAGCTTTGCTTTCAATTTTTTACTAATTATCCTTTATACACCTATATACATATTGCATATACTTATACACATATAGGAGTTTTTATAGGGCAGCTATCTAGAAATGCAAAGGGAGCTGTAACTTTACTGAATGGAGATAATCTGCTCTCCAAGGTTCTTCTATTAACTCACTGTTCCACTGTTAAAAGATTTCCTCTTTTTCATCCCCCAAAACTGAAGCAGATTTTCAGACTGAAATCTCACTGATGGTTTAATTTGTACTTTTTTTGATTACTAGTAAAACTGTTCACATTTTTGTACAGTTATGTCATTTGTGAAATGCATTTATTTCCTTCACTGCCTATACCAACTGTTTTCTACTACTGTCTCTCAGCCCCATATCTCTACCTTTCTGTACAGCTTGGGCTGAGAACTGGGCCCACACTGACATTATTCTGTACTGCTAGTGCTAACAATCTTCAGACATGCTTGCCAGCTAAGTTCCTGTCAGGTTATGTCAACAGGAGGAACTGGAAGCTGAATATAAAAGGGATGAGGAAGAGAGAAATTTCTGGTCAGGACAGGCTATCAGTTACTGAAGCAGGGTGAATGGGGTGGAGCCAATATCCAATGTCCTAATTAGAGGTAGATACCGCCTATGGGTTCCAGCATAATGATGGTACGATTTATCTTTTATTTTCCCTCTGACTATTTGGCTGATTTATTTCACACCTTCTCCTTTTTGCTCTCCCAGCCTTTCTAATATGTACCTTTGTAACCAATCTGTCTGAAATCCCCAGATTGATATGAGCTCCTAACTCAACTCTGATGGTACACCATGCTTTCTCTTTCCAACAGTTTTAGGAAATCTAATTAAGAATTCTGGAATACCAACCTTTTTGTTCTTATATACAAGGTAAATATTTCCTTCTCCCAGCCTCTAACATGCCTTAACTTTATGATGTTGTGATAATAGTTTGATTTTTCATCTTCTCTTTGTGATCTGTAGTTATAATTTAAGTACTAATTCTTCAAAATCACCTTACCTAATCTTAGACTTTTATTCATCCATGTGCTTGTCCAATTCTACAAAAAGAAATCTGATGGGATTTTGATTTAATTTTGCATTAAATGTGTGCATCATTCTGAGGCAGAATTGCCATCTTAATACTTATCAACTGTTCTGCAATTGAACCTATGAATAGTACATGAACTTCTCTCCTGTTAAACAACCTTTGCATTGCTTGGATCAAGCCTAGGTCAAGTCATTCATGTCTACACTTGGTTGCTAAGTTTTTGCTGTGTACTCCAAGTAACACCAACCTATAACTTACTGGTTTTTCTATCGAGCCCATTTTATATAAAACTCTGTGTTCTTTGAAACAGTTTATAAACAAAAGAACATGTTGACTCCTTGAAGAGCTTTATAGAAGTTTTACCAAACATTTAAAAAGTCTTTATCTTTTTCATCTTCGAAACTCTAGCCTCTAGCAGACATTCTGTCACTCAGCTATTCACCTTAAGCACCAAATGAATAAATGAATGAACAAATCAAGCAAAAAGGCTTATTCATTTAAAAAAAAGAATACCTAATCACATCCCATAAAAGGAGCTAACATTAGATCAAATGAAACAAATGGCAACTTTAGAAATTAGGGAGTAAACTTATGGAATAGGTAACCTATAAAAAGGTAAGTCAAATATAACCTCCACAAAGGTTAAGAAAATCAAAAGAGCAAGGCTGGCAGGCAAATGTCTATTGCTAAGATACAGCTCTCCGAGTAAGAGGAAATCTGTCAGAATGTGGCACACAAGAGTGAAGTACCATTCACAGTTATCTCACCAGGACTGAAATGAGTAACTTCGTAATTTGTACTTCTACTTTCCTTCTCTCATAATTTGAATTAAAAGATAAGATATTCTCAGCAGTTAATTCTCCCTTAATTTTGTGTGGACTGAGGTGTCTTCTTAATTTTAAAGTTCCTGTGAGAACTGGAAGGCATCAGATAGAGGGGCTTTATATCCAATCGCCAATGAATAAGAGAATCAGACCAGGAAGGGATCACCCACCCATCCTAACACAAAAGCCTCAAGCCCAATCATTTAACTTTGGTCTGAATTTATTCTATCATGCCAAGCAATCTTCTAGCCATTGCATTAAATATTTGCATGACTAAAGTTTTAGACTTCAAACTTTAGAAAAAATATTTAGAAATTTCAGTAACTGAATGATGAACAATTAATACAACATGAATCCTGCCCTCCAGAATCACAAGTCCTTGTACTGAGCTGAAATTCACTCAGATGTTACTTTTCCCTTACTGGTTCCAATTCTTACTGACCTCCCAGAACCAAACTAAACAATCCCTGTACCACTTTACAAATCATTAAATTTTTGAAGTATCTTCAAAGATATTTAAGTCAAAAGAAAATTACTCATCTGACTATACACACATACTCAAATATGCAAAAATTACAAATAAGACATTTCCTCTCTAGTAATTATAATGGTTACCATCTGAAAGACAATAAAATTTACAAGTTATTATTTAGTATTAATTTCTTTCAGGAACATCTGATAAAATTTTCAGTTTGTTTTTGATGAATTATATACATTTATACATTATATACATTTAATGTTACAGACTAAAGGAACTAAGGGCAATAGAATCATTTTCCCTAGTGAATCTAC
This sequence comes from Fukomys damarensis, assembly GCF_012274545.1. Lineage (NCBI taxonomy): Eukaryota > Metazoa > Chordata > Mammalia > Rodentia > Bathyergidae > Fukomys > Fukomys damarensis. The sequence goes on from NW_022900917.1 coordinate 72,631,164, forward strand.
CTTTTCTATCCAAAGTGTCCAGCAGAGGGCCTGGATACTCTAATGAATGAAATCTTACATGCTTGATATACTATGGCATTATGTACGGTCATAAAGAAATATATATAATTCATCAAAAACAAACTGAAAAAATTATCAGATGTTCCTGAAAGAAATTAATACTAGCACTAAAATTTTCAAATTGAGAAAAGAAATTCTTAATAGGAAAAAAAATTTTTGAAAGTATAATTATTAGGAAAAGACATGATAACTAAAAACTGCCTTTCAATAGTTAGGTCTGTTTCAGCCTAGTACACTGATGATGAAATTTTCAGAGCTTTTAATGATAATAAACAGACTGCTGTAGCACCCGTGCCACAGGTTTGCCACCAGTGACCTAGCACAACAAAGGAATTTAATAAAATAAAGGACAAAAGCGCACCAATGTTACCCTTGTTCTTAAGTGGAAATTAACATAATTGAACTTAAAATCCTTCTCTTAAATATAAGTTCTCTAAGCTCATTATAACCAAACAAAATTTATAAAAACAAGGAAGAACATTTTTCTCTTCTTGGTGATATTAATTTTTAAGATAAGGACTTGAATAATTTTATACTTATATATCACTGTCTCTTATAAGCAACACAGAATGCAACAGAGATCATCAGTTTCATTCTGATCTTACCAAGGCGGCCATTACACACACACACACACACACACACACACACACGCACGCATATATATTTTTTTTTTCATTATATCCTTTTAAAAATACTATTTTACTTTAATTAAAGAGTAGAGACAAATCCTCTGGGCAGATTTAAAAAATATAATCCAAATTATTTTCAAATAACAAGGCTTGATACCACTGACTATATAAGATTGTAAAACTGAATTCAGAGCCTGACAGGGTGGTACACACCTGTAATTCCAGTACTCAGAAGGCTGAGGCAGGAGGATGAAAGTGCCTTGAAGGCCAGCCTTGACTACACAGTGAGTTCAGGACCAGCATAAACTACAGAGGAAGACCAAGGAGACAAAAGAAGAGGGAGAGGAGGGGAGGGGATTTCCAAAAAGTTGTTTCTTAGTATTATGGAGTATGCTAAATTTCTGAACCATTATTAAGAACAAAGTATGCATGTATCAAAGAAAAATTTTCCACTGAGCATACCATGTAATTATTATACTTTTTAAAGTTTTGTACAGGATATGAGAAATACCTATTTATATAAGCCTAAACTCACTAAGCTACTCTGAATATTTTAACCATATATCCAAAGTTGCTGGGAGAAAAGGAAGCAAAGGGGATGAGAATGGGCAGAAACCAAAGGTCTGTCAAATGACTGTAGAATCATGTAACTCAAATCCTGAACTTCATGGAAAAAGGTGAAGACTACAAAAACTTGGTGACTTAGGCAAAAGCAACAAATGAGTGAAAAGGGTGGGCTTACTCAGATGACCTTGATAGTTCTGAACAGCTTTTCAGACCATCTTTAAAATACAGCATCAGGGCCGGATCACACTGAATCAATCAAGTACCACCATCGCCATGACAACAAAAACAAAAAAATCAAATACCCTATTGTGACCCCTTCAACTCCAAAGGAATAGCTACTCCCTGCAACCAGTCAGTTACCAGCTGCTGGATAAGCGTCAGAACTTAGTGATACCATTCCAGATTCTTCCCAGCACAGGCTGACCCATTATTACTACACAGAGTTCATGCTACTGAAGGAACTCCAAGACATCTGGGGACTTTCTACAAGTTGTTTCGTTTTCTTGTACTTCCAGATCACAACCTTTGAAGGCAGGTACATTAAAAGTTTAACATCTATTTCCTATTCACTTCTCTACGAAATATGGTATCTCTATTACTGCTAACCAGCAATCAGAACCTTCTTCAAAGTTATTTCACAACCATCTGCCTTTAGCATAGGCTATTTTAAAGGATGTGTAATTCTATTTCTGAGCTCAGTTATGAAGGGCATAAAACATGTTGAATCAAGTATTATGGAGAAAGTAAAGTCAAGCTAACTTCACTAACAGAGGGTCTCAATCTCAGGGCCACAGAAAAAATGCAATCAATTGTCTATGAATTTGAACAGGAAGCTTTCTCTACATGAAAGCTAGCATTTCCTTTAACTACGATTATAGTCTAGAAACCACTGTAATATTAGAAGTACTTATAAAGTTGTCATTAATTGAAATTACAAGTATTTATCCATCACTATTTAAACTCACAGTGAACAGCAGAATTGTTCCTAAAGCTGATACTATGAGAAACAACACTCTATCACAATCCTGTTGTTTTTTGTTTGTTTGTTTTTGAGACAGGGTCTCACCATGTAGTGCAGGCTGGCCTTAAACTTGAATATGTAGCCCAGGCTGACCTCAAACTCTCAGTGATCCTCCTACCTCAGCCTCCAGCATGCTGGGATTACAGGCCTGCACCACCATGCCCGTCACCACCTGTATTTTAAATATTTCTTAACAGTGTTTCAATCTAACTAGTTTCATTTTTAATCCTACGCATTTTACTTCACACAATCGTGCATCACTATTACAGTCATTATAAGCTTCACCAGTTTATTAGAGTCCTTGGCACAAAAACTAGTTAAGGACTCCCGCACTGAAACACAGAGCAGGACAGGTGGCAAAAACTGTGAAGGGACATCATGGTAACAGTCTTATCAGTGCTAATAGAATGACAGGATGGTTATGACACAAAGAGCACGAAAAGACATTTTATTTGTTTTTTGGGGTGTTTTGTTTTGTTTCGTTTTTTGAGACAGGGTCTCACTATGTTGTTGAGACTGACCTGGAACTCACTATGTAGCCCAGGCTAGTCTAGAACTCACAACAATCCTCCTGCCTCAGCCTCCTGAGTGCTGGGATTACAGGCGTGTGCCACCACGCCCAGCTAAAAAAAGACATTTTTAAATTGAGCATTTTTACTTGAAGAACACAAAGTACATCTGTAAAAAAATACATTTTCTACCATGTATTAACTGGTTATAAGTAAAATAACTACAGGAAAAACAATGACAATATTACAAATGCTTCAGCACTCAGGAGCTCTAATGGTCACTACGTTTTCTGTTGAGTACTCTGCTTCAAAGACTTTTTTGAAAAGGACCAAAACCAGTAAGTAATATGTAAAATTCTTATTAAGGCAAAATACAATGGTGTCTTTCTTTCTAGTTTCCAATAGGGTCTGGAAGAAATTATATTAAATTACTAAAATTTAATGGCACAGACTTTAACTGATGAACTATACTGATGATAACTAAAATGACTTACAAGGGAATTCAAAGAAAAGCATATACGTCTCCTACTGAAAGAAAGCTGTAAAAAAAGTTCTAATTAATTTACGTTTTCCCCACTATTTCCTATTCTAAGCCAAAAACTAAACAACAGAGTATTTCCAAGGTATTTTTAGTAGTTCAACATATAGTATATTTTCCTTAAATATATTTAACCAATGCAGGTTTTTGTTTAAAAATAATTTTTCATTTGTATTTGAATAATCATTTCCCCCAAAGACATATTTACCTTCAGCCAGTGCTGGTGTTTCTGTTCTTGTCCTTCTATCTGTTTAAAGAGAGAAAAAGGAAGAAAGTCTAAAACATTATTATACTTTGAAAAAAGTTATCACAGCTAACTTTAAAAATAAAATCCATAAATACTAGCACATGAACATTATATATTTTCTTGAATTAGCTTAACCACTGTCAATGGAGGATCTACTCAGAATAAGGAACCATGCTGGGCCAGGGATTTAGCTCAGTGGCACCACACCTGTCTCGCGAGTACCAGATCCTCAGTTCGATCCCCAGTACCAAAAACAAAACAAAGAATAAAGAAGCATGTTAAGCCCTAGAAAAACAACAATACATGATAAAGACTACCTAGATGTCATCCTCAAGACACTCAAACACAAGTACCAAGAAAAATACACAAGTCTTGTCACAGATTATGAAACAAGGTATGGCAAGAGAAGGAAAATTGGTTATTCCTTTTTATTCTTGTAGCAGGTCTAAAATTATTGAGATGTTATCACCATTTAAGTTCATTTACTATCAAGATATTAAAAACCAATTTTAGTACAAGTACTAAAATCCTTATCCCATGATGATAACCTGTTATTTAACAGAGGTACATTTTGCAAAACTCAAATTAACTACAAAATCCTCTCTAGGCTTAGTCTTCAAGGTCTAAAATAATTTTAGATAAAATGAAATCTTCAGACTGAGTTTTTTATAACTTTGCAACTAAGTAACTGCAGGTATTACACTAAACTAGCACTGTTCCAAATCAAGAAATATCTGACTAATTTAACTATTAACCTTTCTCTAACTGTTTAGTTTATAACTCAAGTTCTGAATTTAACAAATACACAATTTCTGTGTATGAAAGTGTTGGATAACATCTTGAAGAACTGAGGCACTGTCTTCCAAAAGAATAAATCATCTTAACACGTACCCTATCTTCTAAAGGCTGAAAAATGTGGTCCTGTGTCTTTCTGGTTTTTTTTTTTTTTTCTTGTTTCACTTTGGTTTTAATAAACCAACAAATATAAGTAAGACTACCAAAATCTAGGCTCCTCTGGTTTAGATGTTCTGATTCTGGGGGGAGAAAAAAAAGGGAATTGTGCAAGAGACACAGGGAGTGCACTGCAAAATTCTGAAGCAGTGTTTATTGTCTGTTCATTTCTAAACTACTTTGGACCAGCAAGCCTAGGTTTATCACCATTTTGAGGGCTGGGGGTAGAGGACTGCACAATAAGTTGACCCTAACAACCAAAAGGACCTGTGGATGATGTTATACATAGGAGACAGGAGAAAGTATACCAAAAAATCTAGGGAATTCAAATGGTACAACCATGCCCAGTGATAATTCTTAAGTAGGCAGCTGCAGCAACTATGCCACAGAAAAGATAAACAACTAAGTATCGTAGTTTTAATAAAGATAAACAACTGTCTATCTGTGTCTCTCTACTAGAAAGTGCTACCTGAAAATCTAGAATAGGCAGTGGAGAACTGAAATGATAAATGAACATTGTTCCATTTAATTCTCCTGTTATAAGTCTATTGTGGAGACTGTCCAGCCACCACTTTGAGAGGCTTTGCCAGCAGGCTGGACAAAGTGGCCAGCACTTAATGGGAGGTAGAAGGGAGTTGATATAGGATACCTCTTGTGCCTGCCTCACACTTTCTTTCATACCACCTGAGGCATCTCACCTTGGCTGTACTTCAGCTTTGGGCAGAAGTAAAGGATGCCTAAAAAACTCCTCTGCCTCTCACAAACACATACAAACTTAGAAGCTGGGAATGTTAACACCACAGGCAACACCTGACCAATGGGGGGCAGAAACTGTTAGATAAACATTGCCCCTTGCTCCCACTCAAAGGCATAGCCTTCTTGTCTTCTCAGAGGACTGCCACAGGACCAAGCTCTAGCTGCTCATAAATGACCAACTCGGTAATACACTCTTGGATTAGCCTCCCTCCTCACTGTTTTACTTGCCTTAGTTTTCCAAATTCTATTTCTTATTAACAGGTCCTCAAATAAACTGCCTAAAAGAAAGCCTGCCACAGGCTCTGCTCAGGTTAAAAACTCTGGATTCCTCTTTCAATACCCTTTCTCACATATTCCATCCAAACTCTTACTACCCAAAATCCTCATGCCTACTATCTCAATGTTGAAGATTCAGCTGCCATTAGCAATATCAGATTTACTATTCCTTCTGTATTCAAGAGACTCTAGAACACAGACTGCAAAGTTAAGTAAGTACAGGTTTAGCCATGCCACCTTAGACATAAGTGATAATTCGGGCAAACACCTATGCTCTACCCAAATAGTACCACTGCCATGCTAAATATGCATTGATCCAATGTTATAGATATTCATGTCAACAGTTAGGTGTTACTATATGTCTGTGCTTCCAGCAAAGACAATACATAAAGCTGTAACTTCAGAGCATTGTCACTCGTGTTTATAGCTTTGCAGTATTTCACGTGATATATAAATCTAACTGGCTGTGAAACTTCAGTTGCACTCCTTCATTTGGTTGTATGATAAAAATCTACCCAAATTCAATTTGTTTAAGGTGTTCTTGATATACACAAAACAATCTTTAAAACTATCTTAGAAAAAAGCTCTTAATAAGCCAACTGACTGTGCTCCCAGATCAGACAATAATTACCATAGAAGCACAGTAGTATTAAATTCCAACAAAGACACGAGTAAATTCTAATTTAAGAACCTGAAAAAGTATTCTATATTCATCTGGGAAAAAGAAACATGCAAGACTGAAAATTTTTCTACAGAGCAAAAGAATAGATGAGAAGTACCAGTTTTCTCATTAACAATTAAAATTGTGTGGAACTGCACAGATTGACAGTTAGGGTTGGAGAACAGAGAAATCAAAAAAGGTTCCATTGCATGTAAGTCAAAACACACACACACACACCAATAATTTATCAGAGTTTACTATGTACCTAATAACCAAATAGATAGCTGAGGAGATGCTATGATGAAAAAGACCATGTACTCTAGAAGGGTACAGTATAATGTACTATGGCAATTTAAGGATTTAAGGAAAATATGTAGCAAAAGAAACATCTACATAAAGTGCTACGAGAAAAAGAGTAAGTGTATTTCCAACTAAGAGTAGGCAATGGATAGATACCAGATGTTAGCAAAAATTTTCTGAAGCCCTGGGGTCTGAGATGAACTTTGAAGAATGGACTTGGATAAGCAGGAAAGTAAAACAATATTTCAAATGAGGAATGTATCATCATAAAGAAATGAAGAATGAAAATTTTATTTAATAAATGGTGTGAAAATAACCCAATGGAAAACTGAAATAGGTTCTTCTTGATCAATATTTTATGGATAGATTAGTTTTGAGTTCTGAAAACTAAATCTTAGAAAATAGAAAGCACTATTTTATTTTTTGCAGAGTTAATATATTAAGATTTAAAGCAAGTTAAGACATTTAAAATGGAAGTACATAATCAGAAAACTTTAAAAAGATTACAAAAGTGTTTTGATAATTTCAAAATGTGTATAGTCAAAAAAAGGAAAGTTTATCACAATAACTTACCAGAGGAAGGCAGAACAGTTTACACATATTAAAAAACTTCAGACTCTAATAATTAAATAATACAGCAACATGGCTATTGAGTAAGACAGACCAGATTGAGTGTCCACTTATTTAAATTCTTTAGTATCTGCTTCACTGTTTGTAAAATGAAGACTTCCACTTACCTAAATTATCTAAATATCAATTTTATTTGTAAAATAACAAATCTCAAGGAATATGAGAAGATTAATGGAAATCTACTTTTAACACGATTTTCTTGTACAATTAAAATTATAATAAAACACATTTCTCTAGTTTGACACTGAATCTAAAATACTGTACTTGTAACAATAATCATTCCTAAAACACATCACAGTGTACATGGCTGAATACAAATCTCAGCTTCCATGTCATCTGATACCATGCTTACTACTACAAAATGGTTTTAACTGGAAGAAAATGTAAAGTCACATTAAAAGCCTCCCTCTTGCTATACTTAGTGACTACATTTTCTATAGAGATCCAAATATCAAGGTATGTATACTATACAGTCAGCCCTCCATATCCACAAGTTCTACATATACGGATTCAACCGACTGTGTATTCAACCAATCTTGGATTGAAAATATTCTAGGATGAAAAAAAAATTACATCTGTACTGACCACATAGATTTTTGTCTTGTAATTATTATTGCCCAACAATATGGTATAACAAATATTTATATAGCATTTACATTGTCATCATATGCAATTGACAGATTAAAGTACCTACAATGTATGTAGGTTAGGTGCAAATACTGTGCCATTATATACAGCAGATGAACATCTGCAGATTTTGATATCCAAGGGATATGAATCCTGGGACCAACTTCCTGTGGGTACCAAAGGACAACTGTCTATAATAAATCACACATTATGTAATTATTAATACAAAGTGTCAATATTTTAGCATTTTAAATTTGATACTATATAGGCAAGGGATTTAGCTCAGTGGCACAAGTGCAAGGTACTGAGATGGATCCCCGGTACCACCAAAAAAGGAAAAAAAAAATCGATACTATCAAGAAATTCTTAACCTCTCCTGCAAACTCAGGTTCTTGTGGCTATGAAATACCAACACTTCTCATTTGCGTAAACAAGGTTTCATTCTATCCATAAAGATGCAAATTGTCAGTGACAGATGAATAGGTAACTCAAGGTCATCAGAAAATGACTTTGATATTCGTAGGCTTTTAAATTTTCTTACAATTTTAATTTTCTCTTATTGTAAGAGCAATCGATACAAGTACACTATAAAACATACAAAGTAGGAAAAAAAAAAACAAGCCTACCTGTAATCCCATGACCACACCTATTTGTAATTTTAATTCCTTCTAATTTTTATATGTATTTTAATGCAATTGAACAGCATTTCTTTACATTTGTCCAGTTTTATCATTCATATCCTTTCACATCACTAAAAACTCTTCCACAAAATAACTTTTAATTATTATATACCATTCCATCCCCAAATATTTTGCTCGTATAAAAACACTATGTCCAGGACCTCCACACAAAGACTTTGTGCAAATTAGAAAAAGCTATCCCATTCTCATATTTTAAAATGAACTAACCACATATGTGGCACATGCTTGTGATCCCAGCATGCTGACACAGGAGAATGACAAGTCTGAGCCAGCTTGGGAAAGGTAAGGTAGCTCTACCTGGGTTGTGATTCAAGAATCCCAAGCAGCAATGCATACACAGTCCCTGCTCTCATGGGCCACTCTTTCTACTCACAAACACAATCCCCTAGCATCACAGAATGGACATGCCTCAGCCACTGCCAGGCACTCTTGTTGTAAATTTCTCAGACGAGTCTACCACATCAACTCTATCAGACTGGAGGGGATGGAATTTAGATTTCAGAGAATTAGGCTTCCAAGAAGACAGATAACAAAAGAAATCACCTCAGGAGCTGCTCAGAGCTCAGCCTGGACAAGACACTGCTGCACACATCTGTGTGGCCTGAGACTATACTCAAAAGATCCCTCCAGAGCCCTGGCATCCACTGGAATGGTGTGGGTTTATGTACTTAGCAGCTGATATTCCAAGACATGGCCAGCAGGTCCAGAATCTCCTCACCCATGATCTCAGAAGCGAAATGTCTATATCATGCTTGACATGCTTGATTCACAGATGTGGTGCACATGTATACCGTGTAATTTCCTAATTATAATCCACACAGATCTTTACCAAAATGAACATTTTTAGTACACATCAAGGTCTTGCTACCTAATGCTGACCTGCAGTCCAAAGACATACGCCAATTTACAGTTATCAGAACCTTACAAATGCCAATCTCACAGCATCCTTGACATGAACCTCACTGTTTAAAAGTGCTCCTGTGTAAGTGTGTGAACCCATCCATACGCCACCTTCTTTCAAAATGGTTTTCAACAACAGTGGTACCTTGGTACTCATCATTAATTGGAACCAGGAGGCTCAGTGAATATCAAAAGGAAAAATACCAAACAAAGCTTTGGCTAGAAATGTACTGGGTCATGAGGCAATCAATACCATCAAGTTCTAACTTAAATGCTGAGTGCCTAACAAAATACAAGTACCGGGGATCACCTGAGTACCAAATTTGATGAGTTTAAAAACAGTGGGGTACCCAAAGATGACTGTGCTAATGATGCTGACTTTTTTCTCTGCATCTGTGTGAATGTCCTAGATGAGAAACTCAATATAAATGCATAAAGCTGTGTATAGTTTTTTAAAATTATCTCTTTGTACTTGATTGCCTTTTCATGACTACTCTGGGTTTAAGACAGTGTACTAAGCACTTCGTATGATTTATTTCACTAAAGCCTGATCACCTAGTAAGGTAAAAGTATTAGCCTCTTCACTAATGAGAAATCAGTGGCTTTAAATGGTGAAGAGCCTTCCCCAAGATCATGACTGGAGAGTAGACAAGGGGAGCAAGGGAAGGACAAAGTGAGGGGAAGGCAGAAAGAAAGAATATATTTTAGGAAAAAAACTGTTCAAGTTACAATGATTACAATATTCTAATGTGACTTTCTATAAAACAAATACAATTTTCCCACTAACTTTTGGAATCAAAAATGATTCATTAAAAAAGCCACAGCAGCCAGCTGCCATCGCTCAAGTGCCAGGAGGTAGCCTGGGCCCCGATCCACTGTGGGAAGGAGAGCCACGCCTTCTCCCACCCCAGCCAACATTGCTCAAGCGCCAGGAAGGTAGCGCTGAACCCCCATAAGCCCACCACCCCCCTGGGCACTCTCAGAACTCCTGACTGTGCCAGTCTTTGGACCCACTCTGCAGAGGCAGAGGTGGTCATCAAGGGTATTTTTCTGAGTTCCCAACTTTGAACATCTTTAAAGAAAGGGTGTGGGAAACCTGTAATAGAACGTTGTGGAGTTCAACCATTCAGAAGGTTGGGGAACTCAATCTGGGCCTTGCCGCCCAAGGTCAGTCAGTGTCATGGGGTTCAGCCATCAGCTAACTGAGACCAGGGGTCTTGCATCCTCGCTCTGTCTGAGCCATTAAATGGTAAATACACCATACTGAAATTTTGTTCACTGCAGACATGTTCTGGACTGCTTCTTGATTTCAATTTAATTCAAATGATTTAAGGGTGATAGACTAGTGACTACCACAGGTGGTCAGTGTCCAAGTTGTGCCTAATCTTAATGTGTTGCTGATTGTATCAGTTGGGATAAAGCATTGCTGTTGATTTGATGAGCTGTTTTCTCTGATGTTATGAAGATGAGAATGTCTGTGGGTCTTTAGAGACACAGAAGCTAGGGTGCAACTATATCAGGAAGATTTGGGTGATAACCCAGATATTAAACCAAGGACAGTCTGACAACAAAAATTAAAATGAGAAAACACTCAAGCAAGACACAAGGACAGACTTCCAGTTCACCAATGGCAAACAGTAGGGCAAATGAGGATGAAAAGGCTGACAGTGAACCACCAGGACACCCTGAACTCAAAGCACAGGAAGTAACAAAACAGATCAATCAGGCTCTAGAAAAATTCAAAACAGAAATAATTTCCCAGATAACCATAGAGATAGTGAGCAAAATGGAAGTCGTGATTTGAGACTCTAGAGCAGAAACTGACAAAAAAATAGATGAGCTCAGGACCATGATAGAAGCCATGAAGGCCCAGCATAAGAAAGAAATGGAAACAATAAATGCCCAACATAGGAAAGAAATGGAATCCATAAAACAGATTCAAACAGATATCCAGGAGATTAAACACTCCATAGAAAGTGTATACAATAGAATAAAAGAATGTGAAGATAGACTCTCAGATATAGAAGATAATTAGATTGCAGTCAGTGACTATGAAAAGAGAGATCTCTTAAAAGCAGTAAGGGATCATGAGAAATCAATCCAACAACTCCTAGATGATGCAAAGAAGAATAACATAAGACTGATAGGAATACATGAAGTAGCAGGAGAAAATACAAATGACTT
>NW_022900917.1:72643151-72653725 GCF_012274545.1 Fukomys damarensis
GAAACTACATATACCAAACCAGCACTACAAGCAATTCTAAACAAGATCCTAGAAAAAGACAATGAAGGCAACAACACCATGAGGCCCAACAGAGCAAATCAAATAGGCAAGGCAAGAAATTAAAAGAAGGTGTAAAAGTATAAAGAGTCAACAAAAGGCCAATAACATGTCAATAATAAGTCAGTACATATCAGTTATAACCAGCAATGTCAATGGCCTCAATTCACCAATCAAGAGAAATAGACTGGCAAAATGGAATAAGAAGCAAAATCCAACAATATGTTGTATACAAGAAACACACCTAGTGCAAAAAGAAGCCCATAGACTGAAAGTGAAAAGATAGAAAACAATTCTCCATGTGACAGGAGCCCAGAAAAAAACAGAGGTAGCAATCTTATTTGCAGACAAAGTAAATTTCAAACCAAAACTGATTCTAGTATTATTGATGTAGGACGGTACTGTATCATACCTCTATGAATGTAAAATATCTTGTACCTGCTTTATGATACATAGTAGGGACCATGCTTTATCAGAGCTACATTTAATGATATTACTCTAGAATGTTCTCTTTCCAGATGATGATTAAGATGCTAATAAAAAAAAATGGTGCCAGGTACCACAACAGCAACAAAACTTTGCTGTTTTCTGGATATTATTCTTTTCTTTGTTTTTTTTTTGTTTTGTTTTGTTGTTTTGTTTTTTTTTAATGGAATGTGCTAAATGTTTATAATTTTGTTCAGATGACTGCAGAACCTGGAAAAGCTGTTGCTGCTATCGATGCATAACATACTGCTATTATTAGTCTTTTTATATAAATATAAATATATATACATATATATATATAAATTGAATTTTGGGAAACTTTAACGGTGCTGCCAATTTTGGAAAAAGTCATCCCAGTTTACTGTGTTGAGTTGGCATTGTACAGAAATGGACAGCCATATTGGTCTAGAAAGGTTAAATTTTTTTTATTTTTATTTTTCACTTTTTTTTCCATGTGTACACATGTGTAACACATATTAAATATGTAAGGTCATATCTACGTGGGTTTGATTACAGAAACTAATAAAGTATTCTCTAAATAATGAAAAAAAAGAATAAGATAAAACTATAAGAGCAAGAAGCAATTTAAATATGTTAAGGGACCATTTTCATCTCCAGAATTAAGGATTATTTTAATATTACATCATTGCCTTTTCTTTTACTTTCCTTTTTAGTTTTATTTTAGGATTCCCTATTTTTAATGTTCATACAGAGATTTCTTTAACTGAAATACCAAATAGTTTCTCTGGCGTGAAAAACTATAATAGTACACAGGATCCTAATGAGATAATTAATAATGTGAAATAGGAAGTAAAGGGCTAAAGGTGTAGGGAAAGTGGGAAGGGGGGGAAAGGTAATAAGGAAGAGGAAAAAAATATGAGTAACTGAAAAAAAGGAAATAAAGTGTTTGTAAATGGGGAAGGGAGCAGGGGGTGAAGGGAGGGCAGGGACAAGGGGAAAAAATGAGAATCAAGACCTATTGTGTAAAGGTACAGAATCCCAATGATGAATGTAACTGTATTGTATACCTAGATTGTACCAATAAACTCAATAAAAAGAGAAATCGACCTTAAAAAAAAAAAAAAAAAAAGCCACAGCAGTCTAACTGCAAAACTTGAGGGAAACGCTGGAAGAAGAAGACCTCCTGGCTTTAGAACTTTAGTACCTTTTTACTCTGGATCTCCTGGATACTGTCAACACCTCACCCCGATTACTATGCTCCCTAAAATGGGACTTTTCTGATACTTCAACTCAGGTATGCTTTGGAATGTACAGCAACAAATAAAAGGACTATAAAAAGCATTCTGACAGTAGGTGCTACAATTGGGCCAAACTCAGAATCCAACAGATTTAAGACATGTTTCTTAAAATAAATAAGTATTCTGTTCTGCAGCTTTAAAAACATATATTCTGTAAAATTAAATGCTTCTGTGGAGAAAATACAGTTTTTAGTGCTTTTCATTTAACCTATTCTTTATATTCAAAATGTCTCATGAAATCTACACACAACTTAATTGTAAAGAAACAGTACATAGAAAAGAGATAATGACATAGGAAAAATAAAGCTTTAGAATTCAACATATAAGAAAACAATATTTTGCCCAGGGTTAGTTTTAGATTAGATCAATAAATATTTACTGGTATTTATACAGCCTGCTAAATCTATACATGCTCTGCAATTACCTCAATTTTTAGTTTGACAGCCAAATGAAAAAAGGTTTCTAAAAATCATGGCCAAATGATTTAAGAAATGCAAATTGGTTTCAACTATCTACACACTATTTTCACCCTATTTCCAGGTAAAACAAAACCAGCCATATAAAGCACCTCAAAAGATGAAGAAAGCTGTTTATGAAGGCTATATTCACTTGTGATTAAAAAAATATATAGTAAAAAATAAGAACAGAAACAAAACCTCTATTAAAAGCCTATAATAAGCCTAACTCCTAATGAAAAAATATTAGTTTGCTTTTTTTTGGTACCAGGGACTGAACTTAGGACCTTACACTTGCAAGGTAGGCACAGTGCCACTGAGCTAAGTCCCCAGCCCAGTTAACTTTCTTTTTAAATCTGAAATGAGATTAAAAAAAACAAAAAACAACATCCATTATCATTTCTTCTATTCAACAATATATTGCAGATCCCAGCCAGTATTAAGAGAGTAAGGGTTTAAAAGAAATTTAAAGGAAGTAACAAACCTATTTTCCCATCAATATGACTAATTACCCACAAAACCCAAAAATTTTAGAATACATAAGGAGTTTGGCAAGTTAACTGAAATTATTATTAATATAAGAACTTCCTTCCTCACAAGTTAAAAGCAGAAAAAATAATTTTTCCCTCACAGATACAATTTGCAGTAACAAAAAGTAGTACAAGTAACATGGAATAAATCTAACAAAAGCTATGTAACATTTGCATAGAAGAAAGTTGTAACACCTTAAACATTTATGTGAAAAATCAAAAACTGAAGAACAGTCAAAAGCTCAGGAAATCAAGTAGAACATCTTACAAAATCAGATATCACCATGCAAAATAAAACTATAATAATTAAGACAGAAAGTGACTTATCAGATGACAAACTGGTAAATGAAAGAGAACACAATGCCCAAAAGGTGAATACATGGCCCAGCAACAAAGATACTAAAAAGTAGGTAAACAGTAAGAGACTACGCTCTGGACTATCAAGGAAAGAATAAATGGGGCTGGGATAGCTGATCATTCATATAGAAAAAAAATCTCATCCTACACCATACATTAAAATCCAATTCCTGTGGCATCATAATATAAACTTTGAGGGCAAAACTCAAATTTTTAGAAGGAAATACAGAATGCCCCTTTATGATCCCAATGTAGGGAAAAAGTGCTTGATTTAAATGATGCAAGAAGCATTAATTACAAATGAAAGGGTGTATCTGATCAAACTAACACAAGAACTGTTGCTTTTCAAGACACTTTAATAAAACTGAACATAAAAACAGTTAAGCTATAATAAGATACTGGCTGGCAACACACGTATCGCAGAAAGAATCAGTATCTATTATACAAAAGAACTGCAAAATTCAGAATAAGACGATGAAGATTTTTAAAACAGACTAGTTCTAAATAGACCACCTCAAACACACGTGCACGGCAAAAAAAGGAAAACCTTCAACACTGGCACTTATCCAAAACATACAAAATATTTTTTACATGCTTTAGATTAATTAAAAAGTACAAAATCTGATAATATCAAGTGTTGACATCAGTATGTATAAATAGGTGTTCTCATTCACACAGTATGAGAATTCTAAACTATTACATTCACTACTGAATGTATTTAGCATTATTTTAATAATTGAAAATATTACACAACCTGGACTCTAACAACTCTACTCTCAGGCATATACCCAGAGAAACTCCTGTACATGAATGTCACCAGAAATGACTGTACAAGCATGTACTATGCAGCCTTCCTGTTAGAGGGGAAATATTCACTGAATGTGGATAAAGGAACTTGTTCACCCAATGAAAAGCTATAGAGCAATGAAAAAGTTACAGGCATTTGTAAGAATTAGGATGAGCCATGAAACAATACACTGAATGAAGTCTTAAAAAACTAAAGATTTTTTAATATAGTTCAAAAAATAGTAAAACTAAAACATATTCAGAGATATACAAATGTGATTTTTTAAAGCTATAAAAGTGACAAACAAAATAAAGAGCACTTTTTGAGGGAGGAAGGGAGAAGTACTTACAGGAAAGGAGCAAAGTAGATTCCTAGTTCTTGAATTAATGGTGAGTTCACAGACTCACCTAATGCTTATTAATACTTTATAATGCATACATGTGCTTCATATATTTGTATTTATCAAGTACTAGATAATTTTTAAGATTTAACACAAAGTAAATAAGCATTTAAAGGCTACCAGAACTTAGGTCACACTCCAGTGTTTGGGAGGGCAGGACTAGGAACACAGAAGACGAATTCAAATGAAAACAAAGCCTTGAGGTTTTTTTTGTTTGTTTTGGTTTTTGGTTTTTGAGACAGGGTCTCACTGTGTAGTTCAGTCTGGCCTTGAATTCACTATGTAGCCCAGGCTGGCTGAGAATCTGCAGCAATCTTCCTGCCTCAGCCTCCCAGGTGAGCCACTACAACCAGCAGCCTTGAAGTTCTCTACTTGCCGTTCTTTTCTGGAAATTTTTCTCCCTTTAAACTGTTCTATATGAAGAGCAAGAGAATCATCTGATGAGGTATGTTGAAGAGTGGCTGAGGTAAAAGTCAGTTAAGTCCTAATGTGTCATGTTTATGGTGACACCACAGAGTAGGTATAATCAAAAACTACAGTTAATAAATTTTTAAATTTTATTACAAAAGACATGGTACCAGCCTACAGCCATACCATTCTGAATGTGCCTGATCTCAGAAGTTAAGGAGACCTGGGCCTGGTTAGTACGTGGATTTGAAGACATGGTGCCATTAATCACCGCTACAGTAATGGCCCTCTTTTTTAACAAACTTATCCCAGCACTGTGGCCACTTCCTGAAGCAGTTCTGGAAGTCCCCTTTCATGAGTGTCTTTGGTTGCACTGTCAAAGCTGCCTGGATATCCTGAATAAATTCAAAATTATGGTCATTTTGACACAGAGGAAGAGCCAAAAGTGGCACAGGGCCAGATCCGGTGAATAAGGTAGATGAGGACACATCATCATGTTTCTATGACCCTGCCCTTCTTAAGATAGGATGTTGAACAGCATTCATCCTATTTTTTGATCACAACTCAAAAGACACTTACGAAAGAGAACTTTAGGAACTGCTTCAGAAAGTGGCAATAATAATGGGATGAGTGTGTTTGAAGTGATGAGAAGTTCTTGAGGGTAATTAATGGCAATGTGCCTTGCATGGTAATACACTCTTAAAAATTTTAAACACATACTGTATTTTTTAACAGGCTATGTATGTTCTCCACCCATTAAAGAAACTGATAAACTTGGTAGGTGCAGTGATACATACCAGTAATCCCAGCTACTGGGGAGAGGCTGAGAGAGGAGAACTCAAAAACCCAGCAAGATTTTGTCTCAAAATAAAAACTAAAGAAGGGCTGGGGATATAGTTCAGTGGTAGAGTGTCCATGGTCCAAAACCAAGTAGGTAAGGAGAGAAAGCGGGAGAAGAGAGGAGGAGAATGGGAGAAAGGCAGGCAGGAAGGAGGAAGAGAAAGAGAAATGGGGTGGGGGAAAGGGTGGATAAAGAGAAAGAGGCAGAGACAGAGACAGACAGAATAAATGTGTTCCTCTTTCAAAATGATGCCTAAATATACTTAGCATAAGCTTCTGAGATAAACTTTGCCTTTTTCCAATTAGAGTATAATAAAGACCCTCTTTTTTATTACAAAAGAACCAAAAGTTTTCTATTAACTGAAATCAAAATTCACACACATACACATTCACGAGTTATTCTTTTCATGAAGACCAAGGCATATCCTTTGACTACAGCTCACAGCTACAGCATTTCCACCCAACAAAGTTCAATACTTCTGCAAAATTTACTAGGAAAAAAAAAAAAAGAATGTTAGAAAAGTTAAAACTGTAAAAGCTTACACGATACAAATTTCAATTCTTTGCAGATTTCCAACAATCAGTTTATAACTAGTGCTGGCCTGAGAAATGCACCGAGCAGGGTAACACAAATAAAGCATGGGATCTGAAGCCAGACTGTCAGGCTCAGCCTAGGACACATGAACCTGTCTACCTTTGTTTGCTCTTCTATACAGAGGCAATAAAAGAAGTACCTAACACTCAGTTACTGTGAGGATTAAATAAACAAATGTATGTTTAGCATTTAAAACAGTCCCTTATACATGAGCTCTACATAAATATAATTAGATAGTATTATCGTCGTACAAATCATACTCATACATTTTTTCCCTTCATTTTGTCTTTTTAAAATGCAGTGAGGAATGAGGATCCTGGAAATACAGAATGCCTTGCAGTAGTTGCTAGCTTCTCCACGGTTTCACATCCTGAGCAGTGGCCCATCACACCACTTCCTTCAGAGCCTGTCAGTGTGTGGTCACTGCGCACCTGTTGTTCAGTACATGTGAAGACTCCACGGCACATAGGTTATGTCACTGCCTTGTCTCACTGCAATAAACTGATGTGACATTTTACAGAAATGGATAAAAAAGAGGGAATTTTTTTAAAAACCATGACAAAGGATCTGTTGGCAAAGATGCAAATGCAGTAAAAAGACAAAAGTGGTAAAGCCGGAAGTGAAATTCTAATTAAACATAAATGGAATTACAGAAGAAAGCTGTGAGAATGTCAACACTGCCATCATCAGAGAAACTAAAGGAATTTTGTAAAGGTAAATTTATCAACATAAATGATGGAAGAAGTTACGATGAAAAGGATGAAGATGTCCCAAAGAAAGTCACGCTAGCAAAACAAACAAAAACAAAGTTTGTATTAAAAGAATTATCTAATGTATTTCATAACACTGAAAGTTCAATGGATAAAATGTAGGTATAAACTTAATGGATAAAATGTTGGAATAATCACAATTTTAAAATAAACTATTTGGCAGAGGTCTAGAAAAAAGTTACACAATAGGTAAAAAGAAAGCAAGCACTGTTTAAACTATTGGTAAGTTTTTTACAAAGAAATTCACAATTCTTAATGTTAAATTACACTGTACTAGTATTAGTTTTACTACTACATTCACTATGCTATGCATTTGTAACTAACAAGAGAGTCTTCAGTTTCAACAAAAATGTTTAATGATTACAAAACTGCACAGGTGTTTTTACAGTGTACAGCAAAAAGTCAGGACTTCACAAAGCACTCAGAATCAAATAAGGAGAGAAGTAATTCAATTTAAAGACAGGTAAAAGAGTTTAACATACAATTCACCAAAGATAAATGTATACAAATAAGCATTGAGAAAGATGTTCAGTATCATCAACCATTACAGAAATGCAAATTGAAAACATACTAGATTCGCTTTAAATTTTTTTTCTAATTTTAAATAACTCTATCAAGTGCTGATGAAGATATAGAGCAACTAGAATTCCACAATTTGTGGAAATACAAACCAGTTTAAAAAGTCTAGCAGTTTCTTCAAAAGTTAAATACACACCCACGTAAGACACAGTCCAGGAATTTATCCATGAAAAATGAAAGCACATGTCCATACAAAGAGTCACATGCCAATTCTCATAGCAACTTTACTTGCTAGTGACAACCTCAAACTGGAAACCACTCAAATGTCACCAACCGTGAATGCACAAGCCATGATACATCCATACACTGAAATATACTCAGCAATACAAGGAACAATCTACCGATATACCCAACACATGTCTGAATCTCAAAGTCATTACAGAGTTAAAGAAGCTAAATTTAAAAGGACATACACTGGGTCCAGGTATTTAGCTCAGGGTGCTGCCTGCCTTGCAAGCTCCAGGTCCTGATTTCGATCCCCATTACCAAAATGGGGGGGTATATATATTGTATGAGCTCTCATATAAGATTCTAGGAGATGCAAACTAATAATGACAGAAAATGAGTAAGTAGTTATCTAAGGTCTAGGGCCAGGTGGAATGGGTGGATTTCAAAGAGTAAGGAGAAAACTGTGGTGGGGGGTGATAAGTTCTTTGTCTTGATTATAGAATGGTTTCATGGGTGATTACCTATATCTCAGCTCATCACATTCTACATTTTTCTTACGTGATATCTGACATTTGTCATTCAGACACTGATAAAGCTGTAGTAAAATTCATCCAGCGGCTTGGCATGGCGGTGCACACCTGTCTTCCCAACACTCCTGAGGTTGAGCCTGGAAGATCACATCATAGCTAGGCCCTGTCTCAAAACACAAAACAGGCAAACAAAAACTCATCCATGTACTATCTGCATCTGAATCTGCTAAAAATATGGATTCCCAGGCTTGCCATAAAATCAACTAAATTCTGAGAGCTGATCCTGAGAAGCTAGATTTTCTAGATCCAGGTGACTGTGACATATACTAACACTCTGTAATCCAAAGGATCTTACGTCTAGAGCCTCTAAAGCATGATCACTCCATTTTCTACAAACACGCTTGTAGAGCTGTAGTCCATCAATTATTCCTGTAACACCAACCCTTATTATTTAGTGCTGGATGATTTATCTTGTTAATACCTAAGCCACCATGGTCCTGGTAAGTATTTAAAGCATAAGCCTTACATGAAGTCCATTAATTTCACAGCTTGAGAATTTATAGACATCTTGACTCTTACATTCACATTTATATTTTAATACTGAAATTTGGTCTACAATCTCTGAAGTAGTTCAATAAAAATAAGCATTAAAGAATTTTAAAGCTGAAAGCAAAGGTTTAAAATCATACTCTATCCCAATTCCATTTCCAAATGAGAAAGGTGAAATCCAGAAAGGTTAAATTTCAACAATCAGTACAATACATACAAATATTTTAACCTACTTTCTCCTGAAATACAAGTCTTTTTTTTTCAACTTTCTTCTCCTAAAAGGGCTTATCTTCCATGCTATTTCTCCTAGATTCTTATTCACTGTCCTTTCTCTAACTTAGGTTTTTTTATGTTCTCATTCTTAACCCCTGCAATAATCTTGTAAATGGCTAATCTACTTTTAGTTCTCTTCCCTCATTCTATTTTCATTATACAAACTCAGTAGCTAGTATCAGTCAAATATTTGCTTTACCTTATTATGTCCCTATTTAAAAGCCTCTAACAGCTCCCAATATCTTTTAGGATACATTGTCAAACTGGCACATTTAGGAATGCCCATTGTGAATTCAGGCTCTCCTCCTAACACATACTACTAAAGTAGCCTGAGCAGTACGAGGCTAAGGCCCCAGCAACCAAAATCCATTCCAGTCCTGTCTCAAGATTTTCCCCCCTTCCCCGTGTCCGGCACAGTGCCACAAAGCTAAATCCCAGCCCTACTACTCATTCTCTATAACATTATTCGAATGACCTTTCCAACATACAAATTCAATCACACAGCTACACATCAATGGAAATTAGCATCGTTCCAGTTAGCACAGTTCAACAGTAGCAATGCCATACACACAATATAACAAAAGATCTCTCAGATTACGTCCATTAAAAACGAAGGACTTTTAAGTTTTTCTTAAATGTCTTTTAAAATGCATTGGTAAAGCAAGTTCATAAGGAATATAATAATGTATCTTAAAACTTCAGCTTTAGCCAGGTGTGGTGGAACACACCTGTAATCTCAGCACCCTGGGAGGCCACAGCAGGATGACAAGTTTAAATCCCAGCTGAGATCTTGTCTCAAACTAAAAAACAAAGAAGGGTTAAGGATGTAGCTCAGGGAGAAGGCCTTTGGTTCAATCCCCAGTAAAACAAACCAACCTGAGCTTTAGTTTTTTTAGAAAATCTACCCGGCCGGCGTGGTGACACACACCTGTAATCTCAGCACTCTGGAGACCGAGGCAGGAGAATTACTGCAAGTTTGAGGCCAGCCTGGGCTACATAGTGAGTTGAAGGCCAGCCTGGAATACACAGTGAGACCCTGTCTCATTCCCACCTCTCCTCCAAATTTACACTACTTTGTATTACTTCCACCTTTTACAATACTAACAACTACTGGCTAGAAGTAGTTCATACAACCACGTCTGAGCCATCATCACTATGCTTTTAATGGCACTATCCATGCCAGAGAGACACCACAAGCAGATTCTCTCTGGTTCACCCACCCAAGGATACACCCAGGCATTTGTCTTTTTAAGAAGCCTCACAAACTTGCTAATATACTGCCCAGATTGTCCAATACCACGTTAGGAAACATTGCTGTGGAAAAGTGACAAACTCCAAAAATAATAGTATTGTTTTATCCACTAAAGTAAAAGTCTGCAAACCTTAACATGGGCCAAACCTAATCCTACAGCCTGATTTTCATTCTGTCCACATTATTAAGAATGACTGCTACATTTTTAAGGAGTTGAAAAAAAAAAAAAAAAAAAAAAAAAAAAAAAAAAAAAAAAAAAAAAACACAAAAAAAAAAAAC
>NW_022900917.1:72653873-72671598 GCF_012274545.1 Fukomys damarensis
CTACAATTTTAGAAGTAAAAAAAAAAAAAAAAAAAAAAAAAAAAAAAAAAAAAAACCAAAAATCCCAGAGTAGACTATGCCCTTAGGAAAGATCCCATGGCCGAAATTATTGAGAGACTTGAAGAATGAAGGACATACTATACTGCCTGGCTCTTTGTCCAGGTTTTACCTGTTAGAACAGCAGCATCCTCTCTGCATAGGTCCTGTTATTACCATCATACCTGTAAGGACCATAACAGTCTAAGCAGCACCAGAATGTTAGGAGTCTGCCTGTCAACTCAGCAATCATTATTACAATCTTTTTGTGTCTCTATCAGTTTTTGAGATACAAGAAATAAGAGATCTTTATCCTGAAAGAGGTTAGTGACTTCCTGTGGAAACAATACTTGCATGTATAAAAAAGTAACAAGTCCGAAGTAATCTGACAACACCTGACTATTGTTCCAGAGTACAACTGCAAAAAAAGTTTAGAAAACAGCACAGAGAGAGAAGACTATATTCCAGGTGTGGGTTAAGGATCTCCTCCCAAGTCAACATGAGGACGTTATATCACTCACCAAAATGTTCCGCTCCTTCCTGTGACTGACAGTGGTTACCACAGCCCACTTACTCCCCTGCACTGCGCACAGTACCATACACCCCAGTCTCCAAAGGAGATGTGCTGAACCCGCAAATAACTAACATCAGGAAAGAGCAAGGAGACTGGATTAAATGGAATTTGTCTGCAGTTAGGACACCAAAGGACTGATCAGTCTGGGTAGAAAAATGAGGTAAGAAAAAACAATATATTGGTAGTAGATAACTGATAAAATTCTAAAAAATGTGTAACTTTTCCCTATTAAAAATCAATGTCATGGGCCAGGGGTTTAGCTCAGTGGTTCCTGAGTTCGGACCCTGGTGCCGAAAAACAAAAAAGTCAATGTCATAAACAGACCTTAAATAAAATACAGTGTCCACAATGACTCTCTAAATAATAGTGTTTTTTTTTTCAGGCTGGCAAAAATAACTCAATTGCAAAAAGAAGCACAGATAGATTACTACTTTGAAGAAATACTTTCTATCAAATTGGTCATATTATTGCACATATCTTGGTAGCAATCAAAATAATACGTTTTTAGACTTAAAATGCTTTATCATACATACATAGAATATAAAAATGCTCAAACTTTGACAAAGACCAATAAATGACCCTCAATAGGCCAGACATTATACAGAAGGCAGAGTGCAAAACGCTGAGTAAAACAAAACCTACCCTCGAGAAGCTCACAGTCTATGAGATGACATGTAAACAAATTACTACAATGCAGTGTAATTAACTAAAATGCTATACTGGAGTTTTGTGGTTAAACTGCTACACAGAAACAGATGAGGGAATAATTTAATTATGTCTGTAAGAGTGTCAGACACAGCTAAAGAAGTGATGACGCTCAAGTTCGCCTTATATATTCAAAAAACACCACTGTCACTAGCAACTTCCCAAGACATTTTTCATATGCTTTGAATCAAGTAAAATAACTTTTTTCAAGTTTTATATTAGCATATCCACTAAACTGGAAAAGGAGCATACTGCATTATCTCCCCTAAAGAAGACATAAATACTATGCATCTATTAATAAAGGTGTACAAAATGAAATAAAACTGAAGTCCTTAAAACTAAGGCAAAATTTAAAATTTGACAGAGCACCAGGGATTTAGCTCAGTGGTGCCACCACCTGCCTTACAAGAACAAGGTCCTAAAGTTGATCCCCAGTGCAAAATAAGAAAAAATTAACAGAACGAGGTTTTTTCAGTACTACTGAAAATTTTTTTTTTAATTTCAAAAATTATTATCTCATTTTCTGTACATGCCTGGGCCTTAACCTATTTGCCTTTATTTCTACCTATTTAGAAAGCTAAAATACTACCAAATTTTGACAGTCCAAGCCTGAAGGTACACATCAAATGAAGGAGAAATATTTTAAAAAGTGCTATTCTAAAAATTACTTTTTAATGATCACAGTATTTATATATGTACTAAATCTTTTTATTTTTTCCAGTACCAGTGATCAAACTCATGACCTTGCACTTGTGAGACAGGCACCATGCCACTGAGGCAAACCCCTGGCCCATGTGTAGTAAATCTTTACAGTACTTTCCAGTGTGATAAATGTCCTGGTACAAAATGTTTTTCTTCTCTATCTCTCTTTTTAAAAACTACTTTACATGACTTACATTACCCGAAGTGTTCACTAGTACAGGGTATTTAATGGGTTGAACAGATAAAACAAAAATACATGCAAACTATAAAATTATCACATAGGTTTGTTTAATTTCTCAAAAGAGCTGAGAATTGTCTAATGGAATTGTTCTTAATCTTTACAGATTTTTGCAGAGATAATCAAATGGTAAATATACAGTATTTCCAGGTTCTGGCATACAACTATTAAGATATTACCCATATAATCTTTTATATAAGAAGGGTTAGTCATTTCCTTAAATCTGTCAACATGCATTCATGTTATTTTGTGCTACACCAAAACCATAGTTTTTAATCTAAAAATGTTAACAGAAACACAAGAATAAAAACATCAACAAATTAAACTCATACAAGCTATGCATGGAAGAAATGAAGAATGAGCTATCTTTACTTCATTTACTTTAACACTGCAGCTTAAATGATTTTTTAACAGCTGATGGATGTGTGGTGTTACATAGATTTTCATAGCATTGGTTAATTTTTGCCTAGGTATTTCAGTCTGGAAAAGATAAGCAAAGTTAAGAAGATACGATTTTAAAGAAAATACTGAAACTATAAACTAATAAGATACAGTTCTGGCTTCTGACCTTTTGCTGTTCTGCTCAATGACTAGCATCTTAGGAAAATCTATACACTTTAAAATTACTCCCCAGTAGGAGTACATATCCTGAAGGAGTACAAATACAGGAGTAAGAGTACTTGTATGTTACGGATAGCAACTGTATGGTTTTCAACTTTCATTTGTGTCTACAGGAACTTATTCTACCTAGAGATATTTCTTGAAAACAGACACATTTCCAATCACTTGGGAAGTATATTTTGCTTTTTCAAATTAATGGGAAAACATTTTAAAGGTACCAATGAAAACTATTTTACTACTTCCAACCTCCTTCCTAATGTGCCTTTTTTTCAGACATTTATGTTACACATTTAAAAAACAAGACAATTAAACCGTTTACCACCATCAGCTGTTACTTTTACATTTTGAATAAGGGAATGACTGTTCATGTTGATCAAATTAGCTTTTCAAGATTTGAGATTTATGATGATAGTCACTTATATTTTCTCTACTGTATTAAAACACTGAAACTAACATTAAAGTTTTTGTTGCTTAATTTCCTGATAATAACTGATAGCTACTATGCAGATACACATTAATACCCATTTTTACAATGTCTGCCTTCTCAGTATTAGGTTATTGGGTAAAAAGTTTTGCAAAACTAAATATTGACATGGTCTGAAAGTAGTATCACTGAAACCTTTTACAATGGAGAGATATGGCAGATTTGTGTTAACAGAAAAATCAAACAGCATCCCTAAATATGAAACAGACACACCTTCTGAAGAGAAGTCATGTGAAGCAGTCAACATTCACCTATGTAGTACACGTCAGTATACATAACCTGACTCTATGAAGGTACAGTTTTAAAATCTAGAGAATGTAATATTGTTTGAAAAAATGTGCCTTGTATAAGGAGGTATAACTATGGGGACTTCACTAAAGCAGAGAAGCTCAGTTTGAGATTCGTTAAATTTAATAAGTCTACAAAGCCCTCAAACTCAAGATTAACTCAAGTTAAGAAGGCAATGGACACAGAAATGTGCCATTCAGAGAAGAAGCTGGACAACAAGCACTATACCACACCCCTAGCCTTTCAACCTGACAGAATGGTCTGAAGACCAATGACACCTGGGAAACCATTCACAGTGGCAGCGACAGAGGTGAGGGGCCAAAGCGCCCTGACCAAGCTGTCCTGCAACATAACATCGCCTGTGTGTTTTTTTGTTTGTTTGTTTGTTTGTTTTTTGCTGCTCAACTAGCCCCTTGTGGCTACTGTTGATTCTGGGAACCTGAAATCCCAATTTTCCCAACAATTCTGTAAGCTACCTAAGATCATCTGAATAAATTATTTTTCCATCAAAATTACTCAAGTTTCTGCTATGTGTAACCAAGGACACTTTGAAGAATATTTTGCAAGGCCCTGGTTTCAATTTCCAGTACAAGAAAAAAAGTTACTGTAACTTCCTTCCTATTTAGACTTAACTATATAATATCCTTCTTAGTTTAAAGCCATTTCTACAATTAAGCAAAACTTATTCTATAAATCGTCTATCTGAGGTATAGATATAAATAAGGATACTAAGAAATTAAAGATAATATGCATCAGTTTTTGAGATCGCTAAGTACCTAGTTAACTGAAAAGAAAACTTTGGTTCAAAGTATGAGTATTATTTTTTTTAAAAAATCAAATAAAGGACTAAAAATCCTTCCTCGGAAAGAACCAGGAAGAATATTTTACATTTGTAAACACAAGAATGACAGTAGTTGTTACAAAACATTCTACACAATAAAACGTTTCCTTTTGTTTCACCTATTCCAAATTACTCTAAGAATAATGAAAAGATTCTCCACCTCGACCCTCCTTTACTCTTATTCCCTATTCACATGCTTTCTCCTACATTATCAACTACTTTTCATTTTTTCTGAAAATCTTTCACATTTCAAATCAAAAGCAGAATTATCTACATTAAACATTAATGTTCTTTCCATCCTTGATAATATATCCTGGAATCATATCAGATCTTCTACCTGTATTTAGTATTTTTACAAAATACATTTTGAATAAGTAAAACATAAGGAGAGCAAAAATATTTACAACTAAGAGGAAAGCAGGTATTAACGGATGTGAATACCTACGGTACACCACACATTCTCACTGTACAGACTCTAATATTTTCCCTAAAAAAAAATCAAAATATGTGACATTACTTACCCTTTCCAAAAAGCAGATGAGGAAAATGAATCTCAAAAAAAGATTACTCAGCTGGGTATGGTGGTGAGTGCCTGTAATCACAGCTACTTAGGAGACTGAGGCAGGAAGATCACAAGCTCAAGGTCAGACTGTGCAATTTGGCGAGGGCCTGTCGCAAAATAAAAAGGAAAAAAAGGGCTGGGGACATAGCTCAGTGGTAGAGCCCTTGCCTAGCAGGTATTCAATCCCCAGCATCCCTCCCGCAAAAAGTTTACTCACCTCATGTCAGTGCTCAAGGGATGATCTGACTTCACAACGGATACACTCATCCCAAAGTCAATACCACTGTACCCACAGTGAAATACACCTTCTCATAAAAATTTCATTTCCTTTTATATTTTGTAAAATAACTGTATCCATTACTCCAACAAGAAGAACTTGTGATATGCAACCAAAACAACTTTTTGCATACCACTTCCTTTAGTTTTCCTGCTGCAATATGTAATGTCCCTGAACTTTTACTCAGGCAAACCCATGACTCTGGCCACTTCCCAATTATAAACACAATTGAGTTTAGAACTGATAGGTCTGTAATCTAAGCATCACGTTTTCATTCAAGGCTGCCATGCCTCCAGCTTTCTAGCTCTGCCTGCTGCTGCTGCAGGCTAGCCCTCTGCAGTACAAGAGGACTGTGCTTTTAGCCTCCCCTCCCACCCTGCTAGCCCCGGGTCAATAAAGGGTATAGCACAGCATTGTCAAGGGCTGAAAAAAAACATGCAAAGCTGACTCTGTCAAAGAATGCTTCCAGTGAAGCTCTCACTCACCTCATCACTGGAATCTCACTCCAATTCCTGTGATGCAGGCAGAAGCATTTTCCTCCCTATCCCACCCACCTTCCATCTACCCTACTCTTCCGGCTTTCTCTCATTAATGAGCCTCACCTGGTCCATGGGAAACAGACCCCTGCCTCAAAAGCAATTGGGAAGACACATTTGGGAAAGCAGGACAGTTTCTCTTTCACTCTTTTAACTGTCCAGCCATGAGTGAGACAGGCATCAATCTACCGTGCTCCCCAAACTGCAGGAGTTACACCGTTAGCTCCCCAAATACTCACCCTAAACCCTTCATCTTTACTTGAGGAAGAGCACTCCCCATCCTTCCCACAAAGATGGGAAAAGATGGAGGAGATTCACAGTGTACCAACAACTGTTTAAAAACTGCCAATCTTTAAAAATTCTTTTCTAATTCCTACTTTCTGAATACTTTTATATCAACAAATGGAATAGGTATTAGATGTCACAACATCCATTTTCTGACTTTTTTTTACCAAGCCTGCATAGTGTTCTTAAAACTAATTCTAGAAATGTGCATCTACTGATTTAGGGTCAGAGTAAGAGTCTTATTTTAGCAGCTTCTTGCATAATATATTTTATATTTTCTAAGTTTTCCATAAAATAAAATGAAAATCCACAATCCCAATACAATTAGCCACTGTTAACACTTCATTTGTGTAAAATTTGTCATCAGAATAATTTATTTTAAAATCCCATACAAAAATACATCATTTACATAACTTCATGGAGCAATCTGGTTTCTCACATAATTTAAGTATGTCTTTCAAACACCAAATTTCTACTAAATCAATGCAGTAGTGGTGGTGTTTCCGGATCCTGTCCACTCTGAAATTTCCCCAGAGATTAAATTTAATCCTTTTGAAATTAAGCATAATAAAATTAAGTCTCAATGTGATTTTAAACCATATATTCATTTATATAAACCCACCTACAAGAAAAATGTGACTGTCGAGAGTTTCTGGTAATTTCTGGATTTAACGTACACTTGCGGATGAGAAATGTTTCGAAGTTCAGCTGCAGTTCCACAACAGCCAGTTAAAGTATCTTAGGCTTCATCAAGGGTTACAGATTAATTCAGAAAATACAAAAGACCAAAGGATTCCTTTACTAGTATGGTAAAACTAAACTTGCAGCAGGGATTAGTCCTTGTATGATTGCAAATGAAATTTCCTATCATCTCACATACATTTTCTGCCTCCATATTTTCTGCCTATCACCAACTGACAAAAACTTAATCTAGCCAGGGATTTAGCTCAGTGGTTCCACCGCCTACCTTTCAAGCATAAGATCCCGAGTTCGATCCCTAGTACCCAAAAAAAAAGTTAATCTGACATTTTACAGATTTATAAAAATGACTGGTAGCCAGATGCGATTAATGTCTGTAATCCTACCATTTGTAAGGTCTAGTTCAAGGCCAGGCTTGAGATCCTATCTCAAATAGATCAACCTCTATCCACCCCCAAAAATCCCAGAGTAGGAGATTCATTTTGTAAAAGCTTCCCACATAATTTGCTATTCATTCACAGAGCACACATTGTAAAAATGGGTTATAAAGTCATCTTTCCAAAGATGCAATGAGAAGTAAATTCCATTTAAACACGCTACCAAGAAAAGGACATTCATAGTTCTTTGGTCTTGGATGTTTATGTAAGTGAAAACTCATAGAATTACAAAAGTGCCTGAAGAAGGAAAAATAATTGGTTCTCTCTTAAAGCTGACAATAAGTGTATTCAGTGAAAAAGTACACAAGAACAATGAGTGTAGGCAAATACTGATGCATCTTTATGTACAAATGTTGAGTGTATGTGTGCTCCTAGAACATGAATGTGTGTGTAAACATGACATTCACCTAACAGTGACTAGCCAGGCAGTGGTTCTGGCTTTCTTCTCTTGGTTTTCTATAGTTTCAACTTCTAAATAAATGTAAGCAGGTATTTTTGTAAGAAGAGAGTCACTTTTGTTAAAATATGGTATTAAAAACTACAAACACCAGCCAGGTATCATGGTACACACATAAGATCTCAGCACTCTGGGAAGATGAGGCAGGAGTACTAAGTGTGAGCCTGGCCTGGGGAACTTAGTGGGAACCTGTCTCAAAAAAAAGGGCTGGGAATGTAGCTCAGTAGAAATGCTGTGAGATCAATCCCCAGTACTGGGGGTGGGACAGACACATCTATAGTCATTAAACCACATGGTACCAGCAAATCATACATTCATAGATGGATGAAACAAACATCCAAGCCCAGAAATACATCCATACATCTGTTATCAAGTGCTATCAAACTGATGCTATCAAATGATTATCAACAATGATGCCAATTCCATACAGGAAAGGACAGCATTTTCAAGAAATGGCAGTGATACAAATGCATATCTCGATGCAAAAAGATAAGCTTCATAAAGTTAATTACAAATGGATCATAAGAAAAAATAAAAACACAAAAATTTTAGATGAAAACTTAGGAGTAAATCTTATAATATTAGATAAAGAGTCCCTCAATGAAAGCACCATTCCTAGAAGTCAAAAAATAAAATGGAGTCCATCAAAACTCAAACCTTTATACCATAAAAGACATCATTAAAAATATAAAAAGACAAGCCATGCACTAAGAGAAAATATTTGCAAATCATGTATCTGATAAAGGGTTTGTATCCAAAATATATAAAGAACTCTTACAGACAGCCCAAGTATAAAGCATATGTCAATAAAATGATTGTAAAAGACAATGAACAAAAGATTAATACATAACTATGCTTACTAGAGAAAGCATTAGATTTTTCTAGAAGCAAAACCAAACATCAATGATACAACAAAACTGTATGGAATGAGAAGATCCATTAAAATAGCATGCCAAAATATACAGACTATTGTCTGTATGACTTTTTAGTAGAAGACTTCTAAAGGTCACCAGAACACATATTTTCAACCTGATTAACTATTAGCCCCACACATCTACCAAGAAAGATTTTCACCAAGAAAAAGCTATCTGTTGCTACTGTATTGTGTCCCCCAGCTACTCAAGATTTTAATAGGAAGATAGCCTACAGACAGAAAGGGAGAGGGAAGGGAAAGAGGATTTTTTTTAAAAATCAAGCTATAATGTCCATGTAACCACTCTCCAAGCTGACTGTAAACTGCAAGAATTGCAAATGTGTACTAAGAAAAACCCAAAAATACACGTGTGTACATACATATTTTACAGATAGACAGACATGCATATTCCTATACCAGAGATTTCTTTTTAAAAAGAAATATCCAAAACCTGCTGAACGTTCTTTGGACAGAAATACTGAAAAGTCACATTCAAGTGGGGAGGAAATGGCCAGCAGTTAAGTGAATTCTGCCCAGCAGTCTCCTTTCCATTATTTCCAACTAATTCATAAAAAAGGGTGGTTTACAACTCCACGTTACAGAGAGTGAAGGGAAAGGATGTGGTTACAGGAATTAGCTACCAGACTTGAGCAACAGAACCCTGGTGGGAGAAAAACTTCTGGGATTAAGCACCTCCAGGAAGCTGTTTAGCCCTACTTTACAACCAGGTCAGTTTCCTGTGTTTGTTCACCTCTAACTTTTGAGACCCAAGCAAGATCCTAGAAGAGACCTGAGAGAGAAGATGTAGGACTTCAGGAGAAGTTTCACTTGCAGACCTCAACTAAGATGAATTTTGAAGTGCTTAGACATTTTTTAAAATTATTTAAATGAGAGCCAGTAGCTCACACGTGTAATTCCAGCACTCTGGGAGGCTCAGGTGGGAAGATCACAAGTTCAAATCCAATCTGAGCAACTTAGCCAGCCCTTTTCTCCAAATAAAAAACAGGCCAGGGATTAGCTCTGCGGCACCATGCCTGCCTTCTAAGTGCAAGGTCCTGAGTTCAATCCCTGGTACCAAAAACAAATAAATAAATGGGCTGGGGATGTAGTTCAGTGCAAAGTCCCTGAGTTTAATCAACAGTACCACACAATCAACCAACCAATAAAATAAACACCTACTCAAAGTAGAAAAGCTAATATCGGTCTTAAATAAAATTCCATTGAAGCAGCCTACGTGTCCATCTACAGATGAAATGACAAAAGAAATGTGGTATTTATATACAGTGGGGTACTAGTGTACCATAAAGAAGTTTAAATTTGAGTCACTTGCTGGTAAATGGATGTACTTTGAGATTATAATGAAAAATAAAATAAATCAGACTCAGAAGGTTAAAATACCATATGGTTTCTCTTATGTATACCAGAAACCCAAAATACAAATAAAGAAAAAAAAATAAAAGATAATAGAAAGTAGGAAGACAGATTTTGTTTAAATGAGATCAACAGAAGGATGGAAGCAAGAGGGGAGGAAAAGGGGATGAAAAAAAGAATTATGATGTGTTCCATACATGTACCAGCTCCACACAGGGATGTGATCACTATGTGCGGCAAACATGTGCTAACAAAAATAAAAACTGAAAAAAGAAGAATCCTATACCATTATTGCTTTGAAAAAACACTTTCCATGACTTACAGATTTAAAAAAGAAATTAAATTTCATGTAAAATCATGTATTAAGAAAACATACACTATTTTTTAAAGTTACTTATGAAGGACACTGGTGATTAGCTAAAACAAAGTTCCGAGAAAATATGTATTTAATACACTAACAGACTATTAAGAAAGGGTCAGTACCACATACCAAAGAAATACTGGCCAGTTGTCCCCATCACACACGCCATCCTGCAACTTTGCACACCCATTTTAAAGGGTTGCCAACCATAGGCTACATATTTTGACTACCGCTTCAACACACTGTTCTATAAATAAAAAAGAAGCTTTTTAGTTTAAACTACATTCACATTTTTAACACACGAAGTCCCAATTTCCAAGTGATTTCCCTAACGTATTAGGCTTTGATTCTCGGGCACTGACTTTTACTCACAAGCAACTCAGAACTATGTCTAAAGCTAAATGACTTTACATTTCCAAGTTAAATTCATGTACACTCTGACCCAAATGAATGGAATAAGTAAAGTTGACTTCTCTGTACTTTCAAAAACAACTTGGTAAACTATTTATGCAATACCAGAAGAGAATAAAAAGAAAAATACCAGAAGATATTAAGTATGTAATATTTAATATACAATAAATTCAAATGTAATTAATCTTCAGCAAATAATATTTTAAATACTTGTTTATAGACAATAACTACAAGAATAAATTTATAAAATGCGAATGGGTGAAAAATACTCCTAACTTTTACAGGAGAGAGGGAGGGAGGGAAACTACACGTTTAAATACCTTCTCATTAGGATCTCTTATACTCCTAAATCTATACTGTCCATTTATATCAAGGAAGAGAAATGACACATGCCTGTAATCCTAGCTACACGGGAGGCCAAAGCAGAAGCAGGGGGGACCCAAGTTCAAGGCCAGCCTATGTAACTTAGTACGACCCTGTTTCAAAAATGAAAAGGGTTGGGTATATAGCTCAGTGGCAGAGTTCCATATAATATGGAAAAATGCCTCACTTTAAAATGTTATGGTTGCCAGGGATTTAGCTCAGTGGTTCCACTGCCTGTCTTGCAAGCAAAAGGTCCTGAGTTCGATCCCTAGAACCAAAAAATAAAAAATAAAAATGTTATGGTTAATTAACATCATATTCTTGTTAGAATTTGGCAGAATTTTAAGTTGAAAACTATAGTTTAATATAATTAAAGCAAAATAATCTCATGCCTTATACTCCAAGGTAGTTTTCTCATATTCCATTTTAATGTCCCAGATATTCTTAAAGGCCACATACAATTTTTCTCAAATCACAAAATGTCTGAACATGCCAGGCATTAATTTATGAGTAAATGTTATTGGAGCTGCCATCTTAGCTTAGAAAAAATTAATCTCAAAATTCTACCAAGGTCATTACATTTCCAGATGTAGGAAATAAGTGTCAATAATAATATGTACCATGTTCTTACTACTGGACAAGAACCTTTTCTGAAGTCAAATTTAGTGAGGGAAAAATGTACATATTTGGGAAACAATTCTGTTTCTTTTCTGCTTATGTTGCAAGGAAAGGTACTAACTGCCCTTTGCTCTAGCTCTAGACTATCTTTTCCAAAACCTCTGTACAGTGAACAGCCTTGAAAAATAGTGTTTTCTCGAAGAGCAAAGGAGGCATGCCTTCTGAGTAGTGCAATGAATACAATGCATCCCTCCAGAGCAAAGAACAGGCACATAAAAGACTTGAGTTTCCTAACCTCAGAACTTCTATCCAATAAAGTAGCTCACTGAGGGTCCAAGTCACCCCACACACAAACTCAATTAGCACAAATGCCAATACTCTGGCTGCTGCTATTGTAGAGAAGAATAAACTGTCCTGCATTTCTGATACAAGAGTTTCATGTCTTCTACCAGCATCTTGAAAATGTGAAAACGTTAGCATGCAATACGATATAAACTCAGACTACCTGGACCTCATTTTTGTCATCAAAGCCAAACGCTGAGAACCATGGCTTTATGATAGAAAGGATAAAGGCCCTGGGGACCTTACTCTGGAAAGTAAGAAGATACTCTTATTGAGAAGTGATCTTAAACTAATGGTACAGAGAAGGGAGGAGTACGGATACCCTTTATCAAAACCACTAAATGTCCTACCTGAATTAATGTTTAGAAACTGAGCAGTAAGAAGTAACTTGAAATTGGCAACCCAAATGGTGGCTTGGCTGTTCACTCTCCCTAGGGTTCGTGGAGTAAGAAACATGCCATGACAATGGGCCAAGCCTCTTGACCCACGTAAAAGGCAATTGGTCTACCAAGGCAAGGACTATTCCAAGCTAAAATAGATGCTGTAAGTATGATGGCCTTGCTGCCAATTACAGGGCTTTAAGTAGACCAAAAGCTTTAGAAGTTCCTTTGGTTGCACAGAGAGGGAATGAACACAAGTGAATGCAAAGCATTGACTACTGGCACAGCTGCTCTCTCCCTCCACACCCCAAGACCCTTCTCTGCTTCCAACTCCCAAACTCTTCCCATATAAGGAGAAAAATGATTAGGGATAATAAGGCTGAGGACTCCTTGACTCTTAAATAGGACTGAAGACAAGATACACCCATCTGAGGTTGCCCAGGGGTACTTTAAGAAAGAAATCACACAGGCACTGAACTCACCACCCCATCTGGTCCTGTGGGCATGAGACACCCAGGTTCAGCTGACAGGTTCTGGGCCGGGCTTCCAGTGAGTTAGGAATACAAGCCTGATCTATGGGTGGGGTTCTTCAGACCAACTCAATGCATGGTCATTATCTCTGCATCCTACTGTACAGTAAGCGCTGATGTTACATACTTACACTTTCCTGTCCTAGATGCACCAGAATGGGTTCTTCCCACAAAGAAGAGGTACAGTGGTGCCTTGGTTCATGAACAATTTGGTTTGCAAACAAAAGCATTTGACAATGTTCTTATGTTTGTCTGCAAACTCTGTATCAGATGACAAGCATGTGCCCACCCCTTTCTCGCACAAACACAAATATGGCCATCTTTTCCAAAATCATGGAAAAACTTAAGTTTGTGAAAAGAGGTGTCAGTGTGTATGCAGAAAGTGCTGCTTTGGGACCCCACTATCCTGATCCCCCCCTCACTTTTTTCTTTTGATTTTTTGAGACAGGGTCTCACTATATAGAGTCTGACCTGGAACTCACTATGTAGCCCAGGCTGGTCTCGAACTCACTGCAATCCTTCTGCCTCAGCCTCCCAAGTGCTGGGATTACAAGCGTGCACCACCACACCCGGCCTGATGTCCATTTTGAGCTAGCTGTCCCTGTGACTCGTGAGTTCACTGACTGGAGCATCCAGCAAAGCTGGCAGCCTCCACCAAGGGACACTCATCATGGCTTTGAACTCTGCCTCCCTGGCACAGCTTTCTTTCACATGTACCTCTTTAGAAAACCGGCCCCAGGCTTGTTTCTCTGCTCTCATGGAAACTGAATGCCTGACTCACGAAGGCCTGGAGTCTCCAGCCTGGTATTACTCTTCTGAGGCGGGTCAGCTCACACTCATGACTAACAGTGTAGTAAGTCAATGGAAAATGCTTACTTAAAAGCACCTTTGGTTTAGCCTTAGCCTCAGGCAACAGCACCTCAACTTTACAAGAAAAAGTGGCACCCAGCTCTTTATTAGCCCCTATTCTGCCACTTGAAGCAAAGTTATTGGCTCAATCCTCTACCCAATAAATCATCAAATCTTACAAATTAAACACCACCTCCTTTTATCAAAAATATAGATCATTATCAGTTTTCTTGGCCTTTAGCACCGCCTGTCTCCCTGTTCCAATCTTACTTCACCACCAACCCATTCTCTACCAGTAGAAAGAACAGTTATCAAAAAGGTAACTGTAATATTTTATTCTTCCTCTGTTAAAACCCTGTAATGGCTTCCCCACTGCCTTCAGTTCAAACTGCGCCGAACTGATTATCGTGACTCAGGCAAATGGCCTTACGCTTCACTTCTTTAGCTTCACCCTTCCCACTCCTCCTTACATTCCAAATTGCTGACACACAGAACCGGTATCAGTTTCTTACTTGACCTCTCATACTTAGGTTTTCTGCCATTCTCTCTTCCTACCCACATGTACTCTCCCCTTTTGCCTAGCCGGCTCACTGTTTAAGTCTGTTTAAGTCTCATTTTAAATGACATTACATTAATGGGGGGGGCTATCCTAGCTCATTAAAATAATAGGTACCTATGTAACCCATTATCACTGAAATCATACTGTCTACTTTTTTCTATCTTCTGTTACAAGAAGGGACTGTCTGTCAGGTGTGATGTGCACCTCTGTAATCCCAGCACTTGGGAGGTTGTAGCAGGAGGATCGCAGTGAGTTGAGGCCAGGCTGGACTACACAGGCAGTTCAAGGTCAGCCTGAACTATGTAGTGAGACCTGCCTCAAAAAAAAAAAAAAAAAAGGTTTGGTCTAAACTAGCATTCAGTATAACCTGGATTACCTGAGAACATGCAATTTATAACTGGAAGTATTCTAGACATGATGGAGTGTTATTAGTCGAGGATTTAATACACATCACACATAACACACAAAGTGGAATCCACAAGTAGAAATTACTATATGGCAGAAAACAACTATATGTGGTCCAAAACTTCAATGTCACATACAATACATACTATTATACCTCTATCTTTTCAAAATAAACACCTACAAAATGGTATGTTTGCATTAAATATTCTACTTAAACAAAATCACCCAACAGTGGGTCTTTGAAAACAATCATTCTGAGTATGGTCCCATTATTCGGAAAGGAGGGTACAACACTATATAAGAAATATATACTTAATAAAATTACAAGAATGACTATCCTGGGGCCAGGGATTTAGCTCAGTGGTTTCGCCACCTGCCTTGCAAGTGCAGGGACCTGAGTTCGATCCCTGGCACCAAGAAAAAAAACAATGACTACCCTGTTTAAAAAGTTTTAGAAATTCACCCATTTATTTGTCTTCCATTTAACCTCATGAATGAGAAAGGGGTGAAGCCACAGCTAGACAGTAGGAAAGTATAATCTTATATATGCTCAAAGAAGAGTACAAAACAAGTAGACATCCACCCTGTGTGGTGGCTGGAAAAAGTTTTGAGATTTGTTTTAAGTTACCCTATAAATACAAAATATGAAATATAGGTCAAAACTCAAATAAGTACTTAAAATTAAATTGCTGTAAAGATTATGAGCCATTTATGCCTGGGTTCAAATGCTAATCTTCCACATCCCACTTCGGAATGTACTTACCCCTCTGTAATGGGGTGACTGTGAAGATCAACGGTCTTACAACACTGCCTGTCTAGTAGTAGGCACTGTACAAGTTCTGGTTACTATTTACTCAACACCACCACTGAAATACTAAGTTACTGTTGTACTACCAGATTATTCTTTGAAATATTAACCCAATTTAATGAAACGATGCCAAACCAAGATGAGCTCTTACATCCAAGCATTTTTATGCTGACTTAAAAACTTTAAATGCATAAGAAATTCCCTGAATTGACTACTTTTCATAAATGCCAACCAGATACATATATCAAATACCCATTCTAAATAAACAAACCCATTTTACAAACTAAAGTACAACACAAAATGCCATGCCTATTGTACTTTCTCCCCTAAAGATCTCCAAAAAACCAAATACCATAATCTTCAAAATATGCAAGATACTCAAGAAAACTGCAGGTCAGAGCAATGAGCATCTTTCTCTAAAATTTGTCACATAATCACAAAATGCTGTCATACAGTTCAAGACTCTTTGACCTTGCACTCATTAACTAGTTCAAAACATAGAGTATCCAATATGCACCAGCAGAAACTACCCTAAACCCTGATGTAGTAGCAGAAAAAGAGAAGCCAATAAAAGTAAGAGGCATGCCACCAGTTACATAATTAAATATTTTCCAATATTATAGTCTTGTTTTTCTTAAACAGTGAAAGAAACATAAGCTCTTACAGATGAATGCATCAATACTTAATAAACTGAGTTAAATAACCTTGTGACAACCCAGTATTTTCCCCAAGGAGACTAAGCATAAAATAAGTACCTCTCTACTTCTCCAGCAATTATTTACTGAATAAAAATAAATGTCCGTTTCAAATGAGTCATTAACAATCTCAAGTGTACCACCTAACTGTACTACTTTTTGACCCATTTACTTTTTCAAAGTTCAGAGAAACAAATTTTGAGTTCCATTAAGCTAAATATTACCTGCAATCCATCAAAAATAAACTGCCCTCATTTATATGTACTCAGCATATTTTTGCTGGGGGAGCTAGCATCAACTTACTAATCGTATCTTCTTTTGATCAACCACCTTTGAAAAAAATCTAGCCTATACCCATTTACAGAGGAGCTACAGTTTATACTGTACATCCAATGACATTTTACAAAGCAAGAGTTTCCTCAAAGGCAACCACATCACTACTAAATTTTAAAAATTTTTAAATATCTAACAAAACTATTCTGCAAAAAAAAAGTTGCAACCTTGACTGTTGTTGAAAGATCTTAACTGCTGCTGTTATTCACAATCTAAAGAGACAAACAGCCAATACCTGTTCACTAGAAAAAAAAAAGAGCCATTAGGATAAAAAAAGTTATTACTATTGATAAATGGGCATCATCATACTGACCTGCAGGGAGGTGTGCCTTAGAACTAAGACCCTCCCTTGGGAGTTATTAGGGACTATGAAAGTGTGCGGGGCGGGGAGTGCTGTCATTTCGTTTAGTGACAGCAGTTCTAGTGAACTGCAACACTTTACAAACGGGCTAGCAAATAAAGTCCAATCATCAAGTCACTCTAGATAAAGCTTCTGCTTATACTACTAAACACAAAGAATTAAAAGGAGCACAGTGCTCTCCTTGAGGGGTATTAGTCTAAAATGATCTGCAATAAAAAGGCACCAAACACCCAAGTGACTGAAATCCCTGCAGCCACAGAAAACAGCCCTCTGGAATGCCAGTCTGCCAAAGTGCAAAACTCACACACGCTCCTCACATGGCATTTAGAGAAGTGAAAGGTATTCGACTCTCTACACTCCGGGGGGGGGTGGGGATCTAATCGGATTCCAAAACCTTCGCCCTCGCCAGAATGTCACTCCGGGGTACCCGCATGTCCTCAGTCCGCCTCAGCCGAGAGCTCTCGACAGACGTCGCAAACGGACGCGACAAAGTCTCACCAGCACACAGCACTAACAGGTGAGGCCGAAATCGGGCACGGGCGGAGGGAGAGGACTCGCCAGCTCCGTCGGACCCGCGCAGGGCAAGCCCCCGAAGCTCTGGGGAGGAGGACACGATGCGGCTCCGCCTCGGGCGGCCACGAGGTCACCACGGAAGAAGAAAAAGAAAAGCGGGACTCGGCGGGA
>NW_022900917.1:72672097-72725305 GCF_012274545.1 Fukomys damarensis
ACCCGGATGTACAGGGTAACGGCGCGGAGGGGGAGGGGGATGCCAGGAAGTGAGGGCGCCAGGACCTG
Source organism: Fukomys damarensis (assembly GCF_012274545.1). NCBI lineage: Eukaryota > Metazoa > Chordata > Mammalia > Rodentia > Bathyergidae > Fukomys > Fukomys damarensis. The sequence goes on from NW_022900917.1 coordinate 72,672,166, forward strand.
TCGGGCCGTGCGCATGCGCCGCGCCCTCCCCTCAAGGTAAACCCTCAGCCCTCCTCCGCCGCCCCTCCTCCACGCCCCTCCAGAAAGGGGCGGGGCGAGGCGGGAGACAGGTGGTCGCGCGCACGCGGTTGCTGAGCGAGGACAGCAAGGGGCGCGGCCAGCCCCTCCGCGCCCCCGCCCTCCTTAAAGGGACAGTAGCTCCGCACCGCCCTCTTCGCGCCGGGTTGGGGTCTTCTCACGGTGCTCCGGGAGATGAGGGTCAGGAGTGGCGGCCCTGCCTTGCCTTCGGGAGGGCCTGGAAAGGCGAGAACTGGGACTCCGGACCTGCAGACGAGGCTCGGCGCTGATCTCCGCGGAGCGGCCACATTCCGGCGCCTCACGCGTGAAAAAAAAGCCGGGAGGGCGCTGCCCCCTTATCGCGGCGCGGCTTATCGCGAAGACGCCCTTGAGCGGTGTTCTCTGATCCGCCCCGGAACGGCAGTCCGACGCCTGAGAGATCGGGCCGCGCCACGCACCGCGCTTCGGGTGCGCCAGACCCGCGCCCTGGGGTCCTCTGTGCCGAAACGTCAAGGGGGCCTAGGGGCGCAGCCACTTAGTCACCTCCCTGATTCTCCTGGAACATGAATGCCCCTTCTCCTTACGTATAAAAACAGAACATGTCATCTAATTAGCTGGCCCCAGTGTGCCAAGGGCCCAATTGAAAATCCCAGAGAAGTATGGACTTTCCAGGAAAATGCATATTTGAACGCCAATCGCATATGATTTCAGGTTCGTGGACAAAGGGATCTTACTTAAAAAGCCCTATTCATGAACTCCCACCCTAGTCAAAGAGGTGCCATCCCACAAATAATTGCCTTCCTAGAAGGGTTGTTGCCCCAAATATTGAAGGACAGTTTTACCTTATTTGGCCTGCTTTTCTCTTGGATTACATAGACTAAAAAGTATGCAGTATGGTATATATTACATAGAAATTTAAGGGAATCCTGGAAGGACCACGGCTTTCTCAAGGTACACATTAAGGGCAAGAGTCCAAGGCCTCAGACCTTTAATGACATTTCAGGAGGATTTGGAGATTCCATACTAGGTCGATTATAATTTTCATCAATTCTCATTGAACTGAGGAGTTGGTTTTACAAGTAGATGGAACTCCAAACCCTAGAAGTTGGTTCATTTGTCTGACACACTGACACCCACTGCTCCATCGTAGCCACTGTCCTCACTCTGAACCAGAGGAAAAGTTCACGCACTTGCCCAGTCCTGAAATAAGAGCTCTAACCAACCTCACCCAACCTCCCACCAAAACTGGGAATTTCTCCCACAGTATCAACACCTGAACATCCACTTCAGCTGGAATACTCCAATTACAGGGTGCTCATTACAGCAACTGTCAGCCTCCTCTACCTGTGAGGAACCTCACCTTTTACAGAGGACAAATCAGGTACCCAGTACTTTTCATCCGCTGGTCCTAGATTTGTCACTGGGGAAACAAGACATACATGACACGTGCCCAAAGAGCTCATGGTCCAGCAAAGAAAATGGTAACCATAAAATGGGGAGTGTCCTGAGCAGACAGTAGAAAAACTACCCAGAGTCACTTTTCTCCTTTTCAGCCCAAAACCTGTTCCAGGCCAGAATGAGAAGTAAACTCTACTCTGTTACCCCAAGGTCTAGCTCCTAAAAGACCTTACAGGAAGTGCTGAATGTCTTCCTCTACAATCCTTTCTTCATCATTCCGCATAAGTGCAATCACGTTTCAACTGAAGTCAAAGCTTTTAAAGTTTCATATTGCAAAAATAAGCAGAAGGACACCAAAAAAGATGTTTTACACAAGAGCACTGGCTTCTCAGGAAGGATACAATCACTGTGATTGGCCAGCATCTCCAGGGTCCTTAAGATGTGCCAGGTGCTACACTAAGCCTTAACTTGCATTTCCCACTTTGTTCTTCCCAGCTATCCCATATGGTACTATTTTCCTATCCACTTTATACAGGAGGGGGCCTGAGGCTCAGTGTGTGACACATCCAGGATGTGAACCCAATCCGTGAATGTCTGTTTCTCCATTTATACTGTTGCCTCTGTCTACGTTCTTCAGTTTCAAAAGAGCCTGTTGCTTTCCATAAGTGCTATATTCTTTGAATTTCTTATTTGTTATACATACATTTTAAAACCTTATGGATAATAAACTTTTGTCTGATCACTGACTCATTCAGTCAGCACACCCTTTCTGCACCTCTCCGATGTCCTAGGCAGCAGGCCAAGGGTCTAGTATGGAAGTCAGTAAGATGTGTGGGGCTCAGAGTGTACTAAGAGGAAGGCTGTAACCTTGCAATTGCAAAACATCCTGATTTGTTGTAATTTACCAAGGCAGACAGAACCCACTCTCCCTGGTACAGGTATGAAGGATGGGGCCTTTGTACTGGTCCTTGAGGAGGAAGAAAGATGAGAGAGGAAAAGGTACAAGGGCAGACAGGAATTGGTGACACACTAAGAATAAGACAAGTGACTAAACTGTAAAGAACATCATCTGCCATGCAAAGGCATTTGAACTTGACTCTGAAAGTAATAAAAAGTAAAGAGAAACTTCCGATCAAGGGACAAACAAAATCAGATATGTTTCCTCTAAAATTGACTTGGACTGTAGTATCCCACATAGACTTCAGTGGAGGACAGAAAGGAGGCCAGCAGAATGGCTAAAAGCTGCAGAGGGGTGTGCGTGATGGCAATGATTGATAGACGGGCTGTGGGTGTACCTTGCCTGGCAGGCACAAGGCCCTGGGTTTAATCCCCAGCACTGCCAAAAAGGATGGTGATATTTTCCCATCCCAGCACACAGTCATACAGTGTCCATCCCCTTTCTCTGACTTTCATCAATGTAAATGCACATTGCTTTAGCTGGCATCTTTGGCTTTGTGCAACTATTTCCCAACACCTTTCTGTATTTATACAACACAGTTGCACTTATCATTCTAACAGCTGCAGAATATTTCATCATGTTGAAACAGCTGTGTTTTCTTCAGTTGCTAAAGGTCCACCCTGTCATGCCTGGCCTATCCTAGACTCACTGGGTTCTAGGCATTTTGCAAGGGATAAGCTGGGCCAGGAAAGAGCCTTTGGGCCAAAAGTGTTGGAAAAGTGTGGCCTGAGGGCCAACAGAGCTACAACTCCCTGGGGAGAAGCTTAGGCAGCTGTTTTGCCCCATTGCCCCATTCAGTACTTACTATACTGTACCTAAAGAATAGTTTTTGTTGCCTCTCCAGTCCCACATTTTGATCTAACATTCAGATTTTCTCAACCACTTCTCCCTTTTTTTTCCCAGATGAATGAGTAGGGATGATTCTGAGTATCACCACCACAGCAGTTTCCAGGCCAATGGCTAAGACTCCACTGGTGCCTTCTAATGAGAGTCCAGTGAATACTTAATGAATGCAGAAGGTGGGCTGGGAGGCTTGAGAAGCCCCTGGGTCAGGCTATGAGCTCGTTCCACCCTGAAAGATAAGAGACATCTCGGCTGCTATCAAGAGCCAGGACCCAAGTTCGATCCCCAGTACCAAAAAGAAAAGAAAAGAAAAAAAAAAAGCCAGAGCCAAGTATGGTGGGGCCCACCTGTAATCCCAGCACTTGGGAGGCTGAAGCTGCCGGATCGCTGCAAGTTTGAGGCCAGCCTGGGCTACACAGTGAGTTCAAGCGAGCCTGCACTAATAGGGAGACTCGCTCCCCCAGCCTTTCATCCCCAGCCTTTCATCCCCCAGCCTTTCAAGTGACCTGCAAGCAGGAAAAGGACCCTAGTGGCTCCCACTGCCTTTTTAGAACCTCAAACTTTCTGGTCTCTTCCTGTGGCTATTTCTCCGCTTTCAGTTCAAAGAGGTCCTACCCATCCCATTCCTAAAGATAACCCCCCATCCCTTTCATGTCATTGTTTTTCTTCTTTTCCTTCCCAAACTGTAATATGTTTTATTTGTTTATTTTTAGCTGAAAAATGTCACTTCCATGAAGGCCAAGACTGAGGCTGTCATGATCTCTACATCTCTGCCACAGTGCCCTGTCCTAGGAGACCCTCATGAATATGCTAAGGGATAAAAAGGAGGGCCTGAGCACTGAATGAGGTGCTCAGCCCCTACATTTTTTCCCTGATATGAGTAATACATATTGAATGCAGTGAAAATTTGAAAATACATATGAGCAAAAAGAAGAAAATATAAATACATATGATCCAACCAACCACCATGTGGATCCCCTTCCAAATGTTCTTTTATGTATCTAGAGAAAGAGAACACATCTTTTCATAAAAATGGCTCCCATATCTGAATAGTAATCTGCTGCGTTCCACCTGCCAGTGCGTCTTGGTCACCTTTCCTTAATATAGGACTTTAGCTACATCATTGTTAAAGGCCATATAATACTCTGCTGAGGATTCACACCAGGAAGTATTTGAGGAAGCAAGTTACAGTCAAGCCAAAGGGAAGGTTTCTTCAACGTCAACAAAGGTAAGATAATTTATTACAGGCTTCCCCTCCTGACAAACTTCCCACTTTGCCCCTCTGTATTTGTATTGCTCTGGCACTGTATTTCCCCAGAACTGTGCCCCCCAGTGCCCATTCACCACCTGGAGCTATTAAAGTCCCCATCACCCAGAAAAGCAAATCTGCTCCCAGCAGGAAAAGCTAAAGTGAGACAGGCGACAGGAATGACAAGTATGCTTGCTTGCCAAGCTTTGAACTGGAAAAAAAAAAAGGAAAAGACTTACTGCAGGCACTTTCACTGCTCCCTCCCAAGCCCTGCCCCAAGGTGAGTTTTTTCCCAGTGGCTATGGGCTGGCCCAGGGGCTGCTTCTGTGGCAAGCACTCTGCAGGCTAAAGCTCCGGCTCCAAGACAGACTTGCTGGCTGCAGAAAAATGCAAGAGGGCAGGCTCAGGATGTGCTGCCCTTTTCCACAAACAGCTCTTTCAGCACAGTATGCAGTTCAGCAGCTCTAAAGACTGCCCACTGGCATTTTCAACTCTGACAATCACATCCCTTCTACCAGCAAGGACACGGGACAGAGGATAGGGGTCACCTGAAGGCAACAGATGACACATAATCAGGGATGGCACCAGAACAATGGAGAGGAGAACTGGGGGGGCACTTATTTGTGCGCTTCACCCTACTGGGACCCCATACCCCAAACAGAACTAATCTCTGCTCTTTCGCCTCCATACACAGCACACCAGCAGAGTCAGATGGAAGCGTTAACTATAAAGGAATCCCTGATCCACTCAGCCTCATCAATTTATCAATGCTGCTTCTAAAAGATATTATTGTGTATTTTATAGGAACATCATAGGGAAGAAGACAAAACAAATTTGGTTTGAAATATGACAGAAGTACCTGTTACCACCAACACCCCTGATCAATTGCTTAGGTTCTGCTGGTACATGAGTTATAAAGTCATCTGTACTCATTTATACTTTGAGCCTTCCAGCCGCATTATGAAAGAGGCCTTCTGACTCTCTCTTGTCAGATGAGGGACAAAGAGCTGAAGTGTCCTGGCAGAGATCACAGGCTGCTATTGGTAGGAATAGGAGTCTGCCCCAGCCTTGGCAGGTGTTGGTCTCACATAACAGTTTTGCCATCCGTCCTGTCTCTCCCTTTCCCTTCATTCCATATCATCTGAATCCCTACTGTCCACACATCATGTAAAATGCTGCCCCACTCATCTCTACAGCACAAGGATCACTGTTACTACAAGGACGGACCAAACAGGAACACGGGAAACTGCCAACACGCAAACTGCAGTTCCATACAGTTCAACTTAATGTGAAAAAACTTGGCAAAACTTTAATGTTTGGCAAACTTCTAAATAAATGTGTTGGTGATCCTGAGGGGCTTCGACATGTGCCATTGGACTATTCAAACTTGGAATGCTGTAGATCACAGAGGCTGCGAATCAGTCAGGCCTCAGTGTTAAGCCCTGGATTTTCTCATTGGAAAGGAAGAAAGCGATGGTCCTCCTTGTCAGAAGAAAAAAATTATTTCATCGAAATCACTTAGCACACTACCTGGGCAAATGTAAGCACTCAATAAATATTAGCTTTATCATTTTATTATCAGTAAACTTGCTACTCTCATTAAGATGGTATTTGAATAAAGCTTCTCATTGCAGCACTATTTAGAACAAAAACCAGAAGCAAATTAAATTTCCCACAGTAGGGAAACAGTATAGTGAGGTTGTAAAAGAAGTATCATTAAAATTATTTTTTTAAAGAACCACAAAAACCAACAGGTATGGTGGAACATGCCTGAAAGCTCGGCACTCTGGAAGGCTGAGTCAGAAGAATCACAAGTTCAAGTCCAGCCTGGGCAATTTAGCAAGACCTTGTCTCAAAAAAAAAAAAAAGGACTAGGGATGTAGCTCAGTGGTAGTGTGTCCGTGGGTTCAAATCCCAGTACTGGGGGGTTTAAAAGAAACACCCTAACTAAATTATAAAAGTCCTTGAAGGTGTACAGTCTTATCATCTCTTTCCTCATCTCAGAAATAAAAGCTTTGTGCTCAGCGACTTACAAGCTGTCTCCAGATTTACAGAGTCCTACCATTCTGTGCAAACTGTCATCCACTGGCCTCAAGGATAATGTACAGCTAATGAACTCAGGAAGATAGAAATATGAGAAAATGTTTACATAAATCTTATAGATAATTCTATATAAATAATATGTGTGAACTTTATAAATTTTTATAAGTATAAAATTTATATAGATTTTAATAAGTTGATATTCCCATTCGGCCCTACTTTTTTGGTAAATTATCATCTCCCTACATAGTTTGTATCATATTTATCATCTCTATGAACTACACAGGACAGCAGAGATTTATATCTGGTTTGTTCCCTGATGTGTTCCCAGCCCTTGAAACAATGCCTGATACATAGTAGGAGCTCAGTTAACACCTACTGATGGAGAAAGAGGTGAATATTGTGTTAAAGATGAGAGTACGAAACTGTTTATATATCAGAACACTGTTCCTACACACTCCCATGGAAAACCAGTGAGCACAGAGAAGTAATTTTTTTTTTCATTTTCTGTTAAATATTTGAACAGTTCTATTGTTCAAGTGGATGTCAACCAAAAAGAGAAGATGTTAGATGGGAGGAAAGTAAAAGACAAAAAAGCAGATGTGACCCAGGGAGATGGAGAGAACACAAAAACAGCAGGAGGGTGGAAGCAGAGAGAAGACTCAGAGCTAGGATTACGCTGTTAATAGAATCTCAGGGACAGCAAGAAAACTAGGCAACGTGATGCCAATAAAGCAGACCGGTTTACCTTGAACTTTTAATTACAAGCTAATAGCTATTAAACTATTCTCTGGTGGATAGAATTTCCCCTATTAATGGCCTCCATCAACAGAAACTTTGATTAATTTGAGCACAAAGGGGCACTTGGAGCTGTTACACGATACACTTCCCCAGGGTCTTGAACCTTCTTTTGATCTGCTCCAGACTCAAGAAAGATGAGTTCCACACACCAAGGCCATCCAACAGGTCACAGATATTCTCATTCTCAGACTGGCCAACCATTCCATCTGGAGTCACATGCTGAGCCAGGCCCAAGAATGTAGGAAGAGCCTTCGCTTCCAGGAGAAGAAGGCTCAGTACCTTCCTCCAGTACAAAGCAACACAACTGCCAAATGAATGGTGATGACACATCCTATAAAACTCACAGGGAGAACAGCCCCCTCCAGTTTTGAGGGGTCACGGGAGGAGGGGGGGAGAGATTTCCGAGTGCTGTGTAGGCTGAAGGTTGACCCCTTCCTCTGTCCCTGACTCACACTCAGGGTCATATGTTGTTCTCAAAGCCCTGGCCCCCCAGCTGCCTCCCTGGGCTCTTTGTCATGTCAGCCCCTGGTTACACCGAGCAAACCGGGTCAGGGCCCTACTGCTAGCGCCCTCAGCACCCGCGGTGTCTTGCTTACGTCACACATTACCATGCCACCTTCGTGGCTCTTTTGTATGGTTCCTTAACACTGTGAGCTCTGTGAAGGCAAAGGCCAGGCTGCACTGTTGCTGCTATACCCCAGTGCAAGCACAGAGCCTGACCCAGTGCCTCACACAAGACATGTACACAATACTTGTGCAGTCAAAAGCCCAGTGGCATCGCCCATCCGTGGTTAGCCCAGGCCTTGGGTTTTAACCCCACTCTGAGTCTCACCGTGGCTACCGTCCTGGATCGCGAACTGGGGAAGCAGCACAGCAAGGTGGGGGTTGAATACTCCTTAAAAGTGGCTCAGTTACTAGCTGTGTGGCCTCGGAGCTGACATACAGAGCTTTGGACAAAGTAGTGGAGCCATAAATCAACTGTGAGCTGTAAGTGCACAAGAGTTTAGGTTCTCAAAGCTACAGAAGGAAAAGTATTGCATGAAGTTAGCAAAAAACAAAACAAAACATCAATATGGACCAAGTTTAACTGGTTTGTCAGAACACAGGTTTGATGAGCATGCATCCCCTCCCCAGTTGTCACACACAGGAACGCAAAGTGAGACATCACCCTGCCCAAGCTCTGGTCTTGTCTCAGCCCCAGTGGACTTGGATAAAATGTATTTATTTGGCATTTTTATGTCATTGGTGACTTTCAATTACAAGCTGCTTACATCAGAATCTGAGTGAATTACCAAATTTCAGAAGTGGAAACAACCCCCAACTTCACCATTTTACACTGACAAAACTGGAAGGCCCAGGCAGTTAAGGAATTTGTCCAGGAGCCCACGGGGGTTCCCAGGGCCACAATCAATTCCCTGGGGCCTCCACTCTGGGCCCAGAGTGAAGGTTATGGGTTTACACCTCCACTGAGAGATATGCTGAGTTCATTTTCAGTGGTCAGTCCAGAAGCAGAGGATAGATAATGGGAAAGAGGCAGATAGATGCTTTGCAAATGGGAAGGGGGCCAAGAGACGAAGTGGGAAGGGAGGGGAGGAAAAGCAGAAGTAAAAAGAGTGAAGACGTGTCATGCACATGTACCAGCTCCCCACAATGAATGTAATCAATATGTTTTGCAAACATGGGCTAATGATAATTTTTTAGATTAAAAAGAAAAACACCAAAGACAGTCTGGGTCACTGGAATATCATCAGAGTCCTGTCAAATATCTCTGATAAGCAATGTACAACATTTGGTATGGTGTCTAGTGTGACTTTTTAGGACACAAGGGGGTCAATTAAATTATTATACCACAAATCTCTTCCCTCATTGGAAAAATGTTAGGAGATGTGTGTGCCACATGACAACAAATGGAAATGCAGGCCCAGTGGGATTTCCTGGTCTTCCACAGCAGCAGGGACCGGTCCCTCCCTTGGCGGGAATGCTGGGTCTCTGTACAGACCACTTCTTGCCGTGTGCCTTTGCCTAGCTGTTCTCTCTATGAGGAACCCTTTCCACAACACCCACTTTCTTCCCTGCCAAATTCCTGCCACACATCAAGACTCCAGTCAGAAACCTCTATGAACTCTGGATAAGCATTTCAACACAACTCAGTTCCTCTTTTCACCTTACAGTAACCTACAGCCCTATTTCACCTCACGATCCTTCTAGGAGGTGTCGAACATACTAGCAAAGGTATGAGGTTTGCATAGCACTATGTCCTCCATTGAGAAAAGTGCTACAAAAATACAAGGTAATATTTTATTAATTTATTTAACCTGAGACAAATACAAAGTGGATCTGATGGATGAATCAAACAACCTGAGATTAATAGACTGGTTTATTGCAGGCTTTGCTCTTTCCAAGCCGCAAGTCAAAATAAAATCTCCCTCAATTTATAACTTTACAAAATACGCTTTTGATCATTGATTCCTGAATCCACTGTGGTTATTAAAAGGATAGCTGTATCTATCAGGGAGGGATGGGTTATGATGTGGTAACAAAGAAGCCCTAAATCTCAGCCAAAGGATGACCATAGAGGTCCCTAGGGGCTCAACAGGATAAGCTCAGCAGCCTCATCTTCCTGGTCTTTCCCTGACAATCTGGATCAGCCAATTCTGTGCTGACATCGGTCTGAAAGGTATGGCCCCTCTCTCTGTCTCCGTCCACCTACAGAACTGTTCTTGTAAGGACTAGAGGTGAGAATGCTTGTAAACACTCAGGATACTGCTTGGCAGAGAAATAACAGCCAATAAATGACAATGGCTGGTACTACCATTGTCACTACTGTTATCCACACTCCTCCTCAAAATAATGTTCCTAAACTTGTGTATAGCTGGAATCACCCAAAAAAGTTTTAAAAACTTAATGCTTTCATCCATTCTACTCCCAAAGTTTGTGAATTAATTCATCTAATGTGTGGTCTTGGGCTTTAGGATTTTAAAAGATTATCCAATGATTCTAATCTGCAGCCAAGTTCAGAAACCACAGTCATCAAGGAGTCAGGATTAATATATCCACACGCATATATTTACATGTACAACCCACACACACACAAGCACACACGCAAACATGCACTATGCATGTATGCTCGCATGATGGCCTCTTCCGGGTTCCCTGAATCTTCTTCCTTCTATGACAGTAATGACATATGGTGAGTGAGCTAGGTTCTGCTGTGATAACAAAGAGTTCCTAGATATCGATCCCAATGATAATCACAGTGGTTACCCTGTAGGATCACAATGAGCTCAGTCACACTGTTTGCAGTGATGGCAAACCTGTCAGAGACCAAGTGACTAAACTGCAACCCCAAACCCACTTATGTATTGCAAAGTGCCAGCACTGCAATTAAACCTGAATACCGAAGTTTTAGTTTAGAAAAAACAACTAGCTTTTTGTTTGTTTGTTTGTTTGGGGGGAGTACTGGGGATGGAACCCAGGTCCTTCACACTGAACTACATCCCCAGCCCTTTGCTTTTCTTTTTTATTTTGAGGCAAGTTTTCACTGAGTTGCCCAGGCTGGGCTCAAACTTCTAATGCTCCTGACTTAACTTCCCAGTGTACTGGAACTACTGGCATGTGACACCACACCCAGCTCTCCTATAATATTTACTTTCACTCTGTACCTTTCCTAAGTCCCATTGAACAAGCTTACCAGGGCCAGCATAAATCAGAACCTCAACATTATACTGACGTGGACAGATGGGAATCTGGTTAGAGGAGAGTCAAAAAAGGCTACTGGTAACAAAAACCATGCTTTGCTCAACTTCCATACACAAGACCCAAAACAAACCAGACAACTTACTAGAAATTTGGGTAAGTACATTAATTACCATGAGTAATAAGTGGAGAAAAGATGGCAGAGCTACACAAGAACTCAGAATAACATTTAAATTGAAAACCTCCTTTGTCGAAGGGTCCCGGGCCATCAGTGGGTCTTCCCCATATATGTTTAATTTCTCTAGGTGTGAAGCTATGTTTGCTGGGCTAGAAGTAAGTGAGGTCTGGAGGCTGGTGGACAAGTGAGTGCCCTTTCACCTGGCAGCAAAGCTCCATAAGCTGGTGCAGACAGCCTGATGAGCAGACTCAAAGCACACACAAAGGCTTTCCAGTAAATGGTCTTTCTGCCCTGTGGGATATTATGTCTCCGCAGTCTGAAAAAAACCAAAAGCCCCAGCTTGTTTGCCCTCCTTTTGGCAGTTTAATTTGGGAATCACACTAGCTTTATGTAAACTCTTTGGGGGGAAAAAGATATTCTGTATTTTTTTAAAGGCACAAGTAAACTTGGGCCCAAAGGAAAGAAGCATTGTAAAAGATTACATAATAGTTACTCTGTTACTTTAAAAGCTATATACAGCCTCAGGTAGTAAAATCAAAAAGAGAGAGAACCCATTTCTGTAAAAGTATCTGATGCAACCATCTCTTCTGAAGCACTGTAGCTGACAATGGTTCTGCTTTTCTCAGAAGCTCTTTCAATTTAATTATCTGCTGCTCACCTGCATCTGGCAGAGGAGATCTTCTCCCATCTACAGTTGGTTAAAGAAAACAAAAAAGCAGGCAGGATTCCGCTAACAAAAGCTTGAAATAAAAAGCTGCAACTACTCCCAAGGCCCTACTAATTGAAGAAGAGTCACTGGACAAACCTTTCTAGGATCTCTGTTAATGATCTGTTTTCTCTACTACCATCACAAAGAGGAAGGAAAGAATGGATCCAGAACCACAGATGCGTCTCCCTGGCTTCCTAGTGCTTATTATGAGAAATTATAGGAACTGTGAAAATGTATGTAAAGTGCCCAGCACTCACATGTCCATTTACTAAGAGACCACACAGGAGACCACCATCGTCTCTTTGTCAACATCTGCTCCACTCCTCCCCTCAAACAGCATCCCTCAGCTTTGCAGACCTTATCCCCAAGGTGGGGTGGGCAGAGTCCTGAATGGTCTAAACCAGTGATGGTGAAACTTTTAAGCTTTCACTGATAACAAAGAGCCCCCTGTGGCATGTGTGCCACAGGTTTGCTACTACTGACCCAAGCCAAGCAGTGCTGTCCCATTTCTCCTGCCACGAAGACTGGCTGAGATGAACCAATCAGAGGTAAGCTCAGAAATACTGTTCGGTGGCTGTGGGGAAAGATGGTAGCTCTTCTGTTGCTACTATGCAGGAGGTGAACCTGTGAACCAAGTCACACACAGAAGTAGAAAGCCCAGAAAATCACAAAGAAATGAAGCCCTGATCAAAGTGTGCCTGATAGCACGCTACCTCTCCATGCTGGTTGTGTGAATTACTCAACTGCTTCTACCAATTATCCCATTTGAACACCCAGCCCTGTCACTTGCAACTCAAAGCATCCTAGCTGATACATCCTGGTGCACAGCCTAATGAATTTCTGAAAAGACTGGACAGAAATGTCACCACGTTTTGCTGAATGAACTCAGACTTGAAGTTCCCTAGGAGGAAGCCTAGTAGGTCTGTCACCTGGGATCCCAGGGCTTAGCACAGTTTCTGTACATGGGCCCTCAGTAAATACCCCTTAAATAGCCAGGCATGATGGCACAGGCCTGTGATTCCAGCACTCCACAAGGCTGAGTCAGGAGGAGTCCAAGTTTGAGTCCAGCCTGGGCAACTTAGCCACTGAGTGAGACCCTGTCTCAAAAAACAAGAGTGAGAAACAGAGCTCTGGAGGGATTCTACATGGCTGAACAGAGAAGGAGCAATGTTGGAGCTACTCAGAGAAAATCAACTAAAAACACAGGCAACTGGAAGAAAGGGAGGGACGTACATCCCGATGCCAAAATAAAACATAAAAAAGGGCTGGGGAGGAGGAAGCTTAACAGAAGGCTCTGAGTTCTATCTCTAGTACTGCAAAAAATAAAAACAAATTAATGGGATGAAACATAAGTCTTTTGGCATTTCAGAAGCTTTAAAAGCCTCACTCCTGAGACAGATCTGGATCAAAGAAGCACTACAAGGAGGCTCATGAAAGCTGGGGCCATCATAGGAGCCTGGGTTCAAAATGGGGCTTCAGTGAAGCCTAAGTTTCCTCTCCTGCAAAATGGGAGTAATGATACAATCTCCCCAGCCTAGGAGAGCCATGACACCACAGGGGATCACATGCAAGAAATATGTATTTTCCTCCACTTGCTCAGTTAGCTCTGTTTCACATTATGGGTTCTGCTCCAGGGTTCATGTATGTATGCAGTGGCAGGACACATGTGTTACTTGGCTTTCCATCATATGACAAAAATACCTGAAATAAGAAATTTATAAAGAGGAAAGATTTATTTTGCCTCACAGTTTCAGTCCATGGTCACGTGGCCTATGACTTCAGGTCTGTGGTGAATCAGAACACCATGGCACAGAGCACTAGCAAACAGAGTTTCTCACTCATGGCAGCCAGGAAGCAGAGAGAGAGGGAAGGGGCTGGAGTCCCAGTGGAGCCTTGAAGGATATGTTTCCAATAATCTGCTTCCACCAACCAGGCCCTACTTGCTAAAGCTTTTATCACCTCCCAACAGCAACATCAACCAGGGACGAAACCTTCAACGTATGAGCTTTTTGAGAACTTTTAAGACCAAAAGTATAACATCTTGTATCACCCACCAGGGTCATGAGTGGGAGGGTGAGAACGGTAAGGCACACACTGAAACTCCCATCCCTCAACATCCACCCACCTCCAGAAGCAAAGACCCAGCAAGAGCACCTACACAAAACCAGGCTGCCCAGCTTGCTGGCTTTCCTGGCTGCCCCCTCACAGAGGTGTGGGGACTCACACAGTTAACAGGATCAGGACCCTCCAGGTTATGGATTAACCACTTATAAACATTTGGAACTTGATTGGACCGTAAACTCCACCAGGGCCAGGGCTGGCCTCATTCACTAGTCTCTCCCCAGCACCTGGAGATAGCTCAATGAAATAGCTCCTAAGTGTGTGAACAGAGGTAAATAATGAGACCAAGATCCTTAAAACAGAACTATAATGAAGCCCTAACATTCAGTACAGTCTGCTAGCCACGCAGCAGCTCAAAGACAGAAACGAGTGGTCTCAGCTCATCAGACCTGTACCAAATTCTACACTCATCAGTGCCCAGGCCTTGAACCTCAGGAAAGTTCCTAAATTCTCTGAGCCACAATTTCTTTGTCTGACAAACAACTCATGAAGTTTAAACAAGAACATTTTAAAGTGCAACTATAAATAGAGAAAAAAAATTGAAAGGCTACATATCAGAATATTATCAGCCATAAAACCTAGGAAGTAAAATTATTAAGAGGACTTTGTTTTTGGTTTTACGTGTGTGTGTGCGTGTGCGCTTTTTCAGATTTCCTATAATCAACATGACTTGGCTGTTTAATAAAAATGAAAGTGAGGTGTGGTGTCCATTAAAGTGTCTAAATCAGCAACCAGAACAAAGAACAGGACCCAGTGAAGGCTCCTTCCCTGTGAATGCCCTTCAGCTATCATATGTCTCTTCTGTCTCCTATTTCTTGTTAAATATTTCAGCTAATTTAATGACTTCATTCCAGGGCTCTCTTTCATCCTTCTCCACAGAGGCTCCATCTGGTAAACCCCACTCTGAGGATTGTGTAACCAGCTCACAGAATCAGCAACACACTCTCGCTTGCTCATTCATCTGTTAATTCATTCACAGAGTAAACAATGATTAGAAACCTACTATACTGGACACCCTTTGCTTTTTCCTACCCATCAAATGGTTCCTGGAGTTCCTAGGGGATTGCAGCCTTCCCTCATTCTCAGTCTCCCAGGCTCAGAAAGGGCAGACTCCCGCAACCTATCCTCAAGGGGTGGGCATTTGATCTGCGATGGCCAATCAGAGCACGGCACCCACTGGGCCATTGGGGATTGGCTAGGGAGGGTGTGTGTTACCCAAAAAAGATCAATCACAGACAGTGAGATTTAATTCCAAGACTTTCGTTGAACTATTAGGAAAGTGGCCTTTTTTAACCTCCTGATAGATCTGCTAACAGCTGTCTTGTAGCACAATCCGAAAAGGAAATATAGGTGGTGCTTAGCAATAGTAAAAAACTGTGTAAGACCTGGTAACGTTTCAACGGTAGATTGTCTATGCCTTAAATTCCATTCCTGGATTTTTTCAATTAAAGAACCCAACCAATCTCCTTTCTACAAAAGCCAGTTGAATTTGGGTTCCATTTGGAAGTGGAAAGGATCCTGACTAATAAAATCTGAAGAGCTGCTGTGACGTGGGCTGCACACTGGCTCGACACCGGCTGCACAGAAGCACGATGATCCACGCCACTTTTCCCAGGATCGCAGTGCGATGTGGTGATCGCCACAAACAGCTGCAGTTATGTAATGCCAATAAGATGGTTGCTTTAATTAAATTCTACGTACTGCAACAGGAGCACAGGAAGGGGTCTCGGAAGGTCTCCCACGGCAGTAGCATGTGAACCTTTCCATCTCTACTCAGGCGGTAAGGACAGAATTACTACTTGGGAGATAACACTACTGATTTGCATGCATCTTCCAGTAAACTGAAACCACCGCATCCCACATTACAGAGCGGGCAATGATACTTGAAGTGCTTAACAGCGCTCTCCCAGTGAGTCCACAAAATACCCCTCTCAAGAGAAGCGCCAAGGTCAGACAACCGTCACTTGCAAGAACTTCAGCTGAAAGTTATGGCCTAAGTCTTAAACAATACCCAGGTTGGCTTTTGAGATTTTGATTATGTAAGGTTAAGTTGTCATTCGTGTTCACTTGGATTACTGTTGATCTAATCACAACACCTTAATAAAAAACAGCCCTTTTGAGACAAATAACCCACTTCCGGAATTTATCTCTAAATGATAACAAGGGAGAGGGAAGAGGGAACGCCTCTGGTTCCATAACATATTGATATTGAAGATACACTCCTAAGTGAAATAAATAAGGCACACATGTGTAAATACCGAATAGTTTCTCTGGTGTGAATAATCTGGAATAATACAGAAGATCCTAATAAGATTACTGACATTGAGAAATGGGAAGAAAGGAGCTAAAGGTGTAGGGAAGATGGGACGGGTAGGGGAAGGGTAAAAAGGGAAAAGAAAAAAATGTGAGATAATGAAAAGATGGAAATAAAGTGGTTGTAGATGGGGAGGGGAGGAGGGGGTGAAGGGAGGACAGGGAGAAGGGAAAAAAATGAGAACCAAGACTTGTCATGTAGAGGTACAAGATCCCAACAATGAATGTAAATGTACTGTATCCCTAAAATGTACCAATAAACTCAATTAAAGCTGAAAAAAAAAAACACTTGATGATTGATTAGACACATGGCCCACTACAAAAAACAACAGTAACAACAATAAAAGCTCCTCTGGGAACACCTACTTTTCTTTAAATACACACACACACACACACACACACACACACACACCACACACACACACACACACACACACATACACACACAAACTAAAGGGTGCTGTTTTCCAAGAACAGAATCTAGTATCTCCAGGACTTCTGCCATGCCTCCTCAACCTGGGAGCTGGGGAAATAAACCACGCCAGAAAAGGATACCACACAACAGAATCTCCTCCCCTGGGCTGTTTTCTAACACATCTAGGATGTATTTGGTCCCAAAGCACAGCTCCAACTTTCCAAAGCAAAGAGTCTTACAGTTGGAACAACCAGTACTTCCCTGTGTTCCTGAGGAAGGTACCAGGGACAATGGCAGAGGGGGGACCTAACCTCAGGGTGCCCAGAAGCAGCTGCCTCCCCTTTGTACCTCTCAGACCGTAGACAAACTCCACATCCTCTCCCAGCACATCAGGACCTTCCCCCTCCCCTCTTCTTGAAAATGGATTCACCCATATCATCTCTTTCATGGACAGCTGCAGGACCCAGAGAGAGGGACAGCATTAGGTTGTGTAGGGACTCAGGAAAGTGCCTGGCTTTGGCATGGGCTCAGTGAACACTGGTTTCTGTTGGGGGTTTGCAGGCACAACAAGACGACCTGCTCACCCCTCCTAAATAAGGGGGCACTTTCATGTCAAAAGCTACCTGAGCAGTTTTTTAAAATGAGTTTATCTATCTATCCATCTATCTATCTACCTATCTATCTATCTGTCTATCTATATATTTGGTACTGGGGGGATTGAACTCAGGCCCTTGTGCTTGTGAGGCAGGCAAGCAGGAGCACTGAGTCAAATCCCCAGCCTTAAAACTAATTTATTTATAACACAACAACTACTATATGCTTATGACTAAAATACATTTTGAAATGTACAGTGGGGTATCTTCCATACACCCCAGCCCCACAATCCCTTAGGCTTTTCCTAGAAGAAATAGGTATTCCTCCAAACAGCAACTTCTTTTTGTGTGTGTGAGTGTCCTTCTGGTTAGAGTCTAGGCATAATGGAGTACCTGTGTGTGCACACTTGTGAGTAAAAACACTCACACCTCACTGTTTGTGTCTGCACATGACAGCATACCATATCTCCTTTTCTGTACATGCTATTTTTTAGTTCAAGCATATAGCCTGGAAATCAGTCCTTCTTAACACACATGACCTACTATTTTGGATTTAACTTTTATTAGTGCATGTTCGCAGTACATGATGATTACATTTATCATGGGGAATTGGTACATGTGTATAACATCTTAATTCCTTTCTTCAACCCCTTCCCTCTGTCTCTTGTGACATTCTTCTTTTATTGTTGTTGTTTTTGAGATGACATTGAGACAGAATCTCACTTCAGGCTGGCCTTGAACTCACCCGGATCCTCCTGCTTCAGCCTTCTGAGTGCTAGGATTACAGGTGTGTGCCACCATGCCTAGCTGTGACTATCTTGAACAGCAGCACAGAACTCTAAGGATACACTGTACATCCAATCGGTTCCCTGTTGATATATATTTAATGTGCTTCGAAGGTCTCACTATTGCAAACAACACAGCTGCAATGAATAAATGTAACACATACCCACACACATGTGTAGCTATAAAATATAAACTGAATTTATAAAGTTCTTGAAGCTGAACTGCAGAGTCAGAAGGCAAAAATGCGCGTCTCAGAGGTTGTGCTAATGTTCAATCTCACCAACAGTGGAAGGAGCATGCCAGTTGGCTCACATTCACAAAAGATGACTGAGTCTTGTTTTGTTTTTAAATACAAGGGAAGAAAGGAGGGCAGAGTTCCACTCTTGTCCCATTGTTTCTCCTTGCCCCATGAATCACCCATGACATTACTACTTCCTGCAAATTCTAGCCCTGGATGCACAACCCAGAGAGGAGAGCTTAAAATAGAATGAATGGCCAAGCCAGCCCAGCGCAGCCAGCACACACAGGCTCCAGAGGCCAGGCTGTACTCCTTTCTTCCCAGCAACCCTTCAGTGACATCGCACTTGTAAGAGCTTGTAAGAGACTACTGTGGAGGACCTCACAGCATAGGAGCGGCAAAGGCTACAACTCAGGGCTGCTTCCTTTCCTGAGACCCCTTGTGATGATTTACATGCTCACAAGTGGGCCTTTTGGAAGATGACTGGCTTATAAGAGGTTACGGGGTTTTTTGTTTGTTTGTTTTTGTTTTGTTTTGTTTTTTTAAGACAGAGTCTCACTATGTAGTTGAGACTGAACTGGAACTCACTATGTAGCCCAGGCTGGTCTTGAACTCACAGTCCTCCTGCCTCAGCCTCCTCAGTGTGGGAATATGTAGTTGACTGAACTGGAACTCACTATGTAGCCCAGGCTGGTCTTGAACTCACAGTCCTCCTGCCTCAGCCTCCTCAGTGCTGGGATTATAGGCAGCGCCACCACACCCGGCAAGGTTATGGTTTAGATGCTCCACATTGAGCTTCAGGGAATCCTAGGTGTGGCTTTAGAAAGAGATTAGGTTATGAGGCTCACAGCGGACCCCCTGTTAGGTGGTGGGTCTGGGGGTCGCTGTGAGCATGGCTCAGAAGGGTGTGTCATCCTCCCAGCTCCTCTTCTGACCCTCTCTGCTCTCTGTCCACCACTAGGTGAGCACCTCTCCTGCACTGGCCCCTCTAATGCTATCCTGCTTTGCAGCCAGCTCATGATTGACCAAGTCCTCTACTGTCTGTGAGCCTGTAGGTTGTCAGTGCTGGGTATTGTATCTCAGCAACGAGGAGAGAACTGAGACAGGAGGGCACTACAGCTGAGCTGCTGTTAGAACATGGGGCCTGGTGGGAAAGGCAGATCACGGGGACATGACCTGGAAGAGTGTGTCACCCCCTGGTCCCCAGCTTCACACCTCACTCTCTGTTCCCAGCCTGCATGTCATAAGCAACTTTCCCTCCATGATTCTCCTATGCCATGCTGTCCTGCCTTGGAGCTGGCAGACTACAGACCAGAGATGGCAAAGCTGGTAGAGCTTTCAACGATGCAAAGAGACCCCTGCGGCACGAGTGCCATAAATTCGCCACCACTGCTATGGACTGAAAATGTGAGCCAAAATAAACTTCTCCCTGGTAAATTGTGGGTGTCAGGTGTTGTGTCCTAGTAACGAGAAAGTGACTAAAACACAACTGAACACATTTACCAGTGCACATTAGTGTGGAACCTGAGGATTTGCTACTCTTCACTGAGTGTTTTGCTCTTGATGCTGTCCAGGTCACAGATTCTTGGAACCTAAGGGCTAGAGGCAATGGAGTCCTTACGTTTTCTAATACTGCTTCTCCTTAGCCCTTCTCCATAGAAGTGAATGATGTCATGCTTCCATGTCTGTCACTGAGTGCCTGTTCTTGCTGATTTCTCACACTGTGGTAATTCAACACAAACCCTAGACTACCCTGGACAACACAGGGCAAAATGCCAGCTCTGCAACATGCATCTGGTAACATGACCTTGGGCAAGTGGAATGAACTGCCTTAGTTTCCCTGTCTACAAAACACAGATGATAATGACACCTCCTTATAACTTTGGTTGAGGATTAAATGAGTTAATTTAAGCGAAGTACACAGAACAGTCTTGCACAGATGACATACTTGACCAATGTTAGCTGTTATGACTGCCTTCCCATTCACTAACTCTCTGTTTAGCTATGTCTAATCGTTCACTTACTTTTGTTAAATTTATATTGTAATGACTTTGCATTTCAATTTCTACTGTTCACATATTCATGATTCTTTTTTTCATTTTGACCACTTTGATATTGTTAGTGCTTAATCACTTGAAGTATACTATTTATAGCTTCTTGAAACTTGAGTGTGTTTTGTTTCTGAGTAATTTATCGTTTTGATTTGTAAACTCATCTTAGAAAAGGTAGGTATTTCTGGGGGAGTCCCATTAGGCACTGATTATTAAAATACCTCTGTGGAGTGATTTTCTGTTTGTGGTGAGGGTTCCATGGCAGGGGGCCAGTATGTTAGCTGTTCAGATTTCAGGTGCTTGTACCTCAAAGACCATAAAAATACTACTGATGCTAGGCACAGACCACCTTTGTATGTTGCTCACTGCTTTTATAGTGCAACCTATTTAATTTTCTTTGACTTTGAATATATATATGTTTATAACCTGGCACAACTACATGTGGTACAGTGCCGGGTTTCTAACTTCTTGTTGTTGACCTCTGGCGACCTGAGGTAAACTCCATGCACTGGAGTTTCTCCAGTCCTCTTTCATGAGGGCGTCAGGCCCCTGTAGCTCCAGAGCACTCGGTTCTTCCTTGAGCCCAGGACTCATTTCTAGGTCCATGTGGTACTAAAACCTCAGACTGTCTAGACTGTGCCTGGGTGCGGAAGCTCCATGAAGCTCCCCTAGATATAATTCCTATGTTTCCATCAACTCTGTGTTTATATCAGGAAAGATTCACACAAATCCATTTAGTCCATCATACTGCCAGAGGTGTTCCGGGTCACCAAACCCAATAAAACCATCTACCCACCCTTGAGCTCTGTCTGCACTAAAATTGCAGCTTACTCAAGGGCAAGTGTCAAAAGCCAGTGTGTACTAGTGAATATTGAAGAGTTCAAATTCCGAGTGAAAAATCCCACAATAAAGACTCACAATGGAGACTGGCAAACCATCTGACGACCAACAAAGTTCCTCTCTCTGTTAGCAATGGAGCAGGTTTCTCAGACTGAGCTCTGTATGAATTAGCTGGTTTGGACTTGAGGCTCCTGTTGTGTGATAATTAGAATCTATAAATATGAAGAGCACTCGATGGCACAGGATGCTTGTATTCTAAAAGGCCGTGGGAACAAAGGTTAACAGGCAACAGCAGGGTTGTGCATCCTGTTACATTCATGGTCAGAGAGGTGCCCACTGGGTAATGTAATGGTCACCCACACAGCTCACTATCATGTTTGCTTTATTTTGTTTGTGTCGAGCAAGCATGTTTGAATATGGCCAAGTTAGAAGCAGGAATCTGCAATGATTTGGGTATCTCTCTGGCAAATGAATTGTCAAGGGGCAAAAGAGACTGTTCTGGATGACATGAATAATGAATATCCTGATGTGGGTATGGCTAGGTGGGTGTAACACATTAAAAATTCATCAAGCTGTGTGATTAAGAGTCATGTGTATTACAATATGTACAGCTCCATTAAATACACATCAAAAGCACTTTGCCAAGGGTCTCTGTCCAGTGGTGAAGCCTGGCCCCACCAAACAGAGGGTACTGAGGAAGCCAGGAGGCCTAGGAAAAGAACAGGCAAGAGGCAGAGTACCTTATGGGGTGGAGCATAGCCAGGCTCAAAGAGTGAATAGTTTCCCAAGAGGGGCCCTGCAGGAAGCCGAGGTCACTGGGTTTTGAGGCACCCTGCCTAGATGTGAATTCTGACTCTACCTGTGAAAAAAGGGTGACCTTTGGCAAGGTAGTTCCCTCCTTTAGACCTGAACTTTGTAGAGCTACTGGGAAGTTTAATTCAGGTGTTGATACTGAGCACAAGGTCTACCCGTAGCACTCAATAAAGATCAGTTATTATTACTGTTACTGATGAAAGGAAGGCCAAAAGTGTTGCCTTCCCTACAAAATTATGGCAACTGGAATTAATAACTGGAGCTTACCACCTTGAAGGTTCTTAACAGATATTCACAGAGCACATGAAAGAATGCATATGTATTCTGACTTCAACAGAGGCAGAGGTTCTGACTTCTACTGGATAAAACCTATGCCCTGGCTGTCACCACCCATTTCACTCTCTCCTCGGGGGGGAGGTGGTAGAGAGCACAGGCTCTAGAGACAGAGGGCCGGAGGTCACTTCCCAGCTCTACTACTTACCAACTTGGTAGCCTTGAGTGGGATATTCAAACTCCAGGTCTCAGTTTCTTCTCCTGTAAGAGAATTACAGCAAGGAGTAAGTAAGTTACTCCAGTCCTAGGTGCGCGAGCACGCGCGCGTGCGCGCACACACACACACACACACACACCATCAATACTCACTACTATTATGTGTTTTCCCATACCAGAGACTTGGTCTGGGAATAACAACTCCAAGTCACATCTCCAGAGACCATGACATTTTACAGGGCTGTTTCACTGACACTTTTCTCACGAAAGGCTCAAAACAGTAATAGGTTTTATAAACAAGAATAATGACTCCAAGAAGTTGAGTAACCTGTTGAAGGGTGCAGAGGGAAGAGTAGGGTCCCAGACCTGAAGTCCCCCAGGGAACTCCCACAGGGACAGCTGGGCTGCACTGCATCGACTGAGGGCAGGATTGGTCTAACCTGGGAATGTTCGAATTCTAATCTAACCCACGCTGACCTCTAGGCTACGGCAGCAAGTCTTGGTCCTGGCAAAATGCTCAGTTTCACTTCAGGTGAAACTTTTCAGTATAGCTTTTCTGCCCCTGAATCACTTCCTGTTTTAGGTTTCTACTTCTCAGAGACAAGAAAGCAAACATGTATGTTACACTAGCCTTGTCACCCTCAAACATCTCTTACAGTAACCAAAGCTTATGAATCGAAGAGAGTTCTCAGAAAGCCGTAGTTAAACATCCCATTTAATGCATTCACCAGCACTTTGGCATGAAAATTGGAGCTCAGACCACAGGGTCTAGACACACCTATTATTGGATGGAAGGGAAGTAGAATTGCCTTTTTTCTGGCCTTTATTTTGATTGAATCTTTAACTGCCTTAGTGTTTCTGCTTTGCTTTTCATTAGGTGCTGACACTAGCAGAAGCCACTTAACCAGCCCCACTTTATTCACAAAAGATTTGGGGCCAGGTCTCACTGCCCAGGAGAGTGTGCACGCACACGAGCACTGACACACACGTACCACGTAACCCGCATGTGCCCACACGTGTATCACACACACCATGCCCAGACTCGCGATCCATTCTCTTCCTCTTGCTATGTCTTCCTGTACAGTTAGGATAGATAGCCTTCTCTCTCAGTGTTTGACCACATTTACAAAATCGAAAATAGGGCAATTTGTTCACTTGGGAAAATGTTTAGGGTCTTGGGCAAAGTCCTAGGAATCAGAAAAAGCACAAAAGCTCACTCTCAGAAAATCCACCTTGCTCTGTTTGTAAGAAGCCAGAGGAGCTGACCTCTGCATCACCTGGAGTCAAACCCAGGACACAGCATGGCCCTGGCAGGAGCACAGTGGGAACAAGGGAGACTTCTTTCCTTTCCAGATCTGCAGAGAGACAACATGAACTGCAGCCCTAAAACCTGCTGTTTCCATTGCACCACGGCCCCTGGGCTGCCTGGCTCCCTGGCTGCCTCTGCTACACATTGAGGACACACATCACTCTGCAAGCAGCCCTGGATGCCGGTCGCTGTGGCCATGGAGGAAGGCCAGGAGGGGAGCATTTCCAGCCACTCAGAGACTCTCAGGGCTGGAGCAAGCAGTCACAGTGGAGTGGGTTAAGATGACAGGAGGGGCCACAACAGGTATGAAGCAAGCAGAGGAGGTTATGCGACCGAACGATGGGTAAGAGAAGAAAGGCTTCCCCGGGAGGTGATCCCTAAACTAAGAAGTAGGACGGTAAGAGCGGGCCAGAGGCAGGAGGAATCCAAGCAGAACGGACAGCGCGTGCAAAGGCCTGCAGGTCGGACTCCGGCTCATCTGCAGCCACAAGCGGCAGAGAGATGGGCCTGGCTATGGAAGAGTGGGCTTGCCAGGGACAGGAGGTCCCTCAAGCCAAGCCCCACTCCTCAGAGCCCATTCTAAGGTCCTCTGGGAGCAGGCGGCCCTTCTTTCCCTGCACAGGGTCCAAGACGCAGGCCAAGTGTCCCCAAGGACCCGCCTCCTCCTGCCTTTTCTCTCAGGAATGAATGAGCAGTGACTCAGGGAGGGTACTGTCCTCTATCTGTCCTCTGCTTCTTTAAAAGCACCTGGGGCTCCTTTACACCTCCAGCTTTCTTACCCTCTTCCTCTCCCTCTCCTCCCACTCAGCCCCAGATCCACTGAGAAAACGCTGCAATCATCCATGCTGAGCCACCTGAGGGCTGACGCCCTGCTTTACTCATGGCAGGGTGGGGGGGCAGCACCTGGCATTCTGCCCGCTGCATAACAGATCCTCAAAGCTGCATGCAGGGCAGATGAATGCTTCCCCAGAGCCACCATGGGGCACCCCCCAGTGAGTAGGCCCGGAACAGCCTTCTAGGCACCGGCCTCTCTTTCCCTGCACTCCCCAGAGATGGAAATCTGAGATCTGGAAACTGACAGTTCTTTTTCACCCACTCCCTTTCACACCAGTGGAGACCCTCAGACCCACGAGAAGCATGACCCGCCTGTGGTCTCTAGCACAGGTCCCGTCTCTAGCACAGGTCCCGTCCTGTTCTTAGAGGGGCACAGCACTGTTTAAAAAGAAGGCTATCTAGTCACCTCTACTAGAAACTTTGCTTATCTTTAGGAGGAAATCTTTAATGTCGGCAGGTCCAGGGGAAGCTTCCCCTCCTGACCACCAGTTATCCTGCATGTTCAGGACTCCTAGGACTTTCGAAGTGGGACTAAAACTTCCCATCAAACCTATTTATGAAGATAACCAGGAACTTTTTTAAGAGACTAGATGTATGTTCAACTACAAATTTTTCTTAGTCTGTACCATATGATCTAAGGCAGTGGTGGCGAACCTACAGCACACATACCTCAAGCAGGCTTTTTGCTATCATTGAAAGCTCCAAAAGGTTCACCATCACTAATCCAAGGCTATAATAATTTTTAAAGAAAAGTAAAGCTTTTCCAAATCACTTAGTTTTTTCTCTTATTTCTTTTTTTGTTTGCTCTGAAGAAACTTTATTGTACCATCACAGATGATGTGTAAAGAAAACATTCCTACCCAGAATCTTTATAACTCTGTGTCTTTCTGGGCCAGGGATTTGACTCAGTGGTTCTGCCGCCTGCCTTGCAAGCACAAGGACCCAAGTTCGATCCCCAGTACCAAAAAACAAAGCAAAAATAAGATAATTCTGTGTCTTCCCAAACTTTTATTCACAGATCTGTACTCTTTGAATATGTATATATTTCATTAAAGTAATTATCTTTTGTATGCAAGTTCCTTAAGTAGGGTCCTGTTTTCTTAAAACAGTGCAACATTAAAAACCCTTTTATGATGTAAGTCATTGGCATGTTGTTCTGACGTACACCATAGAGCAAAACTAGGCTACAAATTAAGCGCACCTGGAAATTCTGGGTTTGAGCCCTCCAGGGCAACATTTTCTAGCCTGCTTTATTCTGTAATTATTCTGACACTTCCCACATCCCACCTAATAGGGAGCAGACAAAGGGAAACAGGCGCAGTACCTATTCCACCTGGCATGCGCGTCCTGCTGTCCTGTCAAAGTGCGCTAGAGTTATTTATTGCTCACAAGTTTAAGTCAATATTTCTTCTGCAAGCGAAATGACATCCCTGGCTTCACCAGCATTTCGAAATACTCCTGCTGGGTGCCAGCCTTGCTCAGGTAAACAGACTTGTGAAGCAAGAAAGCTCAGCACCAGATGTCTCCAGAGCTTCCCAGGCGAATTTCCTTCGCAGCCAGGACCAGAACCACCAGGTGAAGATAACTCATTAGTTACGTGAAGCCCCTGGGAAATCTTAGCTGGCAGTGAAGAACCCTTTGTAATTAAATAAAATAGCAGATGTAAAAGTACCCAACAGTGCTTGTTACCCAGAAGACAATAAATGTTAATTAAACAAGAAAATACAATTCAAATCATTACTCTGTTCCCTCTGTGAATTCATCTTGTAATTGTATTGCCTTGTTTGTCACTTGTTATTTTTTTATTTACCATGATACAGTTCTGTCCCCGCTAATAAAAATCATAAACGTATATGCATAATCCTGTTCAATTACCAGAGCTCCGTAATATTTCCAACAACCCTTAATCATTTTATTTAATAAAACTTTCCCCTGCAACAGTGGCTAATATATAGTAAACATGCACTAAATATTAGCTTTGATAATGAGTATTCAGAATGATTTTAATTCAGAATTCGTGATCACTGTTCTAAATTAGACCAAAACTTATTTCATACTGTGTTAGGACTCACAGCAATAATGTACAAAATATGAGGGCAATGGTTAACAAACATGAAAATGGGCTTTTAAACAAATCACTTCTTTTCTAGAATTGTATGGAACAAATATTAAATGCAATAATTGCACAGGTAACTTTACCCATTCAAGGGGAGCCACCAGAAGTTACTCTTCGCAAATTTACCTGAAAACATTACCCTTGCAATTAGTTATAAGTCCTCTCTCATCCCAACTTCTCTGGACAGCTGCCTACCTGAGCCTGAATCGGGAAGACGAGTCTCATATATATGTTCACATTACCCCTCAGTTCTGAGAAGCCAAAGAAATCTGACAAAAATATATTTACAACTTCTGGATCAGAATGAGGAAGCTTTACAAAGAACCTTTCCAGATGCCTTGCTGTCTGGCTGGGGTGAATCCCAAGCCATCCTCACGTTCCTCCTTGTGTGATAGGCAGAGGGGCCTGGACAGGCACATGGGAGGTGTGCTGTTCAGGAGCCATGCTCCCTGCACATCTCTGTGCATGAGCTGTCACAGCAAGGTAGAAAGTGACCCACATGGGACAACCGCTTGGTTCCCCCAATCGGAATTAATGACTGACCGTCACACCCCAGGCCTCGAGGAGGGCAGGGCCCACCTCCCAGGGTGGGCACACACAGTGACTAAGGAAGGCTCAGACAAAAGTACCTGTCGGCCATCAGGGATACACAGAGGCTGGGGTCGCAAGGACAGCGCTAACATCTGGCCTGAAAAAGAATAAGAAATTAGGACACAAATACACAACAGTGACAAGGTGACCCCAGAGTTCTCATCAGACCTAGAGACCTAGTTTCTCTCAAATCCCTCAATCTACCCTGACCATCATATACCGTTCTGCATCATCCCTTTATCAATGAGCGTGCAAACACCCTCAGAGCAGGCACCTCTTATAAGTAGTCACAGAAGTAGTCATTCTAGTATTGATACTGTTACTGTGCTAAATAGCTAGGGCCACAGAGAACTGAAGATGCAGTCTGGAAAATAAACTCACTGTAGGAACCCTGGGACACCTCCCCATGCTGGAGTTTCCTACGGTGCCCCTTGACCCAAACAGAACATGCATGAGCATCATTCTCCCCAGTATGCACAGCCAGAAATGAAAGTCACACGGGGTAGGGGGCTCCCAGCTGTTTAACAGTTTAACCCCCGATTCAGAATGAGCACCTACTAGCTCTGCAACTCTTATTCCTACATGACAACAGGGCCCAGTGCCTTTAGGAGTCTCATTTTTATGTACAAAACCAAGGACAAGCCCCAAGAATATCCCTAAAATGTGAAGGATTCTAATATGCAGGTTCTGTGCTTGTATGCGTGCATTTTTAAAAATACATCAACTTTCTGCAATCCTCTTACCAGAAATATACAGAGTACTTCTGACAGGCATTGCATGTTTACCACAGAAATACAAATTCTATACATATTCTAGAATTCTTCTGTGATAGGATAACTGATTTTAGCATCCATTAAAAAAAATGAGCTGGCTTATATTTCCAAAAGTTGCCAGGGTTAATTTCAAATATTTCACCGCACTAACAGTTGAAGGAATAATGCCTACTGGATAGAGCTGCTTTTATTCACATACTGTCTTCACTGAGATTGGAACCTTTTCAACTGAAAAGCCATTAGCTAGGACCCTCCCTTGGAGGGATAATGGAGAAGAGCCCAGGGACACCCCTCTCCCAGGGACAGCAAAGGCAGCCCTGAAGTCCCAGGCAGTTCCTCTCTAAGATAATGCACTGCAATGGGATCTATAAGTGCCATTTCTCCTTAGCTTCCTCCCCGCCTGAATCTCTTTCGGGATCAAATTCTGATGCAGGATAAAAATAAACACAGTATCTAGGCTTCCCCTAACCGTTCTCAAAGCGCAGACGGACTTACAGCCTGCGCTTTTCCATACTATCGTGATCTACCGCCTAGGTACTTAAAATATCTTCAACGAGAACGTAGTACTTGGAACTCTGTATCCAAGTGTTAAATTCACCTTTAGGAATTCAGAGTTATATTTGGGGAGGGAGGAGGCACACAACTACATACTAGGTACTTAACGTGTTGGTAAATGTTCACAGTATCTTGAAGCCTTAAACCAATCATATTCAAGCTAATATAATAATGTAGTTTAATAAAAAGTGCTAGTTTTTCAGTAAGTCTAGCTCCACCTAGCACTGACTTCATAAACAGCCTTTAGTAAACACACTGAACATCCTGAAGGGGGAGGAGGTACACAGAGGAAGGAAACAGACCACCATGTGCTAAGCAGCTACATCACGCCAGAGCCTCAACAACATCTCAGCAGAACCCCACCCTTCTGAACAGAGTGAGCCTCACACTTTAAAGGGGGACAAGGACTGAAGCTCAGTAACAGATGAGCAAGATCACAATGGCATCCTGAACAAATGAAGAACTGATTAGCAGATTTTCTCTATGTATGGATGTCACCTTTCAGAGGCATAGGTATTTCCTGGAAACGTGATAGCCATGGAGGTGGAGAATACCGTTTCCGGGGGTCCACAGCCCTGAGTTCCCGGGGTGGGGATCGGAGCCTGGAGAGAAGAACTCGCCCGGCACCAACAGCAGAATGAGAGTGGTGGGGACTGGCTCGGAGTTGCAGGCGTAGCTCCCCCATCCATCTCCAAGCCCTCCATGTGGGGAGAGGCACCCCAGGCTTCGGCCCCAGTGTGGGGGTACATCCCCAGGAATCTGCCATCCACATGGGTGCCTCCCACTGCACCTCAAGGACCTGATCATCTACTCATCCAGCTTCGGAGGACTGGGGGGTCTGGAGTGCGCGTGCCCCTCCATGCCCTGGCCTGGGAAGAGTGATGGCATTAACACCAACTGTGTGCGGTGAAGGGGTAACCAACTGGGCCCTGAGATGTCCCCCCCAGGCACTGTTCAGTGATGGTCACCCAGGGCCAGGCAGGCGCCTGAGTTTCAGCTCCTCTGCCCTTCCATACCCACATGTCCAGCACCACGGCCACACACTGTCTCACATCTGCACGGCCAGGACCACTGCACTAGGCATACACAATGGCTGGCTGCTTCAACCCTGGAGCACGTGGTCAAGGAACTGACTTCTTAATTATTTAATTTTAATCAGTTTAAATGTACATAGCCCCATGGGGTTACATAGCCTCGGAGCTGCCTAGCTACGATTCACACAAACAGGAGTTACAATCTTTAGTGGCCATGCCCTGGGCACAGAGCTGAACTCCAGAGGTAGGTGACCTTGGCCCAAACCTGACTGGTCACTTACTCATGTGACACTGAACTTCCAAGGGAAGCTCTGTCTTCATCTGCAACCCTTCCAACGCATACTCAACGAAGTCCAGAACGGGGCTGGCCCACAGTAGAACTTCCAGAAACAGAATGTCTCCAGAAGCAGTTAAACTACACGTATGTCAAAATGCTAGAAAAATCTGCTTCTGCGCACATGCACGCACACACGCTCATACATATACGAATGAATGTGTGAGCATCTTTCTGACCGGATATCCAAAATAAATTCTAAGTTGCCACGGCTGTCCCGCTGGACTTGCTCTCCTTTGGCTTTTGTCCCCAGACTTGCTGCTGGCTGTCACTAAATCCTCTCGGAAGGTACCTGGGACCCAATAGGGTGACCCAGGCCTGTAATCCCAGCTGTTTGGGAGACTGAGACAAGAGGATCTGAAATCTTAGTCCAGCCTGGGCAACAAACCAAGACCTTGTCTCAAACAAAACAAGAAAGAGGAAGAGAGAACGCTAAGACAGAAGAGGAAGAGAGAGAGAAAGCACCTAAGGTGCTAACAGGGGTGCATATGTCCAAACTCGTTCAATACATTAAATATATGCCATCTTGTATATCAATTACATATACTCTAATAAAGCCACAAAATACCCTGCTAAATAAAAATATTACAGTAAGAAAAAAGGAACCACAGAGCAGTGGGCACTGGGCAGCATCACTATGCCAGGGGGCCCCCCGCCCCAGGGCAGGGAAGTGGGCAGGGATGGGCACTGCC
The DNA here is from genome assembly GCF_012274545.1 of Fukomys damarensis. NCBI lineage: Eukaryota > Metazoa > Chordata > Mammalia > Rodentia > Bathyergidae > Fukomys > Fukomys damarensis. The sequence continues at coordinate 72,702,992 of NW_022900917.1, forward strand.
TGGGACTTGAGAGCAAGGTGCTGACACCTGAAGAGGACACCACCTGCCACCCATGGGGGTGCACCCCATCCTCCCTGGAGCCACTCCCAGCCCTCAGGAAAACATCCCCTTGGCAGGAAAGGGCGGTGGTGCCCGAGAAAGATCAACCACAGATCAGAACCACCCGGGAGCTTCTGACAAAGACCGCGTCCCAGGACTGGGAATTCGGGCTGCAGACTGCTCCCAGGTGACTGTGCCACACAGCTGGGGCCTCGGTTTTCCCTCTGAAAGCTGCTGAAGGAATTCTGCTCAGCAGTCAAGATGGAGGGGCTGGGGCTCTGACCCAGGGAGAGAGAAAGAGGAGCACTACTCAGGTGGTGGCAAGGAGTCCCTTGGTTGGTGGTCCCCCCTCCCCGCCTGCAGGGACAACAGTCAGGTGGCTGCAGGGCCCTGAAGCCAGACGTAAGGCGCAAGCTGCTTCATGCTTCTCCGGCTCTTCCCATCCGCAGGACCACCAGTCTGCTGCCCCCATGCAGAGCTGGCAGGGGCAGCCCCTCTGCCCAGGCCCTGAGCACCAAGGCAGGAGCCCTCAGCATGCACCTGGCACTTCGGAAGCCCACAATCAATGCTATTATTGTGGTTGTTGCCCTGTTCACTGAGGAGGAAGCCAGCTCGAGTCATGGTGTGACTCACCCGGCCACATGACGAAGGGGGCAGGGTTGAGGCAGGAGCCCAGGCTCGTGGTTCTTTCTCTTCCCGGTACCTCCGGATGCCACCCCAGGGCCTGCCCTGCCCCCAGCACCTTTGTTTCCCTCCCTCTTACAGCCAGGGCCTGGCTGTGCCCATCAGGACAAATTTCACTTTCTACTCTAAGGCTGTAACTTCCAGGGCCCCACCTCTCCTCCTCAAAATGGTCCGTAGGACACACTGCAGCATCATTTAGTAGCTGTGTGGTCCAGACAAGTTTCTGAACCTTTCTGGACTCAGATTCCTCAGCTGTAGAATGGGGATAATAAAGGTCCGGTGAGGATTGCTGAGTGAAGCCACCAAACGGCACAGAACGGGCAGTGTGTCTTATGGCAGCAAGCACTGGTGGGTGTCAGGGACAACAAGTCCCCTGGCAGTCGATCCTGAACACCATGGGACAAAGCTGCCACTGCCCCAGAGATCCCCCTTTGATTTCCTCCATCAACTTCCACATAGGTCACTGGAACATTCGTTGTACCTGGGCCCTGGATGAGGTGAGGGAGAGCAGGAGTTGAGAAGGGATTCAGTGTGGACGTTCCCAGCCCCACCCACCACTTTTAAGGGTAAAGAAGGGCTCAGCCATCACACAGGGAGGCCGCTGGACTGATAAGATAGGGGAAACAGACAGCCAGGCTGGGAGCAGCCCTCCTCCCTTGGACCCTTTTCCAGTGCTCTCCGACCCCCCCAGGATCCAGCAAGGAAAGAATTAATGACATGGAAAGCTCTCAGGTCATTGCCTAAAGTTTAATATCCTGGCATTCGCCCTGGGCACAGGTAAGACATGAGGCATGAAGAAAGCAAACAGGTTCTGGAGGGTTCAGAGGAGGAAAAGACCACAGTGTGAGCTGAAGGAAGAGGGGGAGGGAAGGGCCAGGGCAGAGAAAGGGTGACTGGCTCTGGTGAGAGTGGCCCCAAGGACAGGCTGGGGACCCCGACTCACTCAGCCAGGTGCAGGTCACCCCAGGGCAGAAGCCTCCCGGGCCAGGCCCGGGTCTGCAAGCACACCCACTTTTCCTGGGAGTACGCTTGATTCCCCTACACATGCTCCAGGAGCGGTGCGATACCAATTAACGTGGTCAAAGCTCGGAACCTTCCAGAACCCGTGGTTGGCTCAAGAGCAGCCCGAGACCCTAACTGGTGGGCAGAGCCTTCTCCAGCACTTGGCAGCAGCCCTGGGCATGGAGAACCTTGCATGCCACCCCCACCCCCACCAGGGGCCGTAAGGCTGACAGGGGAAGCTCACAGCTTCTCGCCACACAGAAGGACAGACACCGGGATCCTGAGAGACAAAGTGGGCAGCGCGGCCCTGAGCAGTCATGCCCATGATGCAGCAGCTGCCCCTCCACACTTGGGCTCTGGCAGCCACCAGCCAGCGGGCTGACGGCTCAGTGCTCCAGGAGTTACTCGGAGGCCGCTGACACCACCAGACCCCACTTCCTGCCCAGTCCCACTTCAGGTCTGACATGTGATTTGTCAATGGCACCAAGAAGGCAGTCAGGCCCCAAGCCCTGAAAACCCCTCTCTTGTGCTGGACCCCAGGAACCCAGACCTTATCTCACATGGTCCACAGCTCACTGGACACCCATTTTTTTAGACAGGGTCTCACTATACAGTTCAGGCTGGTCTTGAACTCACTATTGTAGCCCAGCTGGCCTCAAACTCACAGTAATCCTCCTGCCTCAGCCTCTCAAGTGCTGGGATTACAGGTGTGCACCACCATGCCCAGCTTGGACTTTTTCTGAAACAGGAATCCTCCAGTGGCTCCGTGACATTCTCACCTGCAGGAGGGGATGGGAGGTTAACAGCTCACCATCAGGCCCCAGGCTGGGGATCCATGTGCTCCTGGCACTGACAGTCTCCACCTCCAGGTTCGCACACATCACCTGTACCTGTCACCTGAGAGCAATGTTTCCCATCACTGTTTATGCCGCAAGCCCTGTGAAGACAAAGGTGACCTCCATCCACCTCTCATTCGGGTAGGCCACAGGCCAGGCTCTTCACAACACAAAGCCAAGGCTCCCTGCTCCTCTGTGATTGTGGTCATGATTGGCAGGCCCACCTCACCTCACAGAAAAAGGCCCTGAGTCAAATAAACATTTGTTATGTAAGTTAGGGATGTTTGTTTGTTTGTTTGTTTGAATTGAGAAAACAGCCCACTGTGTAAATGTCAGCCAGAGCCCAAGCAAGAGTCCTGTGGATAAAGCCCCTCTGGGCATGGCACAGACATAGGGCACTTCCAAATGCCCAGGCCGGGAGTGGGGTTCACTCCCAGCATGCCTCTGGGCCTTATGGTACAGTCTTCCCACTTTATGGAAACTGAGGTTCCCAGAAGCGAAATCACCAACCACATCACAACACGGCCGGGGTGGGGCCCACATGAGATGCTGGGCTCTGCCTTCCCCTGACATCTACAAAGTCACATCTTTGCTATGTTTTAATCACAACACTAATACGCCAGGAACATTCTGCTTGTTCTTCCCACTCTCCTCTGGCCGCCTCCGACAAGGGGGTGTCTGTCCACTGGCAGAAGGACTGGCCTGTGCCAGGCCTCAGGCCTCGTGTGGTTTCACACCTCCGGCACCACCGTGAATGTCACCAATGTCGCTGGCACAGGCTGGGCTGCTTGTGTGTATGGCGCAAGGAGGGCTGCATCCTGCACGGACTGAGTACTTGCAAGGTCTGTGAAATCACCCCGCCCTACCTGGCTGTGAGGTCCTGAGGACAGCATTCCTGTTCCTGCGCTGTTCTGTTCTGTCTCCTGAGTTCCTGGAGGAAGAACCTCTGGCCAGGGAGGGAACACTCGGAACAGCCTGCGGACTGACTCTCCCGGTGCTCTTTTGCTCACAGTGCGAAGGGATGGGGAGACCACAAACCCCACTGAGGCGGGTGCCTGGGTCAGCCAGGGGCCTGCAGAGAAGATAGCCTCATCCGGGGAAAGTGCTATTCCCACTGCGAAGAGGAGGAAACTGCAGCTCGGAGGAACTTGGGACTTCCACACCAAAACAGAAGCACTGACACACATGGCAGGCAGAGGAGGCTCAAACACACTGGGCTGTTAAGAGAAACCAGGTGCAGAACACACGTGGTGCACCTCCATCTACACGAAATACCCAAAAGACAAATTTAGAGGAGAGAAAGTAGGAAAGTGGTTACCTGGAGACGGGAGTGGGAGGGACATGGGAATGAATGACATGGGTCTGAGGAACCGTTCTGGGGTAACAAAATTGTTCTAAAATCCCATTTTGGCCACGCCATACCTCTCTAATGCGACTAACACTCCCTGAATTGCACCCTTGGAATCGGGTAGATTTGGTGATGTTTTAAAATATACCTTGCATTAGTTTTTACTGCTGCTGTAGCAGATTATCACAAACACAGCACTTTAAAACTCTCCAGATTTATAACCCTGGAGTCTGGAATGGTCTCCCTGGGCTGAAATCCAGGTGTCAACAGGACCACGCTTCCTCTGGAGCAGAACCAGGGGAACTCGCTCCACCACCTGGGCAGCCGCTACGGCCACAACCTTCCTGGCCCTGGCTCCTTCGTCTCCAAAGCCATCCACACAGCACCTTCAGCACTCTCGGTGGCCTCCCATCCGTGTCAGCAGGTCTTCTCTGCCTCCGCCCCTGCCCTCCGCCTCTAGGAACCCTGTGGCTGCAGCGAGCCCACCCTCACGATGCAGGGACTCTCATCTCAGGTCCCTCTGGCCGTTGACAGTGTGGCGGGCCCTGGACTAGGCCATGGCCACGATGTGCTGTCTGCCATGTACTGCACCTCAGGGAGCTGAGGAGGAGCTGAAGCAGCGTGCAGCCAGCAGCAGCACAGAGGCTTCAGGCAGGGGACCTGCCTGTGCTGGCCCCACCTGCAGCTTAAATGAACTGAAAGGCTCTTTACTTTGTGGCTCCTAAGCAGAGAGGAGGAAGTGGGAGGGATAACCACAAACCCAGCAGCAGAGCCTGACACCCTGATTCCTGTCCAGTCTGCGGGGGGTGGGGGTCGGTTGTCACTGACTTGAGCCCCTCTCACACATACTGTTTTCGAATCTAAGGAAAAAAGAGAAGTGCCCAGTATACACAGATGCAAAGCTCCTGCTATTCTGACATTTCCGTGTCAACCCAAATTAGCTGGGCATAATAGCATACTCTGGGAGGCTGAGGCAGGAAGACTGCAAGTTCCAGTGTAGCCTGGGATGGGGGATGGGGATGGAGCCTGCTCTACAAAGAGCTGCGGAGCAATGCCAGGCAGGGGATACAGAAAGAGCCAGAGGAACACAGGGGCTAGAGATCAGAACCCAAATGGGCTTTGTTCAGCTTTTAAATGAAAACAGGAAGCTGTGGGGTTTTCAGCAGAGGGTGGGTATGATCTGACTGGCACTTTTAAAAGACATGATGCTGCGTGAAGGGTGAACCGAAGCAGGGGAAACATCCCCTCTGCATGTTGCCTGCTTGTAGGGGCCAGGAACCTACCCGTCGAAGCCCCACAACCCTCAGAAAGACACAGGGCTCTGTGGCCATTGACCCATTTGCTTTGCATGGCTGGTGTGCACCTCCAGGTGTTGGCACCAGGAGAAACGCTGGAGACTTTGAGACAGAGGACACTCTGTCCCCACAGCCCAGTCCCTGGTTCCCAAATCCGCCAGCTTCCTGGACTCCAGGGACCTCGTGGACCAATGCTCTGTAAAGGCCCTGGGCACTGGCTGCTCTCCCTTCTTCCTTTTGTTGTCATTTGCTTGTTTATACCTCATCTCCGTGGCGCTTGCACCAAGACACACTCCTCAGGAATCTAACAGAAGACCAAAATGTCAGTGGAGACCACGACCAAGCAAAGAGATGGACCGGTCCCCACCGCCCCGAGCTTCCTGGCAGCCAGGGCAGAAAGGGTCATGGGGAAGACAAAGAGCAACCTCTCCTAGTGCAGCATAGTCTCCCTGCTGTCCTTCAACCAAGGGCCACAGAGTGGGGGCACCTGCTTCACCCCAGGCTCCCTCTTTCCCACAGCACAACAGAGGGGATTTTTCTAGAATCTGTGAGCCTGACTGCATCACATTTCTGCACGCAATCCTCCCTTGAGGGGTCCTATCCACCCACTTCTGCTAAAGAGCAGCCACATGGTGGTTCCTACCTCCCTCAAGGGCTGCCCACTTTGGCATCAGGCACAGCATCTGGTCTTAATTGTGTCAGTGAGCAGCTCTAGGAAAAGGGAACTCAAACCCAAGGCAGTCAGCATGCAGCATGCTCCTTCCTGGGGCCAAGGGTACAGATGACCAAGTTGGTCCAATCGGAATTAAAGAAAAGACGTGGCTACGAAGCCCGGAACTGCTGCAGCCATCTTATCACCAGGAGGCAGGCAGTGTATGGACAAAAGCTCATACAAGAGAGTAGGAGAGAAATGAGCCAGTGACAGATCAAGCCTCACTGAAGTCTGCCCACCCGTGGATATCTCAAGTATATATCTTCATGAACTCCCTTTCCTAGCTAAGCCAGCTTGAACCTAGCCTGTGTTTAAAACAGTGTCAGGGCTGGGGATTTAGCTCAGTGGTTCTGCTGCCTGCCTTGCAAGTGCAAGGTCCCGAGTTCCATCCCTAGTACAAAAAAAATAAATAAATAAATAAATAATAATAATATAATGTCAACACAAAGTACAAACTCCTCAGCTCAGCATATAACAGGGGTCAGCAAACTACATGGCCAACTGCCTGTTTTTATAAAGTTTTATTAGAACACCCCCATGTCCATTTACTGAGGGCTGTCTAGGCCAAGCTGCCTGCTTCCCACCACCCCAAGTCAGGGGAGCAGCCCCGCGCATGACCACAGGACCTCTGCTCCCTCATTTTGCCCCACGTGGCCCGAATCATCCACCAGAGAGCCGTCTCCACCTCGAGACCACAAGCGCCTGTCCACTGTCAGGCCCCCGAGACGCACAGCTAAAAGCGCGACCTCCACCGCTACAGCTTAGCAGATGCAGGGGCTGAGAGGAGGACACAGCTAGCAGTGCAGGAGGCTCCGCGCCAAGCAGGGTGCTACAAGACGCCGGACAGCGGCCCGCCAGGCCTGCTGGAAAACAGCAGAAGCAGGAGAGTCCCGCAGATCCCTGTCACGGACTCCATCCTCGGGATAGGCGGCATCCAGCGGTCTGAGCACCCGCCCGCGTGTGTGGCACTTGTTACCGTGGGCCCAGGAAACAAACCGGACCTCCGCCCTGAGCCCTATGCCCACCAAGACAGCTGACACACAGCAGGCGGCTCGGCAACCCCTGGACCGGCCTGCGGCAGGAGGGGTTCCCAGAGAAGGGCGGGCATGTAAGTCTGGGAAGGGAAGGGGCAGGGCAGCTCCCGAAGCCAGCTCGACTTTTCACAGGGCGCTCACCTAGGCGCACGGCAGGGACCAGGCCAATCGCGGCTGCTCGATACAGACTGCAGCATCAGCCAGGGCTGTTTTTAGGAGAAAAGGAAGACGGGACACAAAGATAATGGGATGCTCCCCAAACCAACCGGTGAGCTGGAGCACCACACTTGGAAAGGGGAGATGTGCCCAGGGCCAGGGACCCCTCTACCTCCCACAGCTCCCTCCTGTGGGGCACAACCCAGGGCTGTTGGCCACCTCAGCTTCCCACTGGGGACAGCCAGGCCACCAAGGGCTCTACGAACAGAATGGAGGGGAGGATGTTAGGCACCCCAAACAGCCTGAGCTGGGCATGGGGAGCACCAATAATCTCAGCACTCAGGAGGCTGAGACAGGAGGATCACTGCAAGTCTGGGGCCAGACTGGCCTACATAGTGAGTCTGAGGCCAACCTGAACTAAATAGTAAGGCTCTGTCTCACAAATGAGTGAATGAATGCGGCCCGACACACACCAATCCACCAGACTGTGAACTGGTAAGCACAGGTCCCTGAGCCCTGGGTCACCACCACTCTGTCCAACAGCTGCCAGCAGGGAGGAAGTTGTGTCCAAGCCCTGGAGCCAAGCAGGAACAAAGGAGGTGTTTCTTCACCCCTCACCGTGAAGCAAAATTTCAAGTATCTGCTGCTGCAAAACACTCTGAATAACAGCAAAAGGTCATTTCCAGAAACACCCTCGGCCCTGCCCAAGAAAGCTATGTAGCCTGGGCAGCTTTGGGCAACTTAATAGCCGTGATCTGCAGTTCATTCATTCACACTGCAGATACAGCCAAGATGCAGATGTGCCAGGCCCTGGACACGGCACTGGGCTCGCAGAGATGAATCTGGCACCATCCCTGACCTCCAGAGCCTCCAAAAATTCAGCTGCAAGGCTAGCAACAGAGCATCATTTGGGGGCCGGCAAGCAGAGTGCAGGGGTAGGGTCAGGCCCCAGACCTTCAGACCATCTGCTGGAAGTCACCCCTTTCTTTATCCACCCCTGTCCTGAGAGTCACCTCCCGAGGATCCACAGCCCCAAACAGTGGTCCAGAGGTCCAGGTGGGGGTCAGTCTGGGTGCCTGCAGGGAAGACTGCTGGCTACCAGGTTGGTCAAAGAGCCTGGGCTGACCCACCCCTGGGTGGGGGTCCAGAGGTAGGCCTGGCCCATCACCGAGCAGGATGTGATCTGCTCCAGGGCAGTAACTGGTCCTCAGAAATCCAGAGATGGACACAGACAGGATCCCAAGTTCGAACCTAGCCTGGGCAACTTAGCAAGATTCTATCTCAAAATTAAAAAAAAAAAAAAGGGTCTGGGAAGCCCCTGGATTTAATTCCTAGTATTGCAAAAAGAAAAGCAAACTGGAAGTGGGTACAGCTGTCTCTAGTGCTCCTGCTCCACCCTCCACAAATCCCAACACCAACGCCACCCTGGCACATCTTCTGGCTTTGCAAACGTCACTTGTCACTCGCTGACCACCTATCTTGTGTGAGGTCCAGCCAGCTGAGGTGCAGTCAGGCGCAGCTCCGCCTCACAAATGCCACCTCCTCGGGGAAGTCTTCCTTCAACTCTCAGGCTGGGCCTCACACACCCACACACAGCCCTGTGGGTCCCAGAAACCCCTGTCCCCCTACACCACACCAGTGATGCAAACCTTTCAGAGACAGAGGGCCCAAACTGCTACCCAAAACCCACTTATTTGTCACAAAGTGCCAACACCTCAATTAATCCTGAACACTGAGGTTTTAGTTTAGAAAAAACAATGTGTACATTAATACCTTTTCTCTTAAAAGCAAAACAAGGAATCCATGTGCCGTAGGTCCACTGCCACTGCCCTACAGGTAGCAACGGAAACATCACTGACTCGGACCATCGGCCTGGCTTGGGTGGGGAAGGGCTTTTCTGTCTCATCGCCTCAGTGTCCCCAGGGCCCAGCAGTGGGAAGACAGGTGAGTTATGGCATACAGAAATCAAGAGGAAAGGTAAGGACCCAGTGTGACCCTTCCTTCCTCAGTTTATGGACGAAGAACCCTGCCTCGGCTTGGGTGATCTGCCAAGGACGTTCCTGCTCATAAAGCTAGCTGGTCTCCCTCTCTTCCTCCTGAGCAGTTTCCAAACCAACACTACTCTGCAGCCAGCTTGAATGTCCATCTCCCCAGGGACATAACTGCCTACTGGCTGAAGGGTCCTTATGCCTGTGGGACCCTCCCTCTGCAGTATTTTATAAAGATACCCTGAAGATGGAACCCCAGGCTAAGACCAATGCTAGTGTCCGAATCATGATGCGCCAGGTGCACCTTACTTCTTACGGAAATGCGCACTGAGCTTGCAGCACTCTCTTCTCTGGCACAGATGGACAGAAGTGACCACAGGCAAACACAGCCTGGAAGGCCCCATCACCACATGGTGCTAGGACGACATCCCTCTGCTGGATGAATGTAGTGCTGGTCCACGCCAAGGTGTTTACTCAATCCAAGCCTTGAGCTGACTCCCGCACACTGGCTCCTGCACCCCAGGCTGCTGACTTATTGACTGGGCGGCTCCCCTTGTCTGGATTCCCTTCCTTGCAACATCCACAGCACAAGAGGAGAAGACAGACTGTGCTTCCTCCTCTGGCCACTTCTGGCTTCCTAATTAAAGTCAAAGGTTTGTGTTTACTCAGGGTTGATAAACAAAGGCCTCAGAAAGTTTGTAAGTGGAAGCAGATGAAACGTGGGTGAGAGCTGGCTAATGACATCAAGGCAAATGCAGCGAGTTTGCCATTGTGCCTGGGATTAAGCATGACTCATAAGAGGACGGTCCAAGACCTGGGCATACAGGTGTACTGGTCTTGGGTTTCCAGGGTAAGATGAAAACCAGAACTTCCTGCAGAATTCATTGCTCCCGGCGGGAGATGTGCACCAAGACCCTCAGTCAGGGCGAGTCCCCACGCAGCCTAGGTGGTTTCCCCTCCCCGCCTGCCATGGTGGGGTCACAGTTTGCAGAGACAGCACACAGATGTAAAGCAGGTATGTGGCCTGGACGGCCAGCAGTGGAGAACCTGCAGCTGAGACACCCACAGAGGTGTCAGCAGCGCAGCCTCCCAAGCAGGAACTGGGTGGAGCGTGTGAGGCGGCCTGAGTGTGAGGAGTGAGGACCCCAGCAGGAGCCCCATAAAGTGGTGACTTCCCAGAGATCAAAGCAGCTGAGGGGCGTGGCCCAGCCTGGCCTTAATGAAATCCTAATGAACAAGTTTCCACAATTAAAGACAACCATGGGAGCATAACCAGTGGGCCCAGAAAACAATCAAGGTCTTTGATGCCTGCTGATGAAATCCTCCATCACCTCTTTCATCTGCTCCCCAGGGAGCTGTGCGGCTTTGCGATGTTTCTGAAGAGAACCATCTTGAACATACATTACACTCCCAGCCCCTGAAGAGACGGCCTCTGCTCCTCCAGCCTCCAGCAGTTCCCAGACAGTCAGCAGAGACCTCAAGATGCCCAGCCTGCTGTGGGTGGCTCATGCCTCTAAAAGACCCCAGTTCCCACCAACTTCAGCGCTCGGCTGGTCCAGCTCCTTTAGCAGCCTCAGTTTACCTATGGCTTTCTGTACCAAAACCAGCCTTTGTAAGCTGGAATCAAACTCACTATACTGAGGCCCAGATAAACCTCAGGGAACTCTCAGGCAGCTGGACTGGCTTTAGTACCTGAGTGGGGTCTATCCCAGGTCAGTTCCAGGCCAGCAAGGATTCTGAGCCGCTTTGAGTACAAATGGTCAAGAGGGAACCAGATGTTCGAGGACCGCTCCAAAGCAGAGATGCTCCTGCCCACCCTAGGCCCGTGTGTGCACCTTTAATTCCTTCAAAGCTGTCCTCCCCACCTGCTCAACAAACACTGTTCCCTCTCTCTGAAACGCTGTTCCTAGCACTGGCCTTCAAGACTCACTTCAAACCGTCACCTTCTCTGTAACACCTTCCCCAGCTGAGCCGGGTGAAGTTCAGTTCAGTAACTCCCATGAGGCTGGCAGGCCCTGTGCTTAGCTAGACGATGTGAGGGGAGGAGAAACATCCCAGGATCCACCCAGGCCAGTCTCCAAATACCCACCTGCTTGCAACTCTGTTTTAAAACCTTAACAATTTTACAACACACAGAAAATCTTCAAAGAGCATTAAACACACCCCTTGTATCCACCACCCAGCTTTAAAAATAAAATATATGGCCTCCACAGCCTTTTGATAGTCCAGTCAGCCCGTTCCCAACCTGGAGAAGCCTGTCCTGACTCAGCATCCTGCAGGGCCACACATTTCTTTACGCTTTGACGAAGTGCAGCTGAGCCCTCTGAGTGCACGGCTACACACACCTGAACGTCCATACCTCCAACCTTAGTACCGACCCCAGCTGTCTGCCAGGAGCCTGTGGAGCAGCGCCTGCCTCCTGCCAACCTCGTCCCCAGGCACCTGAGCATGCAGGCACATGGCTCATCCCCACTTGGTGTTGAAAACAGGAACAATAGCTAGGTGTGGTGGTCATGCCAGCACTCAGGAGGCTGAGGCAGGAAGGTCACCACTGAGTTGGAGGCCACCCTGGGTTACATAGTGAGTTCAAGGCCAACCTAGCCTTGTCTCAAAAAAAGAAAAGGAGAAAAACAAGAGACCATCTGGTCAGGTTTCACCTGAGCTAGACCCATTTGCACGGGACAGCCACCTGCAGCACTCTTCCCAACATGACCCGCATCCTAGGGTCCTGTGTGTGCCCAGGGCCCAAGCGTGATAGCTCTAAGGCTAGCAGGAGGATGCAGTAGTGTTTACTGAGAGATGTGGGCTCCACAGTGCCACGCCCAGCACCTAGGACACAGCAGGAGTTCTGCCAGGCCAGAGGGCCAGTGACATTTCTACAGACGCTGTTGGCCGCTCCCAGGTAGCTGTCCTGAAGGGAGCAGAGCCCCTCACAGGCACGGCACCTCCTCTGCTTCCACACCAGCCCTACCTTTCCACTCATTAAGCACCATGGCCCCTGCAGCTCCAGGCTCTCTGGGGAAGGCTCAGTGGGGCGCCACACAAAGGAAAAGCTGCTTCCACATGGGTGGGTGGGTGACAGCGGTGAGCACCGTGAGAACAGGCTATTAGAGGAATAATGTGTCGACACTGCTTCAGAAGGAAGGGGATGCAGCTTCACTAAATGCTCTTTTCACAAATGAAGTTGCACTCTTTGATCTCTGAATTCTCTGGCAGCCTAAAGGACAACTGCAAGGAAGCCACAGAAAGGAGCTCAGCAAGAGCCAGGGCTAAGAAAGAAAAGTCCCAATGTGGGACCTGGCCAGTCAACCCCTCTAGATTTCACTTTTCTCAATAAATGAATGAGTAAATCAAGTCCAGGCATGGTGGCGCAGGACTGTAATCCCAGCACTTGGGAGGCTGAGGCAGGAGGATTGCTGTGAGTTCAAGACCAGCCTGGACTATATAGTGAGTTCCAGGTCAATCTCAACTACATAGTGAGACCCTGTCTCAAAAAAAAACAACCAAACAAACAAACAAACAAATCAAAGCATCCATGTATTCATTCTGCAAATACTCCTGGAGCAAGGCCTGCCGTGAACCTGGCCTGTAGGTCTAAAACCACACCAGTGCAGATCTGGCTCAGCAGAACTGGGACGAACTGGCAGTGCAAACTAGCTGGAGGGCAGGCGACCACGCTTTATTTTCTATACTATGAGTGCCTTCCAGATTTCCTCCGTTTCCTCCTTCCTTCTCTTCTTTTTGTAAGATTGAGGACCTGGTGCTTAATCAATACTAAGCAGAACCCAGCACCAGGAAGCTCACCTCTAATCCGAGCTGACCACTCAGCTCGGCCCAGACGGCTGTCCCCAAGCATCCTGCAGCCAGTCTGCCCAGCAGAGGACTGTCCTGGGCTTCAGAATGGCATGGGGTGGTGGCAGAAGGACATGGGAGGGCAGGGACAGGAGACAGCAGCCACTGCCCTGGGCTCCAGAAGCCGGGTACAGCACCGTCGGCTCGCCCACAGGATGAGAGACCTAGAGCCTGAGGACTGTGGCCACTCTGTCCACTACAGAATGTCACAGGACCCCCGCCCCGAGGGAAAGGAAAGGATGCCCAGGCAGTGCCAATGAGGCGGTGTGAGGCTCAAGCCCTGGGTGGGTCAGCTCCGCCCATCCCCAGCCTGAACCCCTCACAACTGCATCCTACCCAGCTGGGCAGCAGCAGGGAGGGGCCGGGCCAAGCTCCACCACCCTCATGGTTCAGGGAGCTGGTACTGGACAGGATCAAGGGCCTAAACTGCAACCCACAGCCCACTTGTTCATCGGAGTGCAGGCCCTGTCCGTGTGCGGGGTTATGCTTTGCCTCTGGGCCTTGGCTCTGTACCAGCTGTGGTGCTGCAGGGTCGCCCCCACCATCAGGAGTTCCTGGTGCTGTCGCTCTCCACACCCATGTGACCGAGGCCATGCGCCCAGGCCCAGCCACAAGGATGGCGCGCCCTCCCCACTGAGGCAGAGCCCCCTTCATGTCCAGTCTCACAACGGCACATGAGTGAGGGGCCTGGGCTCCAACTCTGGTGCAGCCACAGAAAGATCACTCTAGAGTTGTAAGACAAGAAAAAGACTTGCGGTACGGAGCGTCAAACCCAGGGGTGCCTCTACCACCGAGCTGTGCATGTTTCCAGACCTTGTTTTAGTCTTTATTTTGAGACAGGGCTCAGTAAGTTGCACAGGCAGGATTTGAACTTGCCATCCTCCTGCCTCAGCCTCCTAAATGCCAGGTACACAGGGGTTCACCAATGTGCCCCGCCAAGGTAACTATTTCCAAAGATGACAAATTTCAATTGTCCACCCAAAAGAGAAAATTAATTCATATGCCCATTTGTCAAACGTGAACTGGGCACCTAGGACCACAGGTGCCTTTGGGCATTTTGTATCTTCCTTTAAAAACCACGCCTGAGGAGTTTTGAGACAGATCCTCATGAAGACACAGGCAAGGATGTTGAGTGAGCCGCCGAACAGGCGCTGAGAGAAAAGAGCATTTGACACAGAGTGGTGCCTCGGTTCACAAACTTAATGCTCTCCACAATTCTTGTCGCAAACAGAATGGGGTAAGAACCGCATCACATTTCCCCATAGGTCAACAATGAATAGAACCAGACTCTGGACCTGACAGAAAGCACCCAGCCACCATCTGTCAGAGCTGCTCCACACCTCGCCCTTCCCCAAAAAGTTTCTGCATCTCTAGCATCCCTCAACACAACTGGAACAGGGAACCCCGCTGTCGCCTGCGTTCCCATGAGCCAGCCTGCTGGTATTTCATCTCACAGATGCTGGGGCCTGAGTTTTATTCATTGATTGATTTTGTTATATCTCATCTAGGAAGTTCTCTAAACTTGGATTTCTTTCTTTCCCTGGCAACAATAAAGTGCCAGTCGTCCCAGAAAAGGACAGAAAAATGCTGGATGTGGTAATGCATGTCTGTAATCCAAAATACTTGGGAGCTGAAACAGGAGAATCGCCAAGGCTGAAGCCAGCCTGAACAACTCAGTGGGACCCGATCTCAGAATTTAAAAAAAGGCTGGGGGTGCAGCTCAGTGACCGGGTGCTTTGCTAGCACACACAGAGCCCTGTGTTCAAAGCCCAGCATGGGAGGAAAAAGGTGAAAAAATGGGGGGTGGGATCTGGTCCTGTGATCAAACAATGACAGAGACAGAAAGGACTGAAAGCCACCTATACTCCTCCAAATGCATCTCGGCTGCCATCTCACTGTCCGCTTCCCCCCAGCCCCTCGAACCTCCTACGGTGCCCGGGAGGGCCGGGGTGTGGCTCCCACACAGGTGACTTCAGGCTCAGCGCTGTTGGCACCAAAGTGACTCCCACTGCATTTGTGCGGTGGCACCATTATGTGCCTGTGTTTTCCTGGGCTCTTTAGGGGTGGCCCCAAAAGTATCCAGTTAGGGGCTCTGCAGATCTTCCCGGCCACCAACACCCAGCCTGTGGGGTCAGAGACCCCACCAGCCACCAGAAGGGGATGTGCACATCTGTATGTAGTGACACCTTCTGCAAGTGTGGCAGTGGGGCCACCCCAGGAAACTATGCTCAAAGGGTAGCAGTTTTTACATAATTTCCCATTTTTTTCTTGATTTAAAAAACTAGCCAGGTGCAGTGCTGCACACCTACAATCTCAGCTACTTAGGAGGTTGAGGCAAGAGGATTACAAGCTGTAATCCAGCTTGGGCAATTTAGCAAGATACTGTCTTAAAATAAAAAATAAAACAAGGGCTGGGAATGTAGCTCGGTGAGAGGTCCTAGTACCAAAAGGAAAAAACAAACAAACAAACAAACTTTGATATAAACAGGAGCTTTGTCCTGTGGATTACATTTATTTTGCTTTGCACTGTATAACATACTGTACTATACCATCCACTACTATTGTTTATTTCCTAATCTACACACTGGTGTCGTTGTACAGAGTTACGTACACATAACTGTGTATATGGGAAATGATCCTTGGGGGCAATGAACCAGCTTCACCGTGAATCTCTCTGTCAGCCTCCTCTGCCCTCATGCCTGGTGTTGCAGCATGGACTGGAGGGAAACCAGCCAGTCTCCAGGTGGAAGGAAGAGCAGGACGCCAGGTGGGGGGCACTAGGAGAGCCCGGAGCCCCGTACCTGCCTCAGGGCCAGGCTGCTTGGTCCACCCACTGGCTATGTGGCCTCAGCCCTCACTCTTCAAATAGGAAGCAGCCTGGATGGTTTTCAAAGTCCTCATGGCATCTCTCTTGACCCCACCACCAGTCTTAACAGGTCTCCACCTGGGGGGATCACAGCCCACCTGGAGTGAGTCCAGGCGAGATGCTGACCGGCCTGGGCATTAGGGTGTGGGGTGCTGGACAGTCACCTCCGGCCCAGGAAGGTTTCCTCTCACCTCCTGGCCCCAGCCCATGCTTAAAACTGTTTCCTACCACTGACTGTGGACCAAGTGACCTCTCTGTTCTCCTATCTCACACCAGCCATCCCACCTACCACTCAGAGGGAGGGACAGAGGAGTGGACAAAACAGTACTGTATTCCAGCCGGAAGCAGGAGCACCTACCTGTGATGTGATCCCCAACACCACAGATGCACGCACACACACGTACACATGCATACAAAGTTATTCTAACTAGGTGTTTCTCTTTCCAGGGACAGGGACCACAGCTTCAGAATCACTTGAGAGTGCTCACTAAAAATACAGACCCTTGGGCCAGGTGTGGTGGTTCACACTTGCAATCCCAGCTACTTAGGAGGCTGAGGCCGGAAGATTGCAAGTTTAAGTCCAGACTGGGAAAACTAGCAAGACCAAGGCCTTATCTCAAAGTGACATTTAAAAGGCCTGAGGGTGTAGCTCAGTGGAAGAGTGAGTTTCTAACAACACGCACAAGGCCCTGGGTTTGCTCTCCAGTAATGAGAGAGAAAAAAAAAAAAGATTCCTGACCCCCTGCCCAGCAAGCTCCACACACCAAGGTAGAACTGGACGAATGAAGTGCCTGGGAGGAAGAAACACTGCACAGAATGTGCTGGAAAGTTCACACAGAGAACACGGGTTCATACCTGAAAACAAAGGTATGAATCAATCCCACAGCCACTTTCTCATCTCAGCTCCACCATGAGGAGCAGAGACCAAATTTCCTCTCCAACTACTCAAAGCACAAGGGCTCAGGGCCCTTCTCTCCCACAGTCTTTCTCCCGAGGGTCCCTGCAGGCCGAGTAGTGCAGACCACGCAAAGTGCCAGGAAGCCCAGCACCACACACATTAGGAGGCACATTCTTAGTCTGAGTGAATTTGCCCCAAACCTCACAGCACAAATTAGGCCTGTCATCTTCCCCCGGGGGCGTGTCACAAGGGCAGCAGGCACCTCTGGAGGGAGGGCACCCACCTGGCACTGCAGGGCCACCCCTCCGGTTGGATGGAAACCCATTCACGTTCTGCTCGAGTGGAGCAACTGCAGCAGGAGGCCCTGAAGATGGTGTGGGACCTCCGCACTGCAGCTCCCAGCCAATTAGCCTGCAAGTTTCCTCAGTGTCCTCCTCTGCACCACCTGCCTCACAGAGACACTGTGACGGGGAAATTAGAGAGGCAAAGGCCATGTGCACTGTCCACTCCCTCAGGGAAAGTTATTACTACTCAACAGACAAAATGCCAAAACCATGAAACTTGCAGCACAACTGTGGCCGGGGCAGGGTGGAACT
The DNA here is from genome assembly GCF_012274545.1 of Fukomys damarensis. Taxonomy (NCBI): domain Eukaryota; kingdom Metazoa; phylum Chordata; class Mammalia; order Rodentia; family Bathyergidae; genus Fukomys; species Fukomys damarensis. Next base: position 72,720,298 of record NW_022900917.1, read on the forward strand.
TCTGCCTGTGCCCAAATGCTGCCCAGAAGGCCCAGAAGCACTTCTTGCTTGCCCGACTTAATCAGCATCACCCACTGTGCTACTCACCCTTCATGGCCCCTGCCCACAGCATGTCCAGGCCTGGAGAGAGGAGAAGGGACCCACAGGGGCTAGGCTAGGGTCAGCCCCCAGTTCTCTCCTTCTCTGCACTGTGCAGGTCTTCAGGGGCTGGTGTGGGACACAGTGTTCACTTCCCAGGCCCCCACAGAGCAGCTACAGACTTAATTATGACTGCTGAAAGGCAATATGGAGCTCCCTCCTCCTCCCCTCCCCCTCCCCCTTCACACAAAGGTGAGAGAGTAGAGGGTGTTTTCAGATCACTTTTCGGAACACACAGAAATCTCCAGCTCGGACTTTTCATGGCAGACCTATGAGCTCTGTCTGCACACTGTGGCCTCTGAGGCCCCAGGCACAGGGCGATACACAGAACCAGAGTTCATAGGGAGCAGGGCAGACATCTGAGGATGTTATTGCCCAAGTTTCACTTCCACATTGTCCTCTCGGTCTACTTCACTCTGGTTTTGACAGAAACTGGGGCTGGGGCTGGGGCTGGGGAGGAGAATGGCAGGAAAGCCTTCTCTTAGTTTATGCTCCTCCCTCCAGACCCAACCCCAGGATTTCGTGGACTGAGTTACTGAGCAGCTACCTGCTGGATGCCCCCCTCGGACAGGCTCATACAGGCTAGGTCCAATAAAGAGCCACAACAGTCTGGAAAGCAGACGCAGAGATGCCAGAGGAGGCTGTGCAATTGCAAGAGACTTCAAGGTGAGTGGGTGGCAGGCCATGCCCTTCATCTGCCTCTGTCCCCTTTCAAAGGTGCTGACTGCTCAGTTTTGCACAAAGCCACCTCAGTATTCCAAAAACATCTTAAAGAAACTCTCCCCTCCATCAAATTTACCCCATCTCTGCCAGATGCACAGCCTTGGCCTGAAGGCCGTCCAGCTCTCAGCTGCCACAACTATGGCTATGGTGGGGAGGTAACAAGGTGTTTCTGCTCGGGGCCATGCTAGGTGTTTCTAAACACACTGTCCAAATCAGTCCTCCAAACGCCTCACGGGCCAGCTATGCCATCTCTCCTTATAGAGGACAATTTCAGCTCCTCAAGCAGATGTGATCTGTGCAAGATTACCAGGGCCCAGAGGTGGGGCTGGGGTTGTGTTCAAGTCCTGAAGAGTTAAATGGCCCAAACCAATAACAGGAGACTCCTAAAACATGAGTGAAGATGGGGTTTGTCCCCCCACTGAATGTGCCCTTGCCATTCCTCCTCCTTGCTGAGGAGGGGAGCTGGTGCCAGGATGGAAGAGGGAGCCACTGGCCTCTGGTATGGTGGGTGTTGCTTCAGAGCCATTACTTTTCCCATGCTGGGCCTTCTTCTTCACTGGGGACTTCACTGTGGGCAGTGGAAACAATGGGGCATGGGAGCCACCAGGCCCATGTCCCCACCTTGATTCCGTGTCTTGAGCAAGTGACTTCCTCCTCTGGGTCCCAGTTCCCTCATCTGCTTTAACAAGAGCGTGGGACACTTGAGGCCTGGAACTGACAGGAGGGCCCTGCCCAAGCCTCCCTCCCCTCCCTGGTCCAGCCCCTGCATGGGAGCCTGCACAGGTACCCTAGGCCACCTCCATTTTATCAGCTGTTCTCTGCACTCTTGCCTCTGCCTCTAACAAAGTTCTAAGCTGTGCAGACTGTGCCCAGGGAATGAGGGCAGGGGTCTCACTAGATGATCCCGAACTTCACCCTGTTCAAGGTGTGGCCACAAACCAGGGGCTCCAGACATGTAGACTCTCTGCTCAGCACAGACCTCTGGCTCTAAGTCTACAGGGTAAGTCACGTTTGGGGAGTGCCTCTCCTGATTGAGCACCTAGAAACTTCCCAAACTGAGAGCCTTTGTGGGACTCACTAAAACACAGCCCATCATTAATACAAGAAATTCAGCATCAGAACTTTCTAGAAGCCTGCCGCAGAAGGTCTCAGTGGGACCTGAAATGTCCAGGCCTGGGGGACTCTAGGCACAAGTTCTCCGTGGACCACTCAGCATTTCAGGGAAGCACAGGCAGACCTCAGAATTCTGACCCCTGTCCTTGTCCCTCAGATTTGGGGATCCTCGCTCTCCCCACGCCATGATCAGTGATTACACACCTGCCAACGTCAGATGCCAGTGATGATCGGGACTGGCTCCACCTGTTCCCCTCTGGGGCCTGCAGCCACACTCAGAAAATACTCTTCCCTTGTCTTCTACTCCTGCCACTTCTCCAACTCAAGAAGAAGAGGAACCTTTCCCAAACAACATTTTCAATTTTTTAATTAGCCCTGCTATTCCTTTAATGATTTCAGATTATCTTAAATATTTATAAAAATCACTCTCGGCAGCACTTCTTTAAGCAAACCTCGTTGACTTCAACTATTTATATATTTATGAACAAGACATTCAGGGAGCAAATGGAAGCAAGGAAGCCTTCAACAAGAAGGGAAAAATCAATGGGACAGAAGGCGAACTGGGCTTCTCCCTCCACTCTTCCCAACAAGCTCTGCGGGAAGCCTGCCACTCAATGGAGCACTGACTGCAGCTGGTCCGCTGGTCTAAAGTAGCACACCTAGATGGCAGGAGGCTCAGTGGCTCCAACTTGTCTAGGAACAGCCTGCTAGCCAAGGGCTGAGTCCCCAGGGCAACTGGCATGGGGAGGGGCAGCAGGACTGTGGGCTGGGCAGGGACAGGAAGTGCCCTGGCGGGGAAGGACAGACTTTCACTGAGCACCTCTTACAGGTGGTGCACTGAACCTCAAGAAGCTCTCTGTAGCTTCCGGGCTGACCCCACAAACTCCCAGGTAAGCATCATCTTTCCTCACTTGAAAGATGAAGGAGTCAGAAGGGGGAAAGGCTCTGGCCCAGGGTCACGGAGCTAGAGAGCAGCAGAGCCAGGGTGTGAACCCCAGCAGTCAGGACCCAACCTACACCCTTGCTGCCCCTGGGAATAGAAAAGGCTAGATTGGGGGCCAGGGATTTAGCTCAGTGGTGCCTGCCTGCCTGGCAAGCACAAGGCCCTGAGTTCATTTCCTGATATGGAGGAAAAAGAAAAGAAAAGAAAAGGCTAGATCTCAGACATCCCTGGCTATAGTTATCCCTTTCACCTATCACCTAGACTCTCAAAGATGCAACTCCCAGAGTTCTACAGAGTGACAGGGGCTTCACCAACCTGCAAACCTGGGGCAGTCAAGTCCTGGCTGAAAGCAGGAAGTAGAGAACACAATGAAGGTCACGGAACACTCGGAACAGGTGTCACAGACACACAGTGTTGATTGTATGCCAGAGACAGACACAGAAAGAGTCAAAGTGCCCCCTACCTGAGCTATGGATGAAAAGCAAGATGGTCGCTGTGACAATCTCGGGCCTTGGCCAGCATCCCCTCGGAGAGGGTCCTAGTTCACCCTGACTGACTTCACATAGGAAGGTGGCCTCCAGTGAGACAGTCCTGCCTGGGGATGCAGTATCACCCACCCTGGGGTGACAGCTGTGCACTGGACACATGACAGGAAGCAGAGCTGGTGGCAATGAGTGACACACCCAGGACCCATCTGCCCACTTTACAGAAGGGAAGACAGAGGCTCCGAGCTGAAGCAATGTGGTCATACACACAAGCAGAGGGGTCTCACACTTAGGAGCCTGGAGAGACAGGGAGGGTGGAGATTTCCCTGCTTCTCTAGAGATAGCAGAGGGCTGGATGGGAGACTGCATGGTCAGCACACAGCCAGAGAGCACTGATTATAAATCTGAGTTTCCACCAGCACAGCACTGCCTCAGATGGTTCTGCTCGAGGCAGCCACATGAATGGCGGTCTCTTTAGTCAGAGATGGCAGTAATGATGAGCGCGAGGCCACGGCCTCCCCATAGGTGTCCCCAGGAGTCCTTCCTCAGGGCCACTCCCCAGATGCCCCATTGGGAGGAGCCAGAGATAGTTTCAAGGTCACTGGGGCCAGCACCCTGGCCTTGAGACACAGACAGCCTGTGCCTTAGCAGGAGCAAAGCCACCACTCATTCATTCTGTGGAGAGGCTCAGTCCAGGTGTACAGCACAGGTGGGGGCCCCAGCTGCCAGGAGACACCAAGACCACTCACAGCACAGGAAGAGGGGCAGCCTTTTGGGGAGCCTTGGGCCAGAGATCAGCATCCGCCCCTCACTGGCTGAGGGTCTGGGCAAGTCCTGGACTCTCTCCAAGTGTGGGCAGGAGAATAACGTCTCTACCACATACCACACAGGCAGCCGTGGCCACCGCACGCCCGAGTTCAACATGAATGTGCACATGCCCGAACTGCATCTTCCTGCTGCACGGAAGGGCTCGCTCTCAGACTCTCCTCCTGCACCCGCTGCGAAGGACCCCTCAGGGTCTGCAGAAGGCTGCAGAAGGCATCAGAGTTCAGAAAGGAGAAGGGGTGGCCCTCAGAGAAAGCAACATTTCATGAAAATTTACCAAAGTGAACAGCATAAATGCATCCCGAGCCCTTATCCGAAAGCCATTTCCAAGTACAGTATCACTCTAGCCTCCTTCATCGGGGGCGCGCGCGCGCGCGTACACACACACACACACACACACACACACACACACACACACACCCGGAGCAGGCTGCCGCTCCTATGCTAAACCCCCAAGGAGGATCCAGAGCAGCCAAATGACAATATGGCTCTCCAGGAAGGCGGCTTGGCCGGCTGCCCACTTCTGCAAGCCCGACCGCGGGCGGGAACCCACCTCTCCCAGCTTCCTCCACATTAGAGAAAGCACGGGTCTGGGAAATTGTGCAGCTGGCAGCGCGGCAGCCGCCAGCCCACCATGGGGCAGCGGAGATCAAGACCGGCTCGCCTTTCTTCACCAGCGAGCCGAGCGCCCCAAAACGGGGCGGGGACTCAGGACTCCGCAGAGGGGCTTCATCCTGAGAGAGGGTGGGGTCTCCAGCCCAGTGGTGGCAAAACCCGGCTC
>NW_022900917.1:72725635-72726239 GCF_012274545.1 Fukomys damarensis
GCCAGCCGCAGAGGGCGCAGAGCTGGGCAGGGGCAGGACCAAGAGCCGCACCCCGAAGCGCAGGCCTCCTCTCCACCGATCCCTTCTCAACCCTCCACTTTAGCCGCTCGGGATCGGACACCACCCCCGGGGCCTCCGGCCTGGGAAGTCCTGGGTCCTCTCTCTTCCCACCCTGGACACGGGGCACACGTTCAGAGGACACACAGGTTCCTTCCAGACCCACTGTGCTTGCACGCAGCCCAAGAGAGCTCTGCGGCCGCGGACAAGGGCATCCGCCCGTGAGCACTCAACTTCCATTTAAAGAGAGGGGGAGAAAAGGTCTGTAATACCAGCACCTGGGAGGCTGAGGCAGAAGGATCTCTGCGAGTTCGAGGCCGGCCTGACCTACCCGGCGAGACCCTGTCTCAAAGGGTGGGGGACAATGAGAAGATAAAGGGCAAAGAGGAGGCGCTGCTCTGCACGGGCTACGGCCCCGGAGAGGAAGTCGAGGCCCTGGAGATCGCTCTCGCCTCCGGTTCCTCAATTCCAAGCGCGCGGCCCCCCGAGCTCCCAGAAGTTGGCCGGGTGCAGCCCCGCGCTCTCCCTCAGCCCGGCCCGCACCCAC
>NW_022900917.1:72726499-72733277 GCF_012274545.1 Fukomys damarensis
CGCTCCGGGGCGGGTGTGCGCGGGAGCCGCTAGGCGCTTCCCGACCCGATTGCTGGGCTGTGTTAGGCCCTGGGATGCACCTGGGGACCAGAACCAAACGGGGGACGGACGCACAGTGATGCTAAGCGCCCTGAGGAAAGTAAAGCCAGGGAGAGGGGTCTGGAACCCAAAATGGGTTCCCAGGGATGCGTGATTCAGTCTGAAGTTCACCCGGAGCCCAGTTTGTGAGAGAACACCCTCGGCAATGCTGAACAACGCGTTTTTTCTCCGTGTAACAAGAAGTGCTCAGGAAGCATCTTCACCCTGCCTTGCTTCCGGGCCCATCCTGATCCTGAAATCCAGCCAGATTTCTCAGGAACACAGACAGCGCTCTCTGAAATACGTCTCCTGGGTGGCATCAAAAGAACTGAACCCTACCCTTCCCTTCCCTCCTTCTCCCTTTCCTCCCTCTCTCTCTCCCCTCCCCCTCTTCTTCCCCTCTATCTGCACCCCAACAATACTGAGCACTAACTGGATTGTAGTCCATGCCTTTCTTGAACAAAGGTGTCCATCTAGAAACAGGAGTTGGGACGCTGAGCTGACAGATTCCAGGGGACCCTCAATGGGTGATAGGTGCCCTTTAAGTGGCTGCAGGAAAGCAGTGAAGATGAGTCCTGAAAGGACAGCGCAGGGGAGGGTGTAGGAGCCCCTTGGAAGGGAGCAGACTGAAGGGAGGGCAGGAGGAGAGGAGCAAACCCTCCCTGGAAGTTTCAGGAGGCATTTGGGAAAAGTGAAATAAAGAAGCACCTCAGGAGTTCTCACTCCAGAAAATGTACAGCCGTGAGAAGTTTCCAGGTTAGAGATGATCATGTCCTACTAGTATTATTAGATGATTTTCTGCTTCTCTGCTGACTGGCAAGTTGGCTTTTCTCATGTAGCTTGCTTTTCCCAGCTTCCAAATTAGGATAATAGGATGCTTCTACCCACACAAGGATGTTGGGTAGCTTAGTTAATTGACACTGTAATATGCTGTGAGATAAAAGACATTATGGAAATATGAAGCATGTTAAAGGACAGAAAAGTAAAATATTAAAAATGATGGAAGATGCAATAAAACTAATAGACAGATTGAGTAACAACCTGGAAGATGAAGCTGGTTAACACTGAACCATAATACTGACTCTGGATTCTGAAGAGCCCCCTGCTGAAGAATCTCTCTGTTGACCTATGAAACTTAATTTCTGAATGTTGTAATACCTTCTTTTCCAAACGTATGCTGGCTTTTAAAATAGGTCATGATTAGTTCCATCAACATTGAGTTCTTCCTCTGTTCTCTGACTTAGTGTAACCTCTGTGGCATTTAGTTATAAGTCATAGGTCAAGGACTATTTGAGAAAATTAACTACATAAATTTTAAAAGAAAAATTTTAAAGTCACCTTTCTAATCTCATTCAATTTGATTTGATTGAAAGACCAGTTTGACATTACCGCTAGTAATAAAAGTCGCCTTGACATTAAGAAAAAAAAAAAGAAAAGAAAAAAGAAGCACCTCAAGGCCAAGGCCAGCAAGTTCAGATCCTCTTTCGCCATCCACATTCTGTGTGGCCCTGGGCCAGTCACTAAGCCTGCCAGAGCTTCCCGGCCCTGAGAGCAGGAAGCAGGTTCATGAGCTGGATCGCTAAGGTGAGCCTGAGGGGAAGCAGGGAAAGGGCTCACGAGGGTCAGGCAGAGCTGAGCCACTTCGAAAAAAGGCTTTAATGATCCCGAACGTACACCAGGGGCCCGCCCAGTGCCCACCTCACATAACTCTCAAAACAGCCCTGTGGAGCTTGGCACAAGTCCCTGCGGCTGGGAGGCCAGTGGAGTCCACCTGAGGTCATGCAGAATGTGGGGGCAGAGCTGGGACGGGTTCAGCTGCTTCACTCCAATGGAATGGGCAGCAGTTGCCTTACCAGGTTGCAGCAAGGCTTAAACCAAGGCTGCGTGGGCAGCACCTGGCGCTCGTGGTACCCAGGATGGAGCTAGCGATCTCCTGTGTGTTATCTCTGTCATAATCATTGCAGAGCGCACAGATAAGGAATTTTCTGGCAAGCTCAGATCTGCAGTTTGCATGTAACGCCCAGGGAAGAGGCAGGAGGGTGGGGAGGAACAGCTGAAGGTCTGGGTGTGGTCTGGAGCTGGAGCTGAGCCTGTAGCCTGCTGAATTCAGAGACTGCGTCCAGCTGCTCCTCTGTAAGTGCCTCTCGGAAAGCACAGTCTTCATCCCCCATGCAGAGAGGCTGAGAAGGAACTGGGCTCATTCCTTCAGATCCTGATCAAGCTGCGTGTGGTGGTGCACGCCTGTAATCCAAGCGCTCAGGAGGCTGAGGTAGGAGGATCGCTGTGAGTTCGAGACCATCCTGGGCTACACAGTGAGTTCCAGGTCAGTCTTAACTACATAGTGAGACTGTCTCAAAAAATAAAAAATAAAAAATGACCCAGCACAATGACAGCAAACTCTGGGACCATCTGCCTGCCTGCCTGCCAGATGTCCCTCCCCTCCGTCCACTGGGGACCTGGACTTGGCCCAAGCCAGCAGGGAACACTGCCCCCAGCTGCAGCATGGCCATGTAGAAGGAGCCTGCAATGGCTCAGCAAACGCTTCAGCCCGGGGGGTACCTGAATAAGGTGGGAGGATGGGAGGCCACCTCGAGCTGGAGTGGGTCCAGGGCTTCCAAATCAGTGAGTGAGTGGGTTCCAGGCCTGGAGGAGGGGAGTGGGGAGCAGTACGGAATGTAGTACAGGGTCTCCCTTGGAGAAGACAAAAATTTTGGAATTGAGCTGGGTGTCGTAATGAACACGTGATCCCAGCAGTAGGAAGCTGAGGCCAGAGGGTCACAAGTTCAAACTCAGCCTGGGCAATTTAGCAAGATCTTGTCTCAAAATAAAAAATAAACTACGGGCTAAGGGTTTGTCGTGGTGCAGAAGTCCTGGGTTCAGTCCCAGGTACAGAAAACAAAGGAATTAAATCAAGTGATTATTCTAGGTGTCACTGATTGGTTCACTGGAACATGGTTAACTACATGTTATGTAAATTTCATCTGAGTTTAAGAAAAGAAAATGACTAGCAAATATATTGGAATATTTCAGTATTTCCACAACAGGGCTGAGGAAATGAGCCAAAATGTGGGGCTATAGTAACTAGGTGCAGTGTCTGCAGAGGATCCTTTATTAAGTGAAAGTAAAAGGACCTTAAACTGAATAATGAAGTTTGGGTATTATTACTTTTATTTATATAACTTAATAAGTTTGTGTTTCTGGGGAAAAAAAGAGAATAAGACCATGCCAATAATAGGAGGGTTTAGTTAAGAGAATTCAAACCCTGGCCTTGGTCCTTACCAGCGCCAGAGCGTGGGAGGAAGAATTTGCCCACGGCTTCCTGGGTCCCCATAGCAAGGCCCTGCTGCAGTGTCATTGTCAGCCCAGGCATGGCCCCTTGAAGCCACTGTGTCCAGAATCTCACAGCTGCAGGCGCCACGTCGTCAGTGTTCGCCTGGGGAAGGGGACATCTGTGCCTGCGCAGTGCCTGGAGGCGGCCGTGGTATGGCTGAGGCTCTGGTGCTCTCCCCACACCCACACTCTCCCTCAGCTACCCATAGCTCTCTGGCACAAGAGGCACGAGAGGAGGGTACAGGGTACGGTCCCACTGTGCTGGAGAAGGGCAGCTAAGCAGGGCACGGCAGCTGTGGTCCAGCACTATGGGAGCCTGGCACAGCAGGAAGGGAGCTCAAGCCCAACCTGGCCAACTAAGAGACTTAGCAAGACTCAAGTCTCATCTCAAAATTGAAAGCAAACAACACAGAAACACAAATCCTCACACGGACAACTGCCCAGAAGAGTGAGAGAGCCATGGACACTCGGCCCACTCCCCAGGAAGTGGGACTTTGACTTCACCAAGGGCCTCATTCCCCAAGAAAAGTGCCAGATGTGACCCGTTCTAGAGACGCCTCTGCTCAACAGTTACATACAGAAGAACTGCACAAATGGGCAGCTTCTGTCATGCAAAGGAACTCATTTTGGAAGGCGTTGCTGGTGCCCTGTGAAATATCAAAGGCTACGTGGTAAGGACAGTGACACCCGCCCCTCAGTGCAACGCATCCACCTTCCAAGCTTATTATTTATGATTTTCTGCAGGGCTGGGGATCCAACCCAAGGCCTCAAATGTGTCACAAGGGTGCTTTGGCACCAGGCTGTACACCTCGGCCCTCTGGGGTCAGAATCTGAACCTAGGTTTGCCTGATTCTGCAGCCTTATTCCTTTCAGCTTGGCCATGCTGTTTCTTGACAAAGAGGAATAGAAGTGTGAATAAGGTCCAGCAGATGGGAAAGACTCTGGGCTGGGAAAAGTTAGAATAACCCCAGGCCAAGCTTCCATGTTTCATGTTCCAAGCTCTCCGGGCTGCACCCTTCGCACCGGCACGTGTGACTCCGGACAAGTGGGTTTCCTGGGGAAGAACAGGTCAGGAAGGTCAAGCCCTCTGCTCAAGGTCACACAGGTGAACTGGGACCAAAACAAGATGGAAACTGTCTTCATTATTGTGACTAGTGAATTTAACTCTAGTACAGCAGAATTAAAATGCTACACATTTATGCCACTGAACGGCAATGGTGCTTGGTCCTAGGCAGGGAATGCTTCTATGGATACAGCTTTCTTCAGAAGTATTGTTACAGCTGTTTTTGGCCAGGCAGAGCAGCTGCATTCCTCAGTTTCCAAGGTCCAGTCCAGCTTCGGCACTGTGTGGATTTCCCAGGGCATCGGAACCAGAGGTCCTCAAGGGTGAGCTCTGGGCAACACAGGAGGGAGGGGTCCTCCAGTGCAGGCCAGAAGCTGGGCCTGTGGCACCCACCGAAGAGCCTGTCTCCAGAGCACAGCCTGTGTACCCTGGGCACTGCCAGAAGAGCCAAACCCACTGGCTCGGAACCTTGGGTGCACGCAGCATCCTGGGTGGAAACGATTGCCGTGCACTTGCAGCATGGACAGGAAATACTGTTTTGCATGCTTCAAAACTTTCCATAACGCTAGCCCTGGGCCTGCCCTTCTGTGACCCTGCGATCATTGTTAGCGGTTCCAGCGACCCTTTCGGAGATGCCTTATATTACTGTGTGACTTCTTCCTTCCTGCCTCCCACCCTGGCTCCTGCGTTCAGGGCTCCCTGCTTCTCCCTGGGCGGAAGTCCCTGCCTGCCCAGGATGGGGTGCTGAGACCTGCGCACTAGCTTCCCCGAGGCCCCGCCTATCTGTGCCTGGCTCTCGGGCTCTGCCAGCTCAGTGCCCACCCAGTGCAGCAGATTCCCATGACAGAGACAGAGCAGGACCTTTCTCTGGCATTTACACCCCAGGGAACTGAATCAGAGAAGATTGAGTTGCTTGCGGGAGGTCGCAGAACATGTGACAAATTCAGGACTAATGTCTGATGCTTGCCACACTCTCAAAATCCTATGTTCTTTTGAGAATTTGTATTATGAAATTAACTACATTTAATATTTACAAGACTGCTTTGGGGTTTTCTGATTACTCCTATTTTGCAGATCAGAAAATTAAGTTTACCTAGAATGATTCCCAAGCCACTTGCATTAGAATCTGCTCGAATACCTGTTTCATGGACAGATTCCAGCCACCATGGTAGTACTTGCCTGTAATCCCAGCATTCTGAGAGGCTGAGGCAGGAGAATCACTAGTTTTAGTCCAACCTGGACAATTTAGTGACTTAGTGAACAACCTGTCTCAAAATTTTAAAAGATGTAAGTCAGGGTTTGGGCCAGGGATTTAGCTCAGTGGTTCTGTCACCTGCCTCACAAGCATAAGGTCCCGAGTTCAATCCCTGGTACAAAAAAAAAAAGATCCTGGGTTTGAGTGCCAGCACCAAAACAGAAGAACAAACAAGAAAATCAAGGAGAGTTCTTAGGGTGAGCCATGCAGTTCCTTAGGTCTTCTTGCTTGAAATCTATTGGGCAGAGAAGCACATGCAGCTCCTAGCTAAAAGCTTCTGCTGTTCAGAATCCTACTCGATTTGCTTGCTGGTCATAGGCTTTGGGGACAGGATCTGCCACTTCATGCCCTAAATTCTCTATGCCTCAGTTTACTTCTCAGTAAAATAGGGGTGATCATAATCCCCCCTCACCTGTTTACGGTGACAGCTCCATGAGAGCACACAGCCGGGTGCTTGGGGAAGGCTGGCCAGTGGCTTCAGTGGCTGTGACTTTCCTTTTGCTCTGACTGGCTGGATTTGTAAGACTCATTCTCCTTCCCCTCGTGCTCCCCGGGGAGTCTGTGGGAAACGGTCTGTGGCATAGCTTTGGGTACGAATGCCAACAAGCCTGAGCACGGTGGACACACCAGAAGCCCCAGCTACTTGGGAGCCTGAGGCAGGAGGATCAAAAGTTCAAAGCCATCCCAGGAAGTATCACAAAATTTCATCTCTAAATAAATAAGTACATATGAAGACTGAATACAGGGTACATTTAAAGGGTACAGTTAATCCCCCCAAATTAATCCCACAAATCTTTATATAATTTAGATCTGTCTTTGATGCATATTGTGAATTTTTCCAAATATTGTAACTTTCACATTGCCATTTGTGATTATAGGTTGCTTAAAGTTGCCACCAGCCAGGTATGGTGGCATATACCTGTTATCCCAGTTCTCAGGAGGCTGAGGCAGGAGGATTGCTGCAAAGTTCAAGATTGACATAGTGAGTTCAATGTCAGCCTGAAATACATAGTCAGACCCTGTCTTAACAAAAAAAAAAAAAAAAAAAAAAA
>NW_022900917.1:72733299-72787460 GCF_012274545.1 Fukomys damarensis
AAAAAAAAAAAACAACCCCCGTATAAAAAAAAAAAAAAAAAAAAAAAAAAAAGGAGAAGAAAAGGAGGAGGAGGAAAAGAAGAAAAATAAAGGTGGCCGTCAAAACCAATAAAAATACCTCACTTTGACAGGGGACCTTACACACGTTTTCTTTAATCCTGAAGGTTTCTGTCCTTTGAACAATGCAGGCACTGCTGCTGGCATCAGACCGAAACAACTACAATGCAGAAAAAAAAAAAAAAAAAAGAATAGGAAACTACTGTGTTAGACAGCAGGCAGCAGTTAGGCCATGGGTCTGGGCACCAGCCTCCACTTCTGCTGCATGTTTTGTTTTGTTCTGAGACGGTCCGGCTATGTAGCCCAGGCTGGCCTCGAACTCCTGGTGATCCTTCCTCCTCAGCCTCCTGAGTGCCGGGACTGGAGGTGCGCACCACCACAACCAGCTCTCCACCTCTCCTTGGGAACCCTCTGAATCTGTCAGCCCAGCCCTTGAGGGGCCCCAGGTCTTTGGTCCAGCAGGTGGTCTGGCTGCTTGGGGACAGAAGTAGTAGTTGTGGCAGGCACAGTGTGAGGACAGACGCTGTCTTTGGAGGAATGACTCAGAAAGGCCACACTGGTTGTGCACTGAAGAAGTCTTCCAGGGGGGCAAGCAAAGCAGTCTTCTCAGTAACATGCGGTTGGAGGAAACAGCGCTGTTTTAACTTGAATTCTCTCTTCTTTCAGGGAAACAGTTGAATGATGGAGCAAAGTTCATTTTGAAGTTCGTCAAGAGCCGAGTGTGGCAGCACACACCTCTAATCTCAGCACTAAGGGAGGCTGAGGCAGGAGAATCACAAGTTCCAGCCCAGACTGGACAATTCAGGGACTGAGTGTCTCACTCTCTCCATGACTCTTACCACCGGATGTTATCCATTTACTTGGGTGTCTTCTGTTTCCTCCGTGGCACAGGAGCTCGGAGAACACAAGAACACCCTCCCTGCCGCCTGGCACCCAGGACAGGACCCCGCCCCTCAGCGGAGAAGAGCCCTGCGGGAGGGACTCAGGCTATTGCCACATTGCACACCCAGTCATCTCCCTACCAACCCCGTGCAGGAAAGCTGAACCAGTGGAGCGGGCAGAGGCTGGGCCTGGCATGCAGCGGGCAGCAGGCTGCGCTGCTCCTGTCTGAGAGAAGCAGAAGCCTTTAGTCCACAGTCTTTCCTTTTTAAATTTTTTATTATTTTTTGGTACCGGAGGATCGAACTCGGGACCTTGTGCTTGCGAGGCAGGTGGTGGCAACACTGAACTAAATCCTGGCCCCTTTCCTTTTTTTTATTATGAGCATCTCAGCACAATGCCAGAAGAGCATGTGGTTCAGATGGCTCCCCCCTCCGGGAAAGGCCCTTCCTGTTTTCTGTTTTTGCTTTTATTGTGTTTTGCAGTATTGAGGGTTGAACCAGGGCCTTGCCACTGACCTACCACCCTGGCCCATTTCTTAGTTTGAGACAGGGTCTCACTGAGTTCTAAGTTGCTCATGGTGGGCTTGAGCTTGTGACTGTCCCGCCTCAGCCTCCTAGCGTACTGGGTTTATAGGTCTGTGTCACTGCACCCGCTTCTCTTTCCTGCTTCTCTGTCATATCTCCAACTTGGCCACATTTGCACGCCATCTTTTTTTTCATTTCCTTTTTGGGGTGAGTGGGACGTCACGGTGCTCCTCCCTCCTCTGAGGTGACCGACCACCCTCATGTATTCACGCACAGTATGATGAATTTTACAGAAGTTTACCACTTCGCAGAAAAGGTTTCTATCTGCAAGTGCTTTGGTTCTACTTTGTGCAGTGCTACTTAATTGCACGGTTCCGTGCAGAGCTAGCCTGGGCATTTAGGGACCCTTTTTCCCCAGCCGCCACAGCTGGGGCATCCTCTGCAGTCCTAGGACACAGTGAGCCCTGAACAACTGGCTATTTCTTTCCCAAATAAACCAGTGCTGTGTAATATTCCCTTGAACAGACTCCACACTGTTGCACTCCTCCTCCTCCTGCAGATGACGGTTCACACTGCCAGCTCCTTTAAACAGTTTGCTTTTGGAGGGACATCCTTGTCTGCATCCCCTTGTGCAAGGGTAGGAAAGACTCTAGGTCCCCATGGGTGGAGTGGTTGGGCATTAGGTAATTATGTGCAGCTTTAGACTTCTTAAATATCACTAGGTTCTTCCATTTTGAATGTTTAATTTTTGAGACAGGGTCTCACTGAGTCACTTAATCACTCAGGCTGGGCTTGAACTTGTGATCCTCCTGCCTCAGCCTCCCTGGGTGCTGGGATGACACTGTGTGCCACTGTGCCCTGGCACTATCTGCTTTCAAAATGACTGTATCAATATCATAGGATGAGCGTATTCATTATGTATTGTAGACACATAGTAATAAAAAAGTTCTTAGAATGGTTACGCCTAGAGTGAGTACGAAGCTGGGCCTCGGTGCTGTGGTTTTCAAATCCTTCTGGAATGTTATCCTCCTATGGGATCTGTGGAGGGGACAGAGTGCCCCCTCTTTCTTTGTGACAGCTATGGTGCTGCGTTGCCAAGATCTTGCACTTGATCTTCCTGCATCAGTCCCTGTCCTGGGTGCCAGCTTGTGCCCTGAAATGCCCTGGGTGAAGTGTGTTTGCATGTTGTATGTCTGGTTCTGTTTGGTTGTAGCTATGTCTTGTTTCATGGGGTGACTATATCATGGCTATGGTTGTGTCTCGATGTCCCCCCAAAGCCCCATGAGGTTTTAGGTGGGGCTTTTCAGAGGTGGCTGATTTCAGAGTGGGACTGATTCCTGGTGCAGAGCTAGGCCCGAGGGCACTAGGATGAAGGGTGTGAGCGCTGCCGGCTCTGAGTAGTCTGAATAAAAGGGCCAGAAAGACCTCTCAGGTCCCTTGTTGCTTTGCTGCATTCTGCCCACAAGGAACTGTTGCCCTCTGCCGTGTGCCACCCTGCCTTGGAACCGGCTGATCATAGACTGAAGCCTCCACAGACTGAGCGAAATAAACCTTTCCCCTTTCAACTGTGGGTGTTGGGTATTTTGTCTCAGCAATGAGAAAAGTAAGTAAGACAATCACAATTAATCACTGATACAGAATTTTTGAATAACAGCAGAGTATAAATATTTTTTCTTATGAAAACTTCCCAAGAGTTGGAATTCTGGTCAGTGTATTAATATTTTTTTGCCCGTCTTAAGTATTGCCAAAGGGTTATATATTATTGATTAGAAGGCCCCTCCTCCAGACTGCTTAATTAAACATCATGTACATTTGTTTTTCTCAGATGGATTGTAGTCTCCACAAGCTAGGGCTTTGTTGATTTTCCTTTCCCTCCTTCCCTCCCTCCCTTTTTCCTTCTTTTTCTTTCTTGTACTGGGGATTGAAACCAGGGCTGTTGTATTGAGCTACATCCCCAGCCCTTTATATTTATTGCCTTTCAATTTAGAGACCTACTAAGGCGCTAAATTGCACGGACTGAGCTTGTACTTGGGATCGTCCTGCCTCAGCTTCCCACAGTAGTGGGATT
Source organism: Fukomys damarensis (assembly GCF_012274545.1). Classification (NCBI taxonomy): domain Eukaryota; kingdom Metazoa; phylum Chordata; class Mammalia; order Rodentia; family Bathyergidae; genus Fukomys; species Fukomys damarensis. The sequence goes on from NW_022900917.1 coordinate 72,736,831, forward strand.
CTCCTCCCCCTTCCTGTCAGGTGCAGGCTCTTGAGAGCAGAGGCTGTTTCTGAGTGTCCTGTCCTGGGCTGGAGGGACCAACGTCCCCTTCTTGGGTCGCTCCCCTAGCTCTGTGGGGTGGGCACAGCTTTTTGAGTCCCCAAGTTGAAGATGTGCATGGAGACCCCATGTACTTCTTCCTCTGGGCGCACAGCAAGCACAGGGTCCATGTCCTGAGTCTAGAACCTGCCACAGGCAGCTTGGTGGACGGGCATGGAAGGGGAGGGCAGGGGCGATGCCAGTCCACCCCACAAGACCCTGAGAGGCCAGGACTGGGCACCAGCCACTTCCACCTGGGCCCTTCTTTTTGCTTTCCTGTCCATGTGGTCCTGATTAAAAAGCTGAACTATGCAAATGTTACTCTTCCTGGTGGCTTCTCCCACTCACTCCCAGCTCTGAAAGTCCAGAGCCTGAGGCCCACAGGGGCGGCCTGGAAAGACCCCGCTGAGGACCTGGAGACCAGGCGATGGGCACCTGGCTCAGGGGCACCGACTCCCTGCCAAGGCCCCGAGGGGGCGAAGATGAAGAGCTGTGGGAACGGTTTTATTTCTCACCCTCGCAGCCTGTGGGGCCTGCACAGACCCGTTGTCTCCGAAGTCCGGCTCCTATTAACTCCGGGATCTTGCTGTGCCATGGGCCGAGGGCTCCAGGGCTCAGGGCATCCAGGCTGCTCCCGCCCCGCACCCTACCCGTCCTGAAAGGTGGTTTCCTCACCCAGGCAACCACAGACATGATACTTTCTTTTGGTTTCAGTTGTCTGCAAACTCCTCATTGGCCCGAGAGGCTGTGAAGCACTTCTGTTTGTCTGACTTAATAATAACGAAAGTAAAGGCAGAGATATTTTCCCCTACTCTGGGCCACTGGCCTTAGAGAGTGCAGTTTCCATCTTCCCCTACTAAAAGCAGTTGTGGGAAATTAGGAACACCCTGGAGGAACCAGGTTGAGGAAGAGGGGAAGACTGTCATTTCCTAAGCCCCTACTTTTCATCAGACTAGGAGTAGGAATTACACATAATTACTTTGCACTACTGGGGATTGAACTCAAGACTTTCACACCAAGCTACATCCCCAACCCTTTTTCATCTGACAGAGAGAGGGTCTCTAACTCTTTACACTGCCCAGGTGGGACTCAAACTTGCTGTCCTACCTCAGCCTCCCTCAGCCTCAGGCTTACAGGTGTGCACTACTTCACTTAGCTATGTTTTATTTTCAAAGCATTTATGAAGATACAATGTGCATCTAGTTAAAAATTAGGCTGGAAGGGCTACTCCAGCAGGCTGTGAATGTCTGTGGGTGTCCATGGCACAGACGAGCTGACATGGAGCAGAGGGCTGGCGACCGCCCAGCCCTGAGCGGAGGTCGCCCCTTGCCATGGCTCCCACAAGCTTTGCGTGTTGAAAACTCAATCCCCAAATCCGCACTGGTGGCCCTGGAGGTGGGACGTGTGGGGGTGAGCTTGGCCCTCAGGGTGGAGTCATCGCTGCTTGGCAAATGATCCTGATGGCCTGATGGCTGCTCTATCTCCCAGAAGCAAGAGGTCCTGCCCGATGCTGGACAGATGCCGGCGCTGGGATCTTAGATCCCCTGCCTCCAGCACTGTGAGCTAAATACATTCTACTCCTCCAGCGTGACCAGGTCTGACACAGGTGCTCAGTGGTAGCAATAGGACATGGGCTCCTCCAGCCCGCTCCCCCTTCAAAGCCCACACTGCCCTCCACAGGTCCCAGGAGTACCCATATCAGCCTGGGCAATGGGATTACAGGCGGGAAACCAAAGGCCACCTCCTTTAGGAGATGTGTGTGGCCTTCGAACTTTGAAGTTCACAGTTCTGAGGTTTATTTTTTTGGTACAGGGATTTGAACTTGGGTCCTTGCACTTTCGAGACAGGTGGTGGAACCATTGCGCTAAATCCCTACCCCCACCTTTAAGAGTAGGAAAATATTATTGGGAGAAAGAAAGCTTCTGTCTAAGAGAGACAGAAAGGGGACCAGAAAGTGGGTTGCCCACCAACCCCACTTCTCAAAGTTGTTTTATACAGCAAAGCCATGTGGTAAGGCGGGTACAAAGTGGGACAAAACTGTAAGACCCAGTGGAAAATTACAAGGTGGGCATGAGGTGGGAAAAACCATACCAAACAATAAGATTAAAAGTACAGTCACCCTGGTAATATTGATTAAATGGGGGTCAAATGGGGGAACAAGTCACATAGCAAACATACAAGGATTTTCAGTAAGGGTGGGGGTCAGGGATATTTCCTGGAAAGGCTGGGCTAAGGCCTTGGCCCCCCACCCAGGTGATTGATACCTATGTAGAATATCAATCACTGCTATTTATCTCCAGAGGAAGCACAAAGGTATAGTAGTTTATCTCCTTTTACAATTCTGGCCTTCAGTGAATGTGTCTTGATTGTCCTACATGTTGGCTCCTTGCTGTGTTGACTACTTGAGGGCGGCCCTGTCTAAATGCCTACAAGATATTTAATTAACTTACCTATCTACAGTACTCCCCCCTCTGCAGAAGTACCCCTAACTGCTATGAGGGGGCAAAGGGAGAAGACAGCTCTGGCTACTTCCAGCTGAAGAGGGTCATAGTTGTGATCAACAGTACAGTTACTCTACAGAGGTGCCTTCAGTAGGTGCCTGGCATTGTCACCTTGGTAGCTGCATAGCTTTAAGTCTGGAGGAGATAAAGCCAGAGAAACAATTAAGAATGCATGAGCCAAATTATAAGGTCAGCAGGATTGCTATGAATATAGCCCACAAAGAGGACAAGGAGAAGGTCCAGGGGACTTCAGAATCCAACACAGAAGTCATATTGTATAGTTTAGCAGTTATGAGCAGTTCACAAGGTTGATCTGGTGGATGCCGGTAAAAGAAGTCTAGCACATTTGTCATTGGGTCCATTTGTATGACTACTTGGAGTTTGGCAGCCTCTCAGACCAGTAATCTTGGTGGAAGACCTCCAAAATGATATGGGGGGAAGAGACGTAACTCCCAAACCTACTAGATAGCCAAAACACGAGTTCATATTCTCTAAAATCGAAGAATGAATTCTAGGAACAATGGAGGTTAAGAGGAGGAAAGATTTACTGGGAGAAAGAAAGCTTCTGTCTAAGAGAGACAGAAGGGGGACCAGAAAGTGAGTTGAACTGTTTTTTTGTTGGTTTGTTTTTTACATTTAACTAATATTTATTTTAAACTTAAAAAAAAGTTTTTTTGGTACCAGGGATCCAACTCAGGGCCTTGCACTTGCGAGGCCGGAGGTGGAACCACTGAGCTACATCCCCAGCCCTAAACTAAAATTTTAATAGGTAAAGATTTATGTAGGTTTTTTTGGTACTGGGGCATAGAACTCATGACCTTTTGCTTGCAAGGCAGAAGGCAGAACCACTCCCTGGCCCATAATTTTTTGGTTTTTTTTTTGTTTTTTTTAATGAAGGTATCAAGTCATATTCAAAAAAGCAAAAAGAAGACATTAGAATTCACAGGATGGCAAAAAAAATTTTTTGGGGAAAATTTTAGCTGATAAAGAACTTGTACTTAGAATATATAAGTAACTCCTCCGATTCAGAATTAAAAATTTAAAAATTGACTAAAGATCTGAACACCTATCCCCTGAAGAAGAAATGTAAGTTGCCAATAAGCACATGACAGTGCGCTCAGCATACTAAGTCATGGGGAAATGTGAATCAAAACTGCCTCCACAGACTGCTTTCGTTTACTAGGATGGCCATTGCTGGAAAAGAAAAAGAGGAAAAAATGTGTTGGAGAGGAGCTGGAGAAACTGGGGCCTTCCTGCTCTCTTGGCAAGAGTGAGGAAGGGGAAACCAAGGCAGCCCCTCAGAAGGCTATGCCTACGCGTGTGGTGGAACCCAGTGTTCACGCCTAAATGTGCACCAACACAGTTCACAGCAGTATTAGTTGGAACAGTAAGCAAGATGGACTCGGCTCAGGGTGCATCCGTGGGAAAAGAAGATGAAGTATATCCACACGGGGAAATTATTTGGCAATAAAAAGAAGTGCAATGTGGATGCACAGTAAACCTGGGTAAACCCTGAAAGCTATTCCACGGAGAATGAAAGGAGCCAGTCGTGGATCACACATTGTGAGATTCCATTCACACGAAATTTCCAGATGCAACAGATCTGTAGATACCGGAAGTCATGGTCGTCAGGGTTTGCGGAAGAAAGGGGAACTTCTGCTGCTGCGGGGTTTCTTTTTGGGGTGACGACAGTTATATAACTGAATATACTAAACCCATTGAAACATACACTTTAAATAAGTGACATGTATGGTCTATAAGTTGTATCTCAATACAGCTGTTACAATCTTTTAAAAAGTGTATAGATATGGGGAGGTGGACTAGTAGGGGGTCAAGCAAGAGGGGGCTTATCTCATCCAGTGCCTACTCTTACCTTGCATTTTAGCAGACTTTATTTAAAAAACAAAAGAACTGCACTAGGCTTGGAGGCGCACACCTGTAATTCCAGTACTCCAGAGGCTGAGGCTAGAGGACTGTGAATTCAAAGCCAGATTGGTCTACACAGTGAGACTGACTCAAAGAAAAGGAAGAGTGAGGGGAAACGGAGGGGGAGGGGAGAGGGAAAAGGGAGGGGGAGTTGCTGAAGGACGGGACCGGGTGGATCGCAACTCGCCCAGCCTCAGAGAAGGTCCGGGCTGCCTTTCCCCTTGGTGCCCTCAGCCAGAGTCACACAGGGAGTTACCACTGCCATTCATGGGAGGAGATGGCTGTTTCGGAGCCCAGTGAAGCACTTGAGCTGGTGGGGACAGGTAAGGAGAGGCGGAGGGTCCTCCAGGAGGGGCTCTGGGGGGGGGGAGGGGGGGGGAAGAGGGGGGGGTGAGGGGAGGGGGAGGGAGAGAGGGAGGTGGAAGGAGAGAGGGAGAGCAAAAGGGACTTTTCCCAACCCAACATTCAGTGACAACACATGGTAGTTTGTAGTCAGCCATAGAAATATTTACAGCACAGGAGCTAACAAAAATGCTACATGTAAAGGTTTCTTTTAAATTTAAATTTTTAAAAGAGCTCAACATTTATCAGCACACCCCCTGAGGATGCCACCCGGATAGAAAAATGTAAGTCAAAGGTCCAGGGGCAGCTCAATGAGCCCCCACCTAGCACAAGTGAGGTCCTGGGGTTGTTGTCCAGAACCACCAAACAAACTAATAAATAAAGTGTAAGTCAGAAGTGAGCAGCTGTGATTGACGCTCAGAGAAACATTGTTTGGTGGTGTCCACACCCACGGCGCTCCCCAGCCCATTCCAGTGGTGGCTCTGACACCCCCATCGGACGGTGCCTGCAGATGCCCAGTTTTGTACAGGAAGTAGAGTAGAGTGGATTCCTTGGGGCCTGGCTCAGAGTGAGCCTCAGCCAGGTGGTCAGGGCGGTTGTAGGACACGCACTCTTCCTGGACGCCTGTGTCTGTCCCCAGCTTATGTGCACTTCCTTGCCGCACGCGGGCTCTGGTGAGCCTTCCTGGGATTCCTGACAGATCTCAGCAGCTTCTACATCTGTGGGCCAAGGAAGCTGTAGGTTTGGGGCATCCCTAGACCGGCAGGTTTTGAGTTGATTCCACTTGGACTTTTCTCCTGTTCACTGCCACCTAGGCCACCCCCTTGAGTCCCTTCCAAGCTGGGTCACTCCCTGGCACCTTCCATTTTGCCACAGACAAGAGCAGGGCTCCTAGGCCACAGGGACTAGCAGGGAACTTGGGTGCTTCCAGTGTCCCTCTATCTCCAAACTTTCTCTGGGTGGCAGAGCCACACAGGGCCCTCCAGACAGGGAATCTGTTGATGGGTGGCCAGAGACGAAGCCACTAGGAGGCTCCTGGTGTCAAGATTTGTTGTTTCTGAGTTGGGCTGTCCAGGTTGGCGTCGAACCCATGATCATCCTGCCTCGCGGACTGGCTGGAGTTCCAGGCATGAAACGTGCACTGCTTGAGTTTTTAAGCGGTCCCAGCTGAGCGGGAAGTAAGTTTGCACATTCACACACTGTGTTCCTGTGTGTCTGCTCCATGGCTTGGTGCACCACCAAGAGGGACCCATTGTCGAGCAGCCCATTTGCCGGGTGGGCATCTGCACAGCACAGGGGGGCAGGTAGAGCCTGTGGGCAGAGCTCCTGGCCTTGGCCCTCCACTGGGGTGGGTGCTCCCGACTTTGGAAGACCAGCTACTAGGACCTTTTTCAACAACAGGTGCTGAGATGTTTCTTGGCATACAACTCTTAAAACCCTTGGGGCCTCCAAAGTGACATGGCTTTTTGTAGGCCGATGACTGGGGGCCAGCTGCTCCTGCTGGTTTCAGGATGGTGGCTGGGTTTTCTGCCCCATCCCCAACCTCCCGGAGGGTAAGGGACAGGGCTAAACTGACCACCAGGGGCTGGTGACTGAATCACTTATGCCTACATAATGAAGCCTGAACAAGACCTCCAGTGACAGGTTAGGGGGTGCTTCTGATCAGCTGCTGTTGTGGGTCTGGAGGCCCCTTCCCTCTGCCTCACCTGCCTCTCCCTCAGATCCTGCCCTATCTAACCTCAGAACAGTGTCTGAAGCATCCTACAAGCCATCCAGCAGATCCATGCAGCCCACGATGTGCAGCCGGAGTGGCATTGCAGGGAGACAACCTGGACCCTGGCATGGGGCAGCCTGCGGTGAGCCTGCAGCTGTGGTCCTGCCTCCATGAGACTGGGTCACCAGGCCCCCACTGCTGAGCTCTCCAGCTCAGGCTCCCTGGGTGTGGGGATCCTGCCCACGTGGCTTTGGAAGCACACTGTAGGAGGAATGAGTTTGGTTCTCTCCACACTCCCGGCTACCCTTGAGAGTCCATGACGGGAGGTGTCAGGGCTCGTACACTCAGAGGGACGTGAGTAACCACAACTGCACATCACAGTCAATAGGGTCATCTCTCATTTGTCACTTATCACAAGGAAAGGTGAGGAAAGTCCTCATTTGTGAGGGAGTGTGCCCTTTTTTTTCCAGTACTGGGAATGGAACCCAGAAAAAAAATTATTTTGAGACATGGTCTTGCTAATTTATTTACCAAGCTGCCCAGGTGGGGCTTTTTTTTTTTTTTTTTTTTTTTTTTTATAGTTTTTTGAGACAGGGTCTTACAGTGTAGTCCAGGCTGTCCTCAAACTTGAGGCAATCCTCCTGCCTTGGCCTCCAGAGTGCTGGGATTATGGGCCTGCGCCACCATGCCTGGTTCAGTAATCTGGTTTTAATTCTGAGGACCCTAGAGGGCACTGGGAACAATCTGAAAACCTAGGCCTATTACGTTTTCAGGCCAGAGTGTAGGCGATGCATTTGTTTTCTCTTAAGTCTATTTAAACTATACGGTGAGGTCTCAGTCCTCCCTGCACAGGTGTGAAGCTGAACAAGGCTTCCCTGGGGGTGGTTTTGCAAAAAAGTCAAAGCTTTGGCTTCCTGAGCCTCAACCAGGCTTGCTGTGTGAACAGAGCTCTGCAAAGTGGGTGTTGGTCTGAGCCCCAATCCTGTTTCAGTCTGCTTTTGGGCTGCTGGGCTCAGAGAATCAAGCTCTCCCTGCAGCTACCCATCCTACAGCACCAGGACATCCTCATTCCCAGTGAGGTGTCCCAGCGGTGCTATAGTGGCACCTGGAGCAGGGGCTGTCACGTCTGACCAGAGCTTCCCCCCACAGTACAGGCTGCCTGCGACCTGCTGGGAGAGGCCGGGGGCAGGCCAGCCTTGACTCAGGGACTCAGTTTCTCTCCAGACAGGGCAGCAAGGAGAAGGCACAGCGTCGCATGTTCGTAACCCCAACACTCTCAAGGTTAAGACAAGGAGACCCAAAGTTGAAGTCCAGCCTGGGCAACTGAGACCCTGTCTCAAAATTAAAAATAAAGAAGTGGGGATGTAGGTTATGCGAAGGCCTTGGGTTCATCCTCTAGTACTGAAAAAAGGCGGAGGGGCAGGTCTGGCGCTGACCACCCTGTTCTCTCCTCAGTGTCCCCATCTGTAGGAGGGGTGCACGCTCCCGCCGCAGTGCCCGAGAGACAGTGACCACCGGCCCATTCTGGGGAAGGCGGCGGCAACCGTGATGTCTCTCCAGGGCGGCCGTGGCTGTCCTCTTCCCCTCCTGCCCCTCTAACTGCCCTGAGTGGAGCTTGGTGAGCTGGGCTCCCGTCCCCTTTGGCCAGTGAGCCTTGCTCGGGTGTCTGCGGCCAGTCAGGCAATGGTACTGGCCGCACAGCCTCATCTCCACCACAGGCCCACGCAGGCTGGGCTCAGCACCTGGGTAAGAAGGACCGTGCTCAGGGGAGGAGACCCTTTATAACGTGTAAAGATAAGGCCAAATTATGGCAGCCCTGGTCACTCCACCCCCACTGGGACTGGGGAGGACTTAAAGTACTGAGGGGAAAGCGGCACAGGGCCAGGCTGCACCCCGGGCCCCTGGAGGCTCTTCGTGGGTGAGGTGAGCTTCCGATGGCCCTGTTCCAGGTTGGAAACCGCGTCAACCTGTGGGATAAGGCGAACGCTGCCCAGTCCTAGGCCGCACACCCGGGGGTGTCAGGTTAGCTTCCCCCGTGGCAAGTACAGAAAGTCACGGCCTCCCCTCCAGGCCCTCCTTCTCCAGCTGTGAGCCAGGTATCGGCTTCCTCCTGCTGGGCTTTGCAGAGAGAGAGGCGCTGAGCCCAGCAACTTTCAGGAAGGAAAGGGGAGGAACACCCCTCCCCGGGCCTCATTTCCAGGTGTGTGACGTGAGATCCGTGCCTTTTGGGGGCTGCCAGGGACCAAGGAGATACCTGCAGGGGTGCGTGGGCCGCAGGCCATGCGCACACTGGGCCCTGGCGCCTGCAGGGCATGTGCCAGGATGGCCAGACGCAGAGGTCAGATGGCCGGTCCTTGCTACCTGCTCAGGCGGGCTTTGACACAGGAGCTAGGGTGACCTGTGTCATCCATGCCCCCAGCGCACAGCCCATGGTGTCTTCATCTCTCTATTCGAGACAGGAGCAGACAACTCACAAATGGCCTGATTTCAGATGTTTGGGATCAACTGAGAATATGTTTATTTCAAAGCAATTTTAAATATTAAAAAAAAGTAGAAATTAACACATACATTACTGGAAACGGTCACAGAAATACATGTGGAGCGAAAAGCATCCTGATGTTCGATAGCCATCCGGGTGGAACTCGGAATTAATTAGTGGCACGATGGGATCCTATACAACATGAAGTTCTAGGCAATAAAAAAATAAATAGCAATTGCTGTTCAACAGTAAAATAAGACACGCTATTTGCAGAACATAACTTTCCCCTCTGTGGGGAAAAAGAACTAATTTGCTATTTTTTTTTGTAAGGTTCCATACCTTCAAAATACTATATCATGTACAAAATTGCAGATAGTGGCTCATGAGCTGAAGAAGAGATCAGATTTAAACACAACAAGATTGCCAATGGCGTTGCTACCCAGTCTTCCTATGTCCTACAGTGAGCTGGAACAGAGAACTCACATTCCCGACAAAAACACGAACAGAAAAAGGCATGGAAAATGCATCTGCTGTAGCAAGGGAAAAAAAAAGACTAGACTTGGACTCCATGTAATTTTACAGATACAGCTTGAGTGTGTGTGTTTATAAACCAGTTTATTTTCAGATCACTGAGAAAAGCCTAGGCCACAAACAAGCATGGCTTTCACGTAGCCAAACGTGTGCAAATGAGTGAGGTGGCGCCCTGGGGACCTCAGCCGCTGACTTCCTGTCCTGACACCAGTGGGGCCGCACTCCCCTGTGCGCGTGGAAGTGTGCATGTGTCCTGACACCAAGGAAGCAATCACTTAAACAGCTGATAAAAGGTTCTGCAGGTCCGTCATGCAGTTTATTTTTCAGGTGGCTATTTAAAGTGTTCCTGGTAACCAGTTAAGCAGTGCTAAATTACTGTTTACTGAATACTGTGACTGTGAAAGAAGGCCTTTCCTACCGGTTTGTTGGGAGTTGTGCTTCTGTGAAATTAACATTTCTCATTCATTGCCAAGATTATCTGCTTAAAAATATTAGTCTTCTGTGCTGCTGCCAAAATAGTTTAAACAAATGTGCGCCCAGGATCAGAGAACAGTCCCACTGACTGCGGAGTATAAATACTGTATTCTTTTCCAAGATTTGGATGATGTCAAAGACTAAAATACTCACAATGTTCTCCTCCTTTGCCCGCCCCCCACCCGCATGGGGATCGAACTCAGGACCTTGCACTTCCAAGTCAGGTACAGCGCCACTGAGCTAAAACCCCGGCCCCACACACAATGCTCTTTGTGGTCTGACAAGCATGGCTGGGATGAAAACACAAAAATAATGAGACAGGAGAGAGACAGAGACAGACAGACAGAGAGACAGGGAGGAGGGGAGAAGGGAGAGGGGAGAGAGAGAGGAGAGAGAAAAGACTCTTCTCAAGGAATGAGCCTTTTTCACAGTGCAATTCATAGCAGCGTTCCAAAACTTGGTTATGAATTGACTTGAAGGGAATATGTCTATTGGACAGAGCATAAGGTGGGAAACTTTATAATTGAGGTTTAAGAAATGGAATGGAAAAAGAAAAGCTTGGTTTCAGCACCTGGATTCTACACCGGAAAAACTGTAAAGGGTTGATTTTTAAATCCCTCTTCTTGAATAATCTTTTAAAAGTTTAAGTTTATCCAAGAACAAAACTAAGAAAGCAATTTAAAACCAATACTTTAGATGCTCTCTCATATTAAGGGATGCTGACTCATAATACAATTATAAACTCAAACTCTTGAGAAGGCCAAATGACTGACTAGAAACAAATGTTCTTGCAACCTTATAATTTCTGCTTTAATGGCGATCAAGTTTAAAAAATGTACAGTTCAACTTAGGCATACTATTTATTCCTTTATAAAAGGCAGATTTCAGGTGAGCTTCTAGAGGCATGCATATGGTAGAGGCTAGTATTTTCTGGCAGTCCTTGGTTCCTGGAAGTTGAACTTCACCAGACGTGTTTTAAACTTCTGTCAAAATAGTCATGAAGAGTATGTTATTTCTGCATAATGAGGTAATATCTCAGGGCGGGCACTGATCACCATACGGTAGTAGGAATCCACTTGCCTAAACTTTTATGAGGCTGTGTGCATTGTAAAATGCCACAAAGAGTTTTGGGTCAGTGAATGTTTTGCTGAAGGAATAACACTTACATTTAACTGAGTACTTTTCTGTAATAAATACCAAAGTAGGTTTTTGTAGCTGTAAACTGCATACACAGGTAACTACAGGCTGGTCTGTCACAGAGCTAACTAGAAGTTTCACCTGGAAAACAGATCCCACCTCTTCGCTAGGGTTGTATTTTCCGTAACATGATTGAGAATACTGCTTGTTAGGAACAGAGTCGTTTCTATGCCCTTCAGCAGGTGCTGGAGACCATTTCTACTTGCAAAGCCGGCACTCCTGTTTTTTTTTGTTTTTCTGTTTGTAAAACAGCATAGACAGATTTAAGTGCGAGATGCCAAGGATGGCTTTGGCAAACCAGTAGGCGAACCGGGCCCCAAGGCTCCCCTGATACTGGCGAAGGCAGAAGACCACAGGGTATTTACAACACATTACTATATTCCCTCCTGAGGTGGCCCTTCGTGAGTTTCTCATTCTGTAACAGCAGCTATATACACATTGTGCACAGGATTACATGGAGGCAGCAGTCTTGCATGAAGGATGTGGGCAGTCTGAAGCTTCGGCTTTTTGCTAGTCAGACAGGATGTGAACAAAAGACACTGGAAAGACCCCCTTCCGTTCAGGCTGTCCTTCGATGTGCCCGATCTGCAGGGAGGAGAGAGGAGGTTCAGGCCAGAGGTGCAGGCAGCTAACCTGGAACAGGACTGAGGGTAAGAGCCAAGCCTGCCTAGGCTTCTGGGGGTGGTGAACCTCTGAGAGTATGGGGATCATGAACTACACAATGAAACAACAAAGTTGCAAATGACATCTTACAAAATGCTTAGCACTTTTGCATGGATCTCAAGGCACCTGTGCAGCAGCCCAAGAGGGGCAATAATCTGCCCAAGGCCCCTGGCTTCATGATCTGGAAGCTGTGCTCTGAAGGTGAGGGGACTGTTTTTCTGGGAGAGTAACCTCAGACAAATCTTATCAATCCTCTTCTTGTTAAAACGTGGCTGAAAACCCCTTCTCCCAGGCTGCTGTGAACAAATCGCTTGTTTTTTGATTACACGGAAAAGGCCCTGTGAAAAACTTTGACACTGAGGGTGGCCAAAGACAATTTTACTGTTTTCTATGTAAGCCTGCAAGCCATGGTAACCTGCAACAGTTTCCTGATTACCCCAATTAGATCAGTATCGTAACATGGCCTTTTAACAGAAGGAGTACCGAGGCCCTACACATTGGCTATAAAGACCACATACAGAGGACAGGGCTGGGCCGGGCCACTGCAACAAGAGCACCCTTGTTTCACAGGCCTGTGCTGATGGAACACCTTATCGGCTGAGTGGCCTGCAGGTCTCCTGAGGCCGAGTGGGCCTGGAGCAGCAGGAGGGCTTGGGGAGTGCCAGTCAGGTCACTGTTAGGGTGTCTGGCCAGACGCGTGCAGACACTCAGAGTCCTCCCAGAATTGCACCGAGACATCGCCAAGTACTTGCTCTCCTCCCCGAGCATCTGCCGGAGCCATCAGCTTCTTAGTAAAGAACATGGCCACTGTCCAAGAGGAGTGACCATGACACAGACCCGCCAAGTAGACGAGTCAGGAAGCGGGTCTGCGGCAGGGATGCTAGCTGGAGACTTCATAGTGTGTCCCGTCGCTGTCCCAGGCTGGTTCTCCCACAGGCTGTGCGCTGGGGGACCAGCTCCACCAGGAGAGGCTGAGGAGTGGGGCGTCTGAGCTCTCGCTGGCCTGGGACCGTGAGGGCCCTGGTCACCCCGGGCCCTGCTCTCTCTGGGTTGGAACTCCTCATTCTCTGTCAGGCTCTGCTGAGATGGCAGGGTGTTAGCGCACCCCTGGCTCTGACCTGCTGGACACCCACAGCACGCTCCTTTCCTAGATCTTCTCAATGGTCACAATGGCCCCAGTTTTCTTTTTCCTTTGAGACTGGGTCTCACTCGAACTTGTGCCAATTACCTTGCTCAGCCTCCTGAGAGCTGGGATTACAAGTGTGTGCCTCCGCGCCCAGCTTCAAAATGTCCTCAGATACTGCCAAAAGTTCCCGAAGGGCGAAACTGCCCCCACTGGGAACCAGTTTGAACCCACTGTCCATAGAGGCCCTAAGGAAGAACGGCTGCACCCTGGCCTGGCAGTTCCCAAGTGGCCAGCCTGAGAGGCAAGGCCTTGCAGCAGTGCCCTGGGGAGGACAATGGTGCCCTGCCTTCCCAACCTGGGCAGCGCAGGTTTACTGTCAGAGGAGTTCTCATAGATAAAATTTAATCTCCCCAAATCAGGGGAGGGAAACTTCATTCATGGCCATACTTTCCAAAGAGAGAATTCAGGGTGGATTTGAGCCTGAATACAGGCAAAGCAGCTCAGTTTGCATGAGATCATGTAGCCCTCGAACCCGCAGCCAGGGGACAGGGTGGAAGGAGAGCAAACCACACAGGTTTGGGGCTCAGGGTGGACTTGGATTGTGACTTTGCATGCTTATTGGCTGCTAGGGAAAGATGATGGGCAAAATGCTTGACTTTCTTGAGCTTTTCTTTTTGTACCTGAAAATTTAGAAATTTCCACCTGCAAGCACACAAGGTTGCCATGATACCACGGGAGAAGCACATACAGATGTTAATTTCCTGACCCACGTGGGTGACCCAGCTGGCAAGATCCTTGTGCTTCGGGCACACTCATACTCACTGTGGGTCTGGAGCACTCAACAGTGCCCCTCAGCAGTGCTGGAAGAGTGGATGAAGAAATGTGCATACGTACCCACCACTCCTGGTCCTCTTCCCCTGTCACGATGATCACCTCCCCCTCAATGAATGTGAGTTCGTCATCATTGTCTGCCTGGCAGTCATAGATGGTTTTCACACGCCTCACTTTATTCTTCCCCTTCAATAAAGCAGCTGGGTTTTAGCATAAACACAGACAACTCAAGAAAGGAGCACAGTGCTCACCAAAGGGTGGGTGACTGGGCAAGTGGCTTCACTGAGCCTTGCTTTCCTCATGTGTGTGAGCACGTACGTGTGCACACAGGTACAGGGGCAGGCATATCTGCCAGGAGCCCAGGGCACTGTGTGCTCTCCAGGAACGACAGCCCTTTGCCATCAGCATCAGCCTAGTCCCATGTTAGGGACGAGACATCGCCATGCCACTTTCACCAGAACACAAACATGAAGGCCCTGTCCTCCTCCACTGGCAACATCAGCTTGCAGAAATGACAGCAGAGTCTAAAAATATTTTTAGGAAACATGATGTAAAGCAAAATGTGCAGCTTCTGCCTACTGAATGTGCAGCATAAACACATTTCTCGGTCCCCTCAGGCAAAACAGCAGGTCAGGACATCCTGGCTACCCTCCAGGATCAGCTTGGGTTGGGAGTTCTGCAATGCTCTCCAAACAGCTGTCATTTCTGACCAATTTTGACTTGAGTGTTACTGGTTGGGTTTCCAGTTCTTTGCAAACAGGAAGATGAAAATAAAGACATCACCTTCCAAAGAATACTTTTAACACCTGGATGGGGATTTAGCTCAGTGGTTCTGTTGCCTGCCTTGCAAGTGCAAGGACCTGAGCTTGATCCCCGGTACCAAAAAAAAAAAAAAGAATACTTTAAACACCCTAATTAAATAATTAGTAATAAAAAAGCAAGCTGCTGCAAGGGTGGGTGGGGGTCTGGGAGGCCTGGCAAAACCGTGGCAGCCAGCAGATTTTCATCTTTGTGCTGACTGAGCGGCTGAGCAGGGCCATAATGTGTGATTTGCTAGGGAAGATTACTATGCCAAGTCTCTTTTGTGTGTGGAAGCAGTTCTGAGGAGTGCGGAACCCGCCACGGCTGTGCAGCTATACTAGGCTCTGATGCCAGTGCTGAGGGCCCAGGAGTCCCAAGCCTCTGTCATAGCCCCCAGGCTCCACTCCATCACCACACATGAACCAGGGCAGGTGAAGGCAGCCAGCTCCAGGGTAAGTGCCCTCCCTTTCTTGCATTCAGTGGGAGCTTCCCCCACCCTCCATAGTTCAGCAGTGGCTTGCAGAGCCAGACACGCGTGCCTACCCACCGTGTTGATCTTTCTGGGCAGTGGTACAGGCGTCTCAGGAAGAGTGGGTGTGAGGTCGCTGGAGTCTTCCGACGCCTGCTTCTGGACGGCATCTCTGGACTGCACGTTTGGAGACAGATCCACTGGGTGTGACTTCTGCGTGGCCTCGGAGGGCTGCGGAGCTTTGGGTGAGATGTCACCAGCCTGGGACTTTGCCAGCAGGTCTCCCAGCTGTGGCTTGGGGGGCAGGTCCTTCATCTGTGGCTTGGGGGGTAAGTCTGAGAGCTGGGGCTTGGGCGGCAGGTCACCGAGCTGTGGCTTTGGGGGAAGCTCTCCAGGCTTAGGTGGCAAATCTCCAATATGGGGCTTGGGGGCCAGTTCTGTGGGCTTTGGGGGCAGGTCTCCAGGTGGTGGCTTTTGTGGTAACTCTGCCAGCTGTGATGATTTCTGAAAAAGCTCAGGTGGGATGTTGGCTTTGTCTAGGGAGAGATGATGGCTCGTTTCTGTTTTCCTTAGTGCCACTGCAGGGACAAACACAGAGAGGGAAGTCACTAGAAGAACATGTGAGGGGAGGCAGGTCTGCTCCTGTCACAGGCATTTGAGAGCCCTGCCACCCACCTCCCAGAAGAGTCCTCTCCACTGCATATCAAGCGGCTGGCTCAGGGCAGCCGGAGCCCTGGACGGGCGTTTCCAAGGTCAGAGTTGGAGCCAGGAGGCACCTACATGATCGTTCACGGCTTTACGCTTCAGTTGGGTAAGAACAGGATGCCTGTATCAATCCAGATTTTTTTTTTTTTTTTTTTTTTTTTTGGTACAGGGGATTAAACTTGGGACCTTGCTCTTGTGAGGCAGGCAATGCAAACACTGAGCTGAATCCCGGGCTCTCAATCCAGAATTAAAAAAAAAAAAAAAATCAAACAATACCATTTGTGGACAATTAGTACAGTTAAAAACTTTTCCATAAGCCTACATTCCACGTAAGGTAGCCATTTGTCATATTGATATATTTCCCCTCTTGATTTTGCTATGAAAATCAATACATATTAACTACGTGCTGTTTTAGCAGAGCAGCTGCAGGTCATCAAGCTTTGCTATCAGTACAGATGTCATTCGGAAGGGACAGTGTACTCTACAGCTGCTTCATGCTCAATTCCCTTTATTCTACAGGGTTCATGCGGGAGGTAAGACAAGAAGCAGAAAGTCCCCATCTTCCCCGGTAACGCGGTATATTCTGGTGATACGCAGAGATGGGCTTACGAATGTATCACCTAAAACCAGGATGTGCACCATAATACACACATTGCAGTAACACACATTACCTGAAAGTTTGTTTTTTCTCACTGAATATGCCCAGGAGAGTTTCCAAGTCCCTCATTCTCTTTAACAGCTGTATGCTACTCCACGTGGAGGCAGTGTCACACAAGACTGAACCACTCCCGTGCTCTCTGCACAGCTCTGCGGAGTGCACACACGCACGCACACATAGGCACACACTCTCACAGCGTGTCTTGAGCGTGAGCTCAACCACTCACCAGCCTTGCAACCTCCCTGTGCTGACATCTACCCCACAGCGCTGTCCTGGAGCTGACATGAGGGATGTGTGTGAGGAATTTGCTGACAAGAACTGGCAGGCCAGGAGCATTTCTTAAGAGTAATACCATCACTCCTGTTAAACATGGCTCCCCGAGGCCAAGATTACTGGTATCACAGCTCTGGCTCCTGGCACAGGGGCCAAGTGCAGTGAAGGTTCCATGAGGAAACAGCTGATGAAGGAACACTATGTGAATCAAACTAAGGATTTTATCCTAAAAACACAGAAGACTTAGAAAAACATCTTTCGAGGAAAGGGAAGAGAGCTGGGCATGGTGACACACACTTGCAATCTTAGTACTCTGGGAGGCTGAAGCAGGAGGACTGAGCTGGAACCCAGTCTGGGCAACTTAGTGAGACCCAGTCTCAAAATAAAAAATAAAAAGGGGGTTTAGTGTGTAGCTCAGTGTGAAGGCCCTAGGTTCAATCTCCCCTAATGTGGGAGACAGACGGAAGGACGGACACTAACCAGTGTTGTATACTGTCCCAAGCTGTCCTGGGAGCTGCACTGCTCATGGCCTGCCTGGCCACATCTCTTTCTGAGGAAGTCACAGCCAAGGACACTCTGCCTATCCAGGTAATGTGGAAGTGAGACGAGACCAGTATAATTTCTCTACTAATTACTCTGATTTGGGCAAACTCCACTGTGATGCCAGCAGCAAGGAGAAATAAAGTGGGGGACTCCGGGCAGTGAGGCTGGAAAGACACTTAATTCACAGGGGAGTACACACCAAATGCTGGGTTGTCTCAAGCCCTCAAATACGCAAATCACCTGCCACTCAACTGCAGGAACCGTGCTGGGGAACATCAGAAACCGCCTGGGACGAACTGCAGCACCCCAACAGCTCAAGGCTGAGGACACAAGGGGAAAAGGTAAAAGATGTGCAGAAGGAACAGTCTGCTGGGAGAATCAGCTGGGTGGCGTCCACAGCAAAGTGCGCTAGCGAGGAATAGCGGGTGGCAGTGTGCAGGGTTGCAGATGGAAGCCTAAACCAGGGCTTCGGCAGACATCAGCCTGTGAAGGGCAGAAGAGAGCATGGCGCCTGCGTCTCAGCAGTGGTGAGTGTGCCACGAAGACGGGCGTGTGCACCTCCTGGGGGGGCGGGTGTGTGCCACCACGTAGGACAGGAAGCCAGGGGACAGTGTTAAAGGAACACATGGGGAGGCAAAGAGCAGAATCCAGACTGGAAGACCTGTGGGTCAAATGCCAATTTCTGCAACAATACAGCAACGTGCAGGGGGATACAGCTCGCACATGGTTTGAGCACCATGCAACACACTACGTGTTCAGATCCGATCCCATGTGGAGAACAGTAGGAGGGTGGGAACGATCTGCGTTGTTTAGGGATGAGGTCTCTGGGAGGTGATTCAATTAGATAAGGTCATCAGGGTGGAGCCCTTGTGATGCTTTATGAAGAGGGCACTGGGTGCAGTGGTGTATTTTGGACACTGAGGCCCAGGGCTGACAACTTAGCAAGACTCTGTTTCAAAATAAAAGGGCTGGTGGTGTAGCTCAGCACCAAGGCTCTAGGGTCACACGTACTTTCTCCTTCCTAGCAGTGTGACACTGCACATTAGCTGAGCTCTTCCAGCAAGGCAGCTCTCAGCATTCGGACCTCCAGAACTAGAAACCCATGTTCTTATCTGTGATGCTTGGGCTCACCCTGAGGGGCTCTGCCAGGGCCATATTCCCAGCATCTCCTACCTGCTCTTTCTTGGAGACAGTGACTCACTAAGTTGCTCAGGTGGGACTTGAACTTGTGATCTCCACAAATGAGTTTTCAAAGACATGTGCCACTGTGTCAGGTTTCTTTTTCCTTTATGAAGTTATTCAGCCTCAGCTATTTCGTTATAGTTACAAAACATATTAATGATGTCAGGGGAAGCTATGGGTTAAGAAACAACTGTAATATTATGTAATACTGTATGATTATTATTTTGATCCTTATTCAAATAATTTATATTAAAAAAAAACCCCAATGAGACAACTGGAACATGAACACTAGGCATTTGATGATACTTACAGGTTCCCAATGGGACAGTCACACACGGACCACAGTGCATCACAGCCCCCGACAGCAAAGACACACAGATTACAGCCCATTGCCAACATATGAAGGCACTTTGGTTTTTTTACATGTGATAGTAGATTGCAGGCGCGTAACACAGTGTGGTGTTTGGGATCTGCTACGAACTGCTAGAGGTGACTAGATAGGTAAATGAGATACAGGACTGAGTAGAAACTAATCAATGTGGAGACAGGTGATGGGTCTGTCTGGGAGAGGAGGCTGCTATCCACTTTTCTGTGTGCTCCTCCCTTGTGGTGCTAGGGACTGGACCCAGGGCTTCATAGTGAGTTTTATACTCAGCCCCTTTAGATACTTTTTAAAGACACAGTCTCATTTACTTGTTCAGGCTGGGATTGAACTTAGGATCCTCCTGCCTCAGCTTCCCAGAGTGCTGTGAGGATCCTTGTGTAAGTTTATTATGGGAAATGCCAAACTGTAAAATATTTATACAAAGAAAGAGGGTCTAGGCAGTGGTGGCGAACCTATGGCACGTGTGCCGCAGCCAGTGTTTATTCACTGGAAGCTCTAAATGGCTGGTCATAGCTGGCACAGAGCAATGGGCGGTGGTGGGAGGGACGCGAGCTGGGGTGCTCCTCCAGGCCATGGCCACTGTGTGCAGGCAGGCAGGGCACAAGGAAGCGGCGGGGTGGGCAACCGTCCCGACTCACAACAAGTGGAAGCCAAGCCCCACAAGAAGGGCAACGTGAAGGGCAGAGTAGGTGCTGGCAGAGGACCGCATGAGCTATGGTCAGGGAAGAGCCACACCCGGTCCAGAGAGCAGAGCCCAGGAGGGACTTAGGGCTCACTTTTGGGATGTGCTGTTTGGGGACAGGAGGAATGGGGGTCCGTGAAGGGGATGAGGACAGGGAGCAGTGGTGGTAGCTACAGGTGGGTCCTGGTGCCACTGAGAACCACTGGATCGAGCAGGAGGCAGGAGGAGGACAGTAGCCACTTGTGTGTGACCGGGGCAGGATATGGGGTGGCCTTCAGATGGGGAACAGCGCCTGGGAAATACATCTCCAACTGGAGGCCAGGCAGCACTTTGGGCAGCACCAAATATCACACACGCAGCACCACACCCAAACCCTAGCAACTTGGCAAACGCAGGAGAGCCATTGGGGGCCCGTTCACCCAACACAGGGCCTGGCTGAGGAAGCCTGCAGGCTTGTGGGCTTCAACTTCCTGACACAACCCCCACTCTGACTTCTGCTTCAACCAGGACACAGGGTCCAAGAGCTGGCCAGCGGCAGCAGCGACCCGCACAGCAACCTGGAGTCCTCTGAGCTTCTAAGGACACCAGCTGGTCCCTTTCACAAGGACAGAGTGAAGCTAGTGCTCTGAAGATGTCTGGCAGGGCTCCGCAGTACCATTCGTGTTGTAGTAGGAAGACTGAGGCAGGGTCTCGCTTTGTAGTCCAGGCTGGCCCTGAACTCACGGCGATTCTCCTGCTGACATTACAGGTGCGCACCACACACTCAGCTACTGAAACCCCACTTTTATAAGTGCAGAGCTTGACCGGGATTGGGAGATTTGGTGACAGAGCTGAGTCTCTACTACACTGCTCTAATGTGCTCTGTGCCGCATGGCTGTCCCCTCTGCAGGACAGAGCCACCCAGGGGAGGAGTCCTTGGCCACAGACTTGCTGGGGTTCCTGAGCATGACTCCCCGCTAGACTCACAAACTTCGCAGGATTATTTCCTGCTTTACAGGCGAGGAATGCAGGTTGGGGGAAGCTACTAATTCACTGGCCCTAGGTCCAAACTAGTAAGAGGAAGAGCTAGTATCAGTTCTGGGTCTCTTGGACATAACCTTGCATAACAAGTATTCACTGGGCATCTACTATGTGCCAGGTGATGCTCCAGGCATTTGGAATAGATCAGTAGACAAGAGAGACTTCATTTGCAAGTGAGTATGAAAATCATGAATCTTACCTTTCTGAGGTAGTTTAGGAAGAACTCTGGGGCCAAGAGCAGTCTTTGCAGAACTGGTGCTATTTGATAAATAACAATACTTTAGGATATGAGAGCTATAATGGCAATAGTGATCTACTCTTTATGGAAACCAAAGGTGTTTATGAATTACTGAAACAGTCCTTTCACAATTTATTTAACAAAACATTACTCTATTTTTGTATTCCAGTTTGCCTTGCTGGAGAAGCACAAGGTGAGGTGAGAAAGACATCCCTAGTAATGATAAAGCCAAAGCCTTTCCTCGGGGTGATGTGTATGTAAACACCCCCAGTAAAGTACACAGGCCTCCATGTCTTGTGATCCCTGTCAGAAAGGGAAGCCAGAGTGCAGTGTTTCCGGCTCGAGAAGGCCCCAGGCTGGTTAGCGGTGGAAGTGGAAATTTAGCCCCCTTTGTGGGGCCCTGAGCTCTCACTTCCCTCTCACCATCGTAGAGGCTGGGGTTCTCAGGCGCGCCCAGGCAGTGGCCTCCTCGTGGAGGACATGCAAATGAGTAGGGGAAAAAACACCCCAGTCCCTGGAACAGAACTCTGCACCATGTGGTCTGAATAACTGAGTAAGTCCTCTATTAGCTGGCAGCCTCTACTTCCCTCTAGCAAGAGGCTGCAAGGTCCTCAGAGAACGCCAGAGCCGCATAACTGTGCTCTAGGGCCTGAGCTGCACTCACCAAGAGCCTGTTTATCATCTCGTGCTCCTTTCCTCCGTCCTCTAATGTCCTAGGAGTTGACTGCTTTTCTTCTCTCTAGCCTAACTGCATTTAAGGGAAAGGAAAAAGCAAGCAAGAACCAAACACAACAGGCCAAAGGAAAAAGATTAAAGGCATGTGGTCCTGTGTTTGGTCCCCAGCCGTGAGCCACACTGGGTCTTCCAGTGCTTTGCAGCTCACAGGCAGCCCTCCCATCTGTGGGGGACAGAGCCGCTAATGGAGGAGAAACAGCAAGTGCAAGAGGCTTTGCTGCCAGCATTTCTGGGCTGTGTCCCTGTTCTGCATCAGTAGCTTCCGCGAGGCCTGGCACTTACCAGCTCTGGTGTGAGCATGGCCCATGACCACTTGTGGCCTCTTTCCTAAAGCCAAGGCCTACAGCAGCAGTGATGGTGAACCTTTCAGTGATAACAAGTAGCCTGCTGTGGCACCCGTGCCATATGTTCACCACCACTGGTCTAGAGGCTCAGACATTCCTTTCTAGAAGTCCTGGGACTAACACTGCATGGGCTTCTTCCTAAGGGGAGGAGCACGAGGGCACTGCCAGGGCAAGACTGTGTGTGCTGTGTACGTGCACACAGAGGCAGAGTGATAAAAGCTCAGTGAATTGACAAAAATCAGATTAATACTGCTTAAAAATATTACAGAACAAGGTTTTCCTTGCCACGATGGGGTTGAACCTGGGTCTCATGCATGCTAGGTAAGTGTTCTACCATGGAGTTGTATCTCCAGCTCTCGTTTAAAACATTTATGAGTGTGTTGTGTGTGTCACTCCCATTCTGGAAGAAGACAAAACCAATTTTATGGGAAGATCAGGGAGGACAGGAGCACCCAGCGTGGAGAACCGGCTGGGACACCCGGACTGCCTTTCACTAGTGTGGGCCTGGGAGAAGAGAGAGAGACACTGTTTACAGCCCAGCTAGAAAAATCTTGCAAACAGGGAACCTGGAAGCAATTTTTTTTTTTTAATGTTTGGAGATCTCTAGGGTATTATATTTCCCTGAGGAGCATCTTTTCGTTCTGTGGTCTGGAAAAGGGATCAAGAAGGAAAGCAATGAAACAAAATTACTTAATTAAAACAGCAAAAGTAAAAACTCAGTCTCCCTGAAGGAGTTTCAGCAGAGACCAGTATAGGACTCTGGAAGCACTGAGGCCAGCGCTGCTGTCATAGAAGGACACAGACCTGTGCTGGGCGATGATGTCCTTTGTGGCTATATGGCAAGATAAACATGCCAACTGCCAGCCAATGTTCGGTTTCTCATCCTAAACTGCCTCATGGCTGAGACGCTTGGGCAGAACAGGGAAAGCAGTTGAAGCCCACATATGTAATTCTGTCAGCTGCAAGTAGGAGCCAAGGAGGAAGTGCTGAGACAGCTCACCTGGACTGCTGGGACAGCCCCTCAAACTTGTTTGCGTTCTTACTCGAAGGTGATGGACCCACATCGTTACCTACAAAGAAAACGAGAAGGTCAAAGTTGTACCTTGCAACAGGCACATATGGGTACGGCAGGAATGGTGCCCCTCAGCTTCCAGAAAGGCAGCTAAAATGCTTGAGCCAAGATGGAACGCATCTGGAGCATCACAATGCACAACAATTAAGCATTTGGGGCTTTGGTGTCTGTACTGCTAGCAAGTAAGACAGGTGAGCGGCCTGCTCCCTGAAAAGGCTTCTGCACTCATCGGAGGTGGTGCCGTCCCACTGACTCAGGATCTTGTTCTTGGCCCAGAGGCAGAGATAGAACCCTGAATGTGTGGTTCACCCAGAGGCTGGGAGGCTGAGACTGATACCAAGGAAGCATGTGCTGATGACAGTGGGCAAAGGCACAACTTCAAGGGTACCATTCACCAGCCATTCACATGCTGGGTGTGACCAGAGCAGGAGGCCCATGGGCGAACGTGCCACTACTCTCCCAGGGTTAGAGTCTCGCCTGGGACTCATGTATAGGAAGTATATAGAAACGTGGAAAGAAGTGGTCATTTAGTCGGGGTGTCTTCCTTGGGGGACATGGAACCTGAATAGGTGCAAGAACTTCCTAGTGGGCAGTGGCCTCCCAGGGCACAGATGGCTGTGAATGTGCTTTGCCCAAAATGTCAGAGTTGGGTCTGCCAAGCCTGGGTTTTTCTGTGACCATTCCACAGCAGGGGATTGTGGGCAGGTGCTGGGTCCCAGGGCACCAGATACCTGGGAGACTCAGGAATGAGGCACTGAGCTCCACTCCGCAACCTGCTGCATCCATTCTGCAGCACTGACATCTGTCAGAATGCCTTCCTCACAACCCCCCGAGACATGCACCTCAACCTCCCTTTTAGGCAGGGAAGCAAGGATAAGGACATGAATGGCTGAAGGCCCCTGGACTAAATGACACACCTCAAGGTTCGGCCCACAAACCTGTGTGCTCTTCATGACCTATCGTGCTGCCTGCAGTGACATTAATACTAAGAATTACTGCTCCCAGAGCACTTACTACAAGCAAGGTACCATGCAGAACACCTTAAGGTAATTATGCTGTTCACTTCTTCCATTTTATATACGGAGAGACATGCAGAGAAGTAAAGAAACTTTCCCAGGGTGGAGCTGCTGGTTAGGGCCAGAGCTAGGATATAAAGCCACCAGCCCACCGCTAGTGCTTGTGCTGACTCCCAAACTCTCTCCTGTTCTACTGCACCTGCTGAACAGGTGCTGAAACTGGACTTCCATACAGAGTGTTCACCATGAAGCATGCAAGCTGGCATTACCAGCACCAATGACGTTCAAAGTTCATTCTAATGAGCCTGTCCTTTTATGATCAATGTATTTCCACGATCTCACAGTTAATATCTGGGGACTTCTTATGAAATCCTGAGCTGGGGTTTCCTTTATGGTAGGCATTTTTCTCAAGCACCACGCTTAACACTGAGTCTATAGCAATGGGCCTTACACTGCGCTTTCAGACTTCAGCCATAACAAGATGTTTGGGGAATAAACTGTTGCATCCGCTAATTCCTTATTTCTAGGCAGAAGACAAAAAACAAAACAAAAAAACCCCAACAACACACACACACACACACTCTGAACAAATGGCTATTAACCCAGCTATGCACAAGTGAGCTGAAGCTCCTGGCTCTGCTGTCACAGAGGTGAGTCACTACCAGAGGTGCTACCACCATCACCCTCAGGCCCATGTCTGGAGTGTTCATATCATCCTCTCCTGTGGTCTCTCAAGGTGACCTGCCATTCCCCAGAGAAGGTTTTTATGCCTCTGTAACTTTGTTCTGTTTTTCCTTTCCCCTGTGATGCCTGTCCCCTACTGCTCTAAGTGAATTCCCAAACAACAAAGAACATCTCCAAGGCTGCTTTCCCAGAATGCTTTGACCATTTCCTCCTTCTTCTAGGGAATAGCAAAGGTACAGATTCCAGAGGCAGCCAAGCCTGGCTGAGAATTCCAGCTGTACCCCTGACCTGCAGGTACAAGTGTGGAGGACACTGCTTGTTCTGCTAAGCCTCCATCTGCATAACAGGCATAACAATTATACCCACGTGTGAGTGGTGACGAGGAGCTTTGAGGAGAGTGCTGATCCCCAAGAAGCATGACACAGATGGCAGCTCCTCTCCACAGCTCCATGAGATGCAGAGGAAACGCTGCCATCTACCCCAGGAGCAAGCAGCCCAGATGGGCTCTCCCTCCATCTCTGCAGCCCCACTTCCTAGCAGACGTCTAGTCCCTGCTACAGGACAGGACCAATGGGGCACACTCCCCAACTTCTCTGCCACTGGGTGACTTCTCACAGCAGCTAGGGAGGCATCTGTGCTCAGTCGACTCAGAGCTTCTTTCTCAGAGCTAGGCAGAGGCTACCTGCTGTGACCTGGAAGAAAAGCGTGGCCTAGAAAAAAATCCTGCAAGTAAGATGTTATTGAAAAACGAGGAGCAAAAACATTGAAGTGTTTCAATCTTTCTCTCCACGCAGTTTGGAAAAGGACCTTGATATAACAAGAATGAGTGTGAGGGGCTGGTGATCCATGCTGGGCAGGCTCCTGAAGAAGCTGTGGCCAAAACTCTCGGTCCCTTAGCATGTGGGTCAGAAGCTGCAGACTAAGAGTTTGTAAAAAGAGCAGAGGGGATGAATCACACGAGACAGAAATGGGCTCAAATCCCTGTTCTGAAGATTCTTAATTTCTGTGCTTCAAACTGCTCATCAGAAAACCGCTGACAACAGTCCCTACCCTACAGAATGGCTCTGAAGGCTCAATGAAGACCTGTGAAAAACCTTTCTGCTTTCCACTCAAACAAACGTTTACACAATTTTAAATCCCAGGCCTAAGGTGTGGAATGTGATTCCCAGAGATCACTCAGGCAGGGCCTGGGAGGACCCGGATCAGCATCTGGCCTTCTGGAACGTTCACGCAGGGCGCACAGGGTCTCCCTGATGCGCACCACTCACTACTCTCAGTGCAGAGGGACGGAGGCCTCGCGGAGAGGGGCTCTCAGCTACTCATCCCAAGAATCTCAAGTGCAAACAGGATTAATCTTATACCTACTGTGCACTAGACAGTTTGTTATATTTTCTTCTTTGCTTATAAGCCCTTGGGTCATATCCACCGCCCACTCTCAGGCCTGGCATATGACATTATGTCACAGATTTTGGGAAGAGAACTCACTCTTGGATTTCATCTTGCTTGGCTACTTTCATTCTTTCCTTTGTCCTCATTTCCATATGACTTATATTGTGTTAAGTATGAGTTGGTCTTTTTAAGGTAGGTCATTAGAAAGGGGGGAGTTCAATGAGATGTCACTTCAAAACTCAAAACCTTTCTATCAGCTAATGTTTTCATCCAAAGCTTGCCTCAGCCTCCTGGGTCTGCCTGCCGAAGCCATCGCAGGAGCAGGTTTCAGTACCTAGAGGTCCAAGTGATCTGGGGCACTGTGGGCATTTTAATTCTTGCAGAAACAAAGCCTAAAGCAGCCCTCCCCACTTGGGCGAGGCTGGAGCTGCACCTAGGGCGCCCCCTGGGGTGACAGTGAGGCACAGCCTGCTACATGAGGATGCAGACCAGGCCACCTGTGCCCAGCAACTGGTGCTGTGAGGAGGCGTGGGCTTCCCCTGCCAGCCATCCCGTGGGGCTGCAGGCAGTGTGTGGAGAGGGCGAGGCATGCGGGTCCTTGGCCCCACAGGCTGAGACCAATCCTGGGCCCGGTACCTCCATGAGAACTGGGCAAGCTGTTGGGCCTTTCTGAGCCCAGGCTCCTGAAGAACTGACACCAGCATGGATCCTGCTCTGCGGACTTCCATCTGGCAGGAGACAAATTCATGCATGCAAAGGCTCAGCACTTGTGCTCACTTCGTAAAACATCATGAGTAGCTTTTTTTTCTTTTCAATCTAAAGCATTTAGATGATGTTGAATGGGCATTTTCTTTTTTCCTACTGGCCATAGATCTGCATCAAGGACTTATAAAAGCACAAAATGGGGAGAGAGGTGGGAAGAGTCTGTAAGGAAGAGAGCGAGGCCTCCCATGAGGCAGACGCAAAGTTCCTGTCTAGTGGAATTCACTTTACAAGACCAGACTCACATGCAGCCACCACCTTCTTAAAGGTGAGTGTGGGCTGGGGCCGGACTAGTCAGCACAGCGCGGTATGCAGTCTGAGGAGGCAGGAGACAGACAGGAGCATGTGGGAGGAAACTTCCTCCTGGCGCTGCCATACTGCGGGCGGGTCCTGGGGGAGGGGACATGACAGTGCTGGCTGTGTGGCTGGCTGGCATCCTCTCTGAGAACTAAAAAGAACAGGCTGGGGCAGGAGGGTGAGACTTGGGATACTGGGAATGTATTTGGCATGTGAGGTCGATGAGAGGTTGGAAAAGACCAGCTAAAAGTTATCAAGTCCCAGACTGTGAACTTTTTTTCTCTTTTGATCGTGGGGATTGAACTCGGGCCCTTGAACTTGTGAGACAGGTGGTGGAACCTCTGAGCTAAATCCCTGGCCCTGTGAACTTGTAAATGTGACTTTATTAGGAAAAAGGCTCCCTGCCAAAGTAATTAAGTTAAAGATTTTGTTTGTTTCTCTTTGGGAGGCAGGGTCTTGCTCTACAGTACAGCCTGGCCTTGAACTTACTACGTAGTTCAGGCTGACCTCTAACTCATGGGGATCCTCCTGTCTCAGCCTCCCAAGTGCTGGGATCACAGCTGTGCACCACCATGCCGGGCTGTTTGTTTCATTTTTTCAGACAGGTCTCACTGGCTGGCCTCAAAATCTCAATCCTGCTGCAGCCTTCCAAGGTTAAGGGCTGTAAGATGAAGAAGCTACTATAAGAAAATCAAGTAGGCCCTGAACACAGTATCAGCTGTTCCTTCAAGAGAAGCATGTGCAGTTTCAGGAACTTCAACACAAACGGATAAAAAGAACATTCTAGAATGAGGACCTAAGTGACTGAGAGGCCAGAAATGTAGTCCGGGTAACTCCTGTCCTGTCCTGCACCTGGGGCAGATGGAGGGGACCCGTGCCAGCCCAAAGCAAACTCCATAGGCCCTGGTCTCTGCCTCGAATCCACAGGCTGAGCAGAGACTGCAGACTGAGAGAACCCAAAGGAGGTGCGCGCACAGGGAAGCCGCACACTGCAGGGAGGCCGGCTTCCTTGTGCCTTACTGACGCCCAGCCTGACTCTTGCCCTCGGCTTCTGGAATGCAGTGGCAGCAGGAGGCAGGGCTCAAGGTCGCCACAGAGTGACAGCAGGACAAAGCACAGGCATCAGGGTCAGAACAGGTGCACCAGGCTGGTGAGAAGCACAGTGGATCCCAACCGCACACAGCCTCTGACCTACCTGGGTCACACATGCACACAAACCACACAAGCAGCAGCCCGGGGAATCCCAGTCAGCACTGGGAGCGGTCTGTAAATGGTCACAAAAGCCACATTATGTGGAAGTGTCACTTTCACTGAGGACAGACTGAGTTCAGTCATTCCAAGCTGTCTGAATAGTGGGCCCACCCATGCCAGGCTTTCATGCTCCCTGCTGACTGTCGGGAGGCAGTGATTTCCACAAAGCAACAACTGTGTTTCTTAGTGAAAAAGGCCCCGACAGCACCAGCACTGGAGATGAAAAAGAAAGGCCAGGTGCTAGCGTCGCTGCTGAGTGAAATCAGAGAAAAAAATCTAAGGAAGTTACAATTTTCAAGCTAGAGAAGAGAATTCTGGAAAATGTATTCAGAGAATGCTGGAATCTCCACAAGATGAATAAATACAGGCACTGCGAACAACACAGAAAGAAAACCAATTAAATAAGAGAACCAAAATTCAGTAAAATTTGGAAAGGAGGTTACTTTGTGATATGAAAAGTTTATACCTGTGACTTTCTCTGTTTTTTGTGATCTTGATACATAGTTCAGCCTGGCCTTGGACTCACTATGTAGCTCAGGCTGGCCTCAAAGTCATGGCAATCCTCCTGCCTCAGCTTCCCAAGCACCAAGAAGACAGCCAAGTGCCACCACAGCTGGTAAAAACCTGTGACAATCCCCAGTACCACACACAAAAAAACCAAAACCAAAACCAAAAAAACAAAAAACAAAACAAAAAAACAACAACAAAAAAACAAAAAACCTGTGACTTTCAATGGAATTTTTTTTTTTTTTGGAAATTCTTTGTGACAAATCTGGGGACTCCTGAGGGCCTTGGAAACACCTAGGACATTCCTGATATTTATGCACTTGCCTTCATGCCGCAATCTTGCCTGCCTTGTTTTTCCAGGGGGCTGATTAACACCCATCTCAAAAGTACTCTCCTCTGAAACCTTTGCTGGTGCTCTCATGCAGTTCTGACACTGCTTTCTACAGCACCTGGTGAGCACGTGTGAGCTGGCAAGAAAGAGCGTGAGCTCTGTTTATCCCGCTGGTCCTCCTCTGGCCCTGGCACTGTGAGCACACCCTGAGAAGGCCCTGAGACCCTAAATGGCTGCTGAGCTGAAGAACACGTGGCTAAACAGAGACATTTATACCCACACACCCCAGGGCATCAGGGTTAGGCAGTGAACAGCATGCCAATGCATAAGCGGACAGTACGTCTTTTCCTGAAACCTCAGAAAGTCGCTACACCTGAGACAGGCCTTTGAGGGAGCCTTTCAAGGCACTAAGATGAGTTATTATCTATATGATAAACACAATTGTACACAAAGCTACAACAAATCTCTGACAGGAAGAGGGGAGACATGCAGAGCAGCGTGTCCATTCAGCAGGGATCCTGTGTGCCGTCACAGGCCAGGACCCCGCGGTGACTACTAGTAGGCTAGGAGGCATCATGAAAATTCCGTTTCTCATGGACAGGAATTGGTCATTTGCAGCCAGTGTCACTGAACTGATTACACTAGTGGCCTCTGGAAAGATTATTCAGTGGTAAGAGATTCCGGAACATTCACCATGTGCCAGGCACGATTCCAGGTTCTGTAAACAGGTGAGAACAAGACACGGAGCGTACAATCTAGGGGAGACAGACACGTACAAGAAGTATTCCACAGGTGGGGCGAAAATGAGCCCCTCAGAGAGGAGAGTCAGGGAGACAACATGCAAGATGAGGACTGCGAGACAGGGAGTCAGCCCTTCGAAGAGCAAGTCAGACAGCTGGGCCAGGAAGGGCCCTCAGGAGGGAAGGAGCAGGGCAGCCAGGAGGCGGAGGACAGGGCAAGAGCACTGATGAGCTTCCCACAGGAGGCTCAGCAGGAAATCGTCAAAGGGTGTTAGGGGAAGAATGACTGCGGCCTGATCTGTGTCACAGGAAAACCATTCGGATTCTTGTTTTTCTCAGCTTTTGTCTCCTCTTCTGTGAGATCCATACCTACCCTCAAAGAGCTGCGTGAGATTTAGGCAATGCTCACACCTTACTACTGTTAGTCAGCCCTCTGAACCTGCCGTCTCTACCCACGGATTCACACAATTGTGGGATGAAAATATTCAGGAAAAAATCGTCTGCACAGAACACGTACTGACTTTTAAAGTGACATTTACACTGTACTGGGTATGCAGTGTGTCCAATCTGAGGCCTACCTTTTTAAAATGTCATAAGTAAAAACGGAGGTTTTGTTATTACCTTAACTATCTTATACACCTTATATGCAGCCCAAGACATTTCCTCTCTACTCCAAAAAGAAGAAGAAGGAAAAAAAAAAAGCAGACTGTGGGTTGGACACCTTAATGTAATGTACTTAGGTTATACGCAAATACTATGCCACTGACATCATTTTATATGAGACTTGAATAACTGCAGATTTGAGTTTCCTTGGGAGACCTTGGAATCACTCCCATGATGATACTGAGGACCAACTATGTTTACTACTGTAATAGTTTCTAATGGCCCTAAGCAGTTCTCGAGGACGTTTCTTAGCCTTCAGAGGCAGGCATCATCACACGACTACATATCCAAGTCCTTATCCAGTGCGTGTGCAGTCTGCTACACTTTCTGCATGTGCTAACTGTCCACTGCCCAGCGGAGCCCCACGCATAGCCTAACCCTGGGCAGCTGTGGCCCTGACTTTAGGTTAACTTACCCCAAGGAACTGCGCCTTTGTTTGGGGGCCCATGAGGTAGTGGGCTGGGAGGGTCGGACAGGGTTCTCTTGTGTCCGGGTGGTGGGGGAGGAGGCCTCTTCTTGGATAGGGTGGAGCTGCCACTAGAGGTCTGGGTGCTTAGAGGGAGTGTTGAAGGTGGGCCAGTTGGACCTGGAAAGGAAATTGAATGGGGCAGGAAGGTTAATCCCGGGCTCACAGACACAGAGCAGCCAGTACGCAATCACTTCCACACAGCAAATGTGGTCTGACACACGGAGGTGAAAGAAAAAGGCTGGAGGTGGCCAAATCCACCAATCCGACACTCATAATAGTTTAAACATTTTTTTTTTTGTTAAAAAAAGAGAAAATTACACAAAGGAAAGGAGAGTGTATGCTTTTAAGGAACAGGATGCTAGTCAACACAGAATGTGAAGGGACTTAGGTTGTCATCTGGGTGCCATGGAAAAATATCACACACACTTTAACCCAATGACACACTGGAGTCACCACAAATCTACTGGGGAAGGAGGCACACAGCACGACCGGCAAAACCAACAGAGGAGCACAGCACGACATGAGCGGAATCCTGAGGCTCACAAGTTGAAACGGGAAAGAATTCTCGTGATAGGACTTTTCTTCTCCACTACATTGTTTTCGTTTAGTCAGCAAGCTCAAGTTTTTTCTTTAATAAATGCCTACATAATAAAAGATCTGAAGTTACCTAGAAAAAAAAAGAAACCCAAAGCCTATTTTTTTTGCTCTGCTTCTGAATAGTTCTAGAAGCCATAAACTACCAGTTATGTTGGAAGCCTGATAACAATTCATGGAGTGTGTTTGTAAAAGCATTTTGGGGATGTCTTAGTTTTAGTTTATCCTAAATTACATGGAAGGGGCTGGTGTGTGTGAGAAATTACGTGATGGGCACTTGAACAAATACCCTCTCATGGAATATTACCATGGGTATGGTTTAACCATACCCACAAACAACTGCTTCTGCAAACATTTAGAAAAACAAAAAGGAAACAAACAAAAGTAAAAGCTAAGAACACTGCCACACCAAATGTTTAACACAGGATAGTAGATACCTGGTGATCCAGAAAGGCTCCAAAAGAGCTTTTTATACTCTGTGTATTAAAAGAAAAGCTTAATTACCGCTGGCCTCTTTCCTGGGTAAATGTCAGTATTTCCTATCATCAAATACCAGTCAGTGCTAACACAGATTTATTTAAACCACTGATTCGCAAAGATCGTCTGGTCTCATCAGTAATACTGTTAATATTAATCAAATGATAGTCTGTATCAGGGCTCCACGGTCACAGCTGTACGACTTATTGTGCTTCACTGGTGAGGTCCATGACAAAGACTTCATAGTTACCCTGAATCAACATCTAATCATCGTTATCAGTTACTGCAGTTTTAGAAACTACTTTATGTTAGCAAAAATAAACAATCCCACGAGGAATATGGGTCTAGTACTTTTTCTCCGGAGGGGCTGGCAGGAACAGGTCTCACAGACATAAGGGACACAGCGGGGCCAAAGCAAGTATTTGGGTCTGGGGAGACTTTCACCCCATCCGTCAATGCTACTGGCTCCTTAAAGCTGGGGCAGCATTTCCTATGCTTGGCACATGAGGAAAACAGAAAATGTTCCGTATCAGGAAGTGTAACTTTCCTCTTGGAAAGAAATACATAATAGATAACAGACAATGGTGAGATTCTCTAGCAGGTTCATCTTTATCGCCATCTACAGACCTTCTGGCGCAGTGCACCTGAAAAATCAATGGGACTCCTGTCCTGAACAAACACTGCAAAGCTAAAATACTGATGGCATCGTCTCTGAGAAGAGCTGTGCATATATGTGGCTCCAGGAGTGATCACACCCAGGAGTCTTCCAGGACCGGCAAACCAGGCAGAATCCAGCCTTGCAGAGTCTAGGAGCTTGACCAGACACAGCAGGCAAGAAACTGCTTCAGATGGAGCCCAGCGCTGACCCACAGCCTGTTGCTCAGCAGTGGCAACAGCCTGCTTCTCCTCTGAAGGGCAGCTCAGAGACATGACGGAACTCTCTGCATCTCTGTCCTCACCCCTCAGTGGTTGGCTCAGATGTGGCCGCACCCAGGGTTCTTCTGTAAATTCCTCCCCTCTCCCTGGGGAGCTGCACCATCTCTGAGCTTCCACACACGCAAAGGTGCTATCTTCTACCTTGCTTTAGAGCCTCTGCCTCTCTCCCTTCCCAGACTGTGCGCTCCCACAGGGGAAAGACCCGTGCTCTACACCCTGCCCAGGGCTGGTGCCTCACACGCCCTTGTGCCTCTGTCCAAGGGGACAACTCAGAGCCAGTCAGCATGGTGCACTTCCAGTGACCTGCGTAGCTGGTTTTCAGTACAGATGATAAACCAGAGGTCTTCCATCTGGGAGGCCAAAGAAAAGCACATTTTTGAAATTTCCAAGAAAAAGCCAATACCTACAAGATGGCTTGAAAAAGTAACCTGACAGTTTAAGAAAAAAACTTGTCTGTAGAAGTCTAACTTACACATTCTAACATGCCATACAGAGGGGTAAGTTCTATCTATGCAGGAAATGGACAACATGAATGAAAACTTTATCATTTTCTACTGGTTTTCTCTTTAATGTTTGTTTTAAATTGACAAATTAGTAGTGTATATATTTACTGTATGCAAAATGTTTGGTATAAGTACATTCTGTGGAGTGGCTAAATGGAGCTAATTAACATGGATCACTTCACATTTATTTATTTGTGGTAAAAACAGTTGGAGTCTATATGCCGCCATTTTCCCGAGTACATTATCAACTAGAGTCACCACACTGTGCAACAGATCTCCTGAATTTGTTCCTATCTAAATGATCATGGTTTTTATAGTATGGAGCTTGAAGGAGGAGGAAGTCTATGTTAACTATTTTAAAAGTGGATGAAGACACAGCACTACACATTTATGCTGAAAAAGACTCTGTGGAGGAGGCAGGAGCTGCTACGTCCATGCTCAGGTGAAAACAGGCACAGATAGGTACGGTGGCTACGTCAGCAGAAGACTGGCCAGGATCCAGCAGGGCAGGTGCTGCTGCACAGGACGCTGCTCTGTCGGCTCAACTCACAAACAAGGAAAAGCATGTGCTGTTCACCTCTCCTTCAATCTTTGTCTGTGACACGGATGATGGAAAAGTGCTGGACTCAGGGTTCAGGGCTGGATCTTGAACAGTTACTCATACTTTCCTCAACTCAAGAAGTACAGGATCTCTCCTTTTTCCCTCTCCACCGGTCAGAGAGGGCAAATATCACAGACAGTGCTCTCAGCCAATATCGGCTGAGTCTTACGAAATGTTTTAAAAAGGATTGGGAGAAACTGACAAAGACTGAAACAAACCCAAAATCCCCAAACACATGGACAATAATAGTCCATGGTAAGCTATGGACTCAAAGCAAACTGCTGTCTTTGCCTGAGGTTAAAAACCACCTGGAAACTGTAACGTCACCAATGTATCAATCACAGGTAATTGCTGATAGGAAAATGTGCCCGAATCATCCAGTAGTGCTCTTCTCTAACAATAAATAGGTCACTGCAACGAGCTGAGACTGTGTCTCCTTTCCAGTCATCTCTGTCCTCTGAGCTACTGCGACAGGCCCAGGGGGAGGCTGGGGAAGTGCTGTATGAAATGCTTACACAGCTGTGTTTAGGCACAACCGCGGCAAACATTTCACACAGAGATTCTCGGCAAGCCAACTCTCACACCCCCAGGACATCTGGTTTGGTTTCATGCGTGCTCCCTCCTTGCTCTAACCACCTATTTTAGGACCTGCTCTCGCGGATTCTTTCTGTTGTTTACGCATCCTCAACCAGCGCTGATACCGGCAGCACCACTGGCTGCTGCAGACACAGCTCCTCCACAGCCCGCCCTGCAGCAGTGCTGTCCAACGGCCTGGAGGGAAGCAAGAGCCCTGGGCCTCCGGGCAGAGCTGAGCTGCACCTCTCCTTGCACTGCTGTTCAGCCAAGGGGCCACTTCACTGTTTCCTCTCCACACAGCGCCCGCCCCCTTCTCTCCATCCCCACTCCTGGGATGTTCATTCCCAGGATATTTGTTGGCAAACTGACAGCTCATGAAGGCTCGCTCTGTGCTTACTATGCCACAAACTGCATTCCACGTTTCCTAAACTGGGACCTACAAGGAAGACAGATACCGGTGCTTATTCTCAGCTGCGGACCCTGAACCACTGATAGCTAAGTGTTAGGACAGGACATGCACAGGGGCAGAACTGGCCCTTATGGGAAAAGGAATACCAGTCTCCTTTGTGGGCAAGGGAAAGGCAGCTTCTTGGACGAAGAGAAGTTTGAGGGCGTCTCAAGAGTTCATGACTGCTCAAGTAGCAGGTGTCTGGCCTGATAGAGACGAGCTGTCTCCGACACTAGGACACTGTTCTCGGACTAACAGGGAGAAGTCTCACCTGGCTGTCTCTCCATGGCACTGAGCCTCTATCGACAGCATGTGCTGGGGCTCTCTGTGCCAAGCACTGTGCTGCTTCTGAGGCTCTGTGGTTTAATCACACTGTGGCTGGAGCCTGCCTGGGCACAGAGTCTGCACCACAGCAGGTGCGCAGGAAATGCGGGGCTGTGCTCACAAACATTTACACACTGAGCAAAAGGCTCCACACAGGCAATGCTAGGGCACTCACGTCAAGAGGTGCAATGAGCTCGTCCGCTAAGTCCTGAATGCTTGGAAAGTTAGTCCTTCAAGGTACGTTAGCCCTCCTGAATCAGATATATTATTTGTTTACCCAACAAGTCCTTTGGGTAAGGTGTCTGCCAGCGCCAGGCCTCACTATTTGGAGCACCTCTTAGTTTAACAGATCGGTGATGGCACTGCCTCAAGGGAGCCCCGTCTTACAAGATGAGGAGCTGCAGAGGCACCGACACCCACCGGCGTCCCTGTGGAGCACGAGGTGCCAGGTGCTGAGCTCAATGTTTCCCACACTTCTCATTCAATCTCCTTGAGTCAGGTTCAAGTTTCTGTCACTGCTACACAAAAAGTAGGAAGTTAGACAATGACAGAGCCACAGTTCCAAAGTTTTAAATTATTTAAAAGCACAGTTAAGTCAAACAAATCAAACGATACAGGCAATATGTGTCTGTAAGTGCCTGTTCTGTGGGGTGGGCACTGCAGTATGGTATACTGTGTCCACTCATACTCTTCTATGAGTCACTGAAGTCCCCTAGACAGCACAGAGGTTTACATTTTACACAGTGCTTTCTCCACACACAGTCTCACTGGATTCTCATGACAACCACACAAGGCAAGAGAAAAACAGACAACTTCTTTAACACAGTAGAGAAGGAAGCAGGAGAGCTGGTTGACAGCCATAAGGCCCGTTCTAATTTTCTATACTATTCTAGCACCACATGACTTGAAGTGAGTGAATTCCTTAACCCTTCCAGGGCTGTTTCTTCACCTGCATAATGGGATATAGATTGCGTTAATCTTTCAGCATTGTATCAGTGTTAAAAAAAAAGAACCCCAAGTTATATGACATTATTTTAGCTTAACAATGAAAGACAGGGCTGGGGTGGTAGCCCTGTGGCACAGCGCCTGCCTGGCAAGCTCGAGGTCCTGAGTTTGATTCCTGGTACCAAAAAACAAAACAAAACTAAACAAAACTAAAGACAAATAAATCTTGGCAAGCCTGGAGCACTTCTAGTCTTTAAATGTACACTTATTTCATTTACTCTCTCTAGGCCTCACCCCGAAGAGGGCAGGCAGCAGGGTTCCTATGAGGCCGAGGACATGACTACGGAATTCTGAATTGTGCTGTTTTGAGACTGAAGCTCTGCTAACCACAAAGGGGCTAAAATTTCCTGAATTTTGATGAAGCATCTTGAAAATATCCCTAAACTGGGTTCAAAAGAATTATTTCTACCGCTCCACTCTGTACTCCTCTTATTCATGGGGACTTTGTCGTGAGTATCTGTTTCTGACTCACCAACTCCATCATCTTTCAGACCCCTAGATTCACAGCTGTGGAGATGACTTCTGATGAAGACACCAGTGTGGAGAAATGGTTCTGTCTGCAGAATAAAGGGGAAAAGATGTGGGGGCCACAAAAGTATCTTTGCACGAGCATTTGCTGCCCTCTAAGTGTCTTCCAGGGGCTCCTTTCAAAGTGTTACCAGTTCTCCAAAGGTAGCCGTGTCCCTAAATGGCAATCGTAAGAAGGTTGCACACCTCACGTCTCACCAGCAGGCAGGCAAAACCTGAGTATGAGTCTGGTCAGGCCACGATCAGCCAGGAGGAGCACACTTGGTGCAGATGGGAGGGCTTCTATTTTCAATCACGGGCTTTCTTTGTAAGGGGAAGGACAAACAGTCTATCCTTAGTTGACCACAGTTGCTATGGCCAAGCTGCTGAGCTCTTGTTTCAGCAGCTGAATCACTAAATAAATTTAGTCTTTGTCTTCTGCGCCTT
This sequence comes from Fukomys damarensis, assembly GCF_012274545.1. Lineage (NCBI taxonomy): Eukaryota > Metazoa > Chordata > Mammalia > Rodentia > Bathyergidae > Fukomys > Fukomys damarensis. Next base: position 72,774,327 of record NW_022900917.1, read on the forward strand.
TGGTAAAGAGCTAGATAGAATTTATTCAAGGCAGCAGAGACACGCTTGGCACCGAGCCCCAAAGTGTATCTTATGGGTTTCTGTGTCCTCCCAAGATAAAATTACAGAAGTGAGCGGAAGGAAGTGTGTGTGTGTGTGTGTGTGTGTGTGTGTGTGTGTGTGTGTGTGTGTGTGTGTGTGTGTGGTGTGCCACCTGCAGGACTGATGTCAGTTTCTCCTGCAGCCCGTGCTGCAGGTCCTTGGTGACCTGGAAGCACTCTGAGTAGACACAGCACGGTACCTTGTCTGGAAAGGCACTGTATCGTGTCAGTAACCACAGTTAAGGAGACACAAAACCTTTGCAAGCCACTGCTCCCAACATTTTATTTGGCCTGGAGCCTTTTCACAGGTCCTGGTTGAGACACACAAAGGCGTCTCTGCTTTTATCACATGGCTACTCTGATGGAGAATATGATTTCTGGGGGAAACAGCAGCACTCAGCATTATAGACCTGCGGTTTGATGTGTTAATGATTTTAAAAAGTATGTTCTAATACAGTGTATGTAATGGTGAGACAGCGGCAGGGCAAGCCTTTGGCTTACATGTGTTATTCTGATTAAGGCCCCTGGTTATCTCTGATGAGAACTGCTCAGGCTACAGCCGTAGTTTTACTTTCTTCCATTATTTTATGATGCATGAGGCCATTTGGGGTCTCTTTAAGAACACAGGTCCCATTTATAACATGATTTCAATGAAGAATAAGCCCTGAAAAAACACTGCTTTGAATAAAGCTCACATTCCCCAGAAAATAGCACCAGTGTGATTCAAATAGGCATGGCATTGTACACCCAGAGCCCTCGAGACCTGTGCTAGCGAGGGCTGAGCACGCAGGAGAACCCCACATTTTGATTTACTGGCAAAGACCACACTGGAAGTTGCAGCTTAGGGACCTCCCAACCAAGCCCCTGGCTGGGCTGACTCCGGACGCTGCTGGCACTGCTGTGCCTTATCTCGTCTCTGTTCAGGTACCAACACCCTGACTCTGTCCAAAGAGCACACAGGATGAGGCCCCGCTGCTGCAGAATGGGGTGGTAGGCCCCTGCTGGAGGTACAGTGGACTCTTGATGTATGAACTCAATTTGTTCTCAAGGGCTGGTTGTAACTCAAGCTGGTCAACTGCCTTCAAAGTCTCTCTCCTGTACACAGGCTGACCTCAGTGTCCTTAGAGAGTCACTGACCCAGCATTTTTCTATTAACCTCACACAGGGAAGGATGTTGTCATGTTCCTTCCAGAGCTCTTTAAGGGTTAAATCTGTATCTGAGACCAACTGGAAGCATAAGCAGCTGGCATTCAGGTCATAACTCAAGGCTTTGGTTTTAAGTTAAAATTAAAATTCTAATTGTAACCCAAGTTGTCTGTATGTATGTCAGGCCGGTGGTAACTTGGGGGTCCACTCTATATGAAAACATGGAGCATCACATTCCTCCAGGTGATTCTCCTCCCCAGGCAGCAGCTTAGAGAAACATATCTCCATGAAGAGTGCAGGAAATGGGCCAGAAGGGCAGTGAGGACTCACGCCAGTCCCCGGGCATCTCTGAGCCACAGTCCCTCAGCTACACGATGCCAGTCTCTGTCTCGTCTGAGATTATGGGATGAAAAGCGCTTGGCTTCTGGCCACACCTGAGCCAAGTGTTCCAACATTGCTAACTACCATTACTAACACCACTGCCTTCGACACAGAGGTACTTCGTGCAGAGAAAAGTACATTTCAAGGAACTGAAATTCCTCCCCATGTACAACCAGGGGATGCAGACCTTAGACAGTGTTGCTTTTCTATCACTCGCCAGCTGTGTGACCATGGTAAGTTATTCTATAGCTCTGAGCCAGTTCCCTCTTCTGCAAAAGGGGAGGAAAAGCACACAGATTGTTGTGAGGCTAACATGAGGTGCTGAAGGCAGAGCCCCACCAACACTGCCTGTCTTGCTGCCAGTACTGGGAAACGGCAAGGTGCCTATTTCATGCTGTGCTTGACAATCCACTCCACACACTGCCACTCAAGCGTACCTTCAGCTCTTAGCCAATGCTGGCCAGGCTACCCACTCCAAGGATGGAGCTGTGAAGCCCTTCTAAAGCCATACCTTTCCCAGCATTCCTCGGAGGCAGAGGGGGAGCCTCAGCAGTGGGTGACGTGGGTGAGTCCGTGCTAGTGGAAACGAACATTTGGCTGGTGAAGGCTCCGTAGGAGAGCCGCTGCTTGTCCCGTGGAGTGCTGAATCCCGGCAGTGCCAGCTTGTCCTGCGGGGAGATGCTGGAGGAGTGGCAGAAGCTCTGTGGTCTGGGTGAGCGCTCTTTCTTGACTGGGCTTGGCTGGCAGATGAAATAACAGAGCGTGAGGTGGTAACTGAGGACTAGCCCTAAGGTGCATGAAGGACCTCGGCCAACTAGCTTAGCTGGTCAGCTCATTCCCTGCAGCTCCCTGCGCTGTCTGAGGTTCACCATCGCGAGCACTTCTCATCAATGGCATCACACTGCCACTTCCACACCCACATCGGCAATCAGCTAGTCAGTACTGGTGAGGGACCCCCGAGGACCCGACAAACTCAGGGTAAGGTTATGGTCAGATTTAACCTTTCCTTGACAAACACCTTCCTGTGCAGGACACCTGCACCAATGTCTCAACAGCATTCCCATCTATCTGCAATGTGCAACATAAAGGATAGAGTAGGAAGCAGAACTTCAACGCTGAAGACCTCAGTCTTCATCACTTCTCAATTTACATCCTCTTGGAAAGGACGCTCATTCATACCATGGCTTTGAGGGGCCGGGTACATGCTGATGACTCACAGGTCTGTAATTCCCACCTGGCCCTTTAGATTCCCAAGCACCTGCCGCTGCCTGCGCAGTGTCTGGGGCTCCTCATATGGTGACAGCGTTAACATCCACTCAACTGTCCAAGCAAGAAACCTCAAGCCAACTGGAACCCCAGGCACTGCACGGACACCTCAGAAATAGCCCTCAAACCCATTGCTGGGCAGTGTTCACTGTTCTCACTGCTGCACTAGCTTCTGGGGTAGCCCTGACTCCATGGCCAGAGCTAGCTGAAAAGCTTGCTCTTTTAATAAATCTCTGTTGGCTTCTGACTGCTTGCTTGAGTAAGTGACAAAAGGCCGGGCCTGGCTCACAAAGCCCTTCTGATGTGGCCTGCCTGACTCTGCAGGGCTCCCTGCTGCTTCCCCCAGCCATCAGGGCACTGGTACACCGTTCAGCCATCTGCACACTACCACGACTGCTTGCCTCACTCACACTGCTTCCCCGGGTACAATGATCCCTTCCACCAGCTCCTCCTTGGAAAGTGCCCGTCTAGCTCAGAGCACAATCTCCAGTGTTGTTTCCTCGGTCTGAACTGCACCACCTGCCAAGGCTCAGGAGCTGCTTGGTCCTCTGAATACTTGTCAGGAATTTCCTCAAACTCTCGTGATCACAACGGATCTCCTCTCCCAAACTCTCATTATCCAGTTAACACACTGTATCACAGTTTATCTCCTCTGGAAGAGGCGAGAAGCTTCAGCACCTCTTTTTGACCATTCCTTGTACCCTGCCTGGCATTCAAGGGTATGTCCAGCATACATCCGATACTAAACACGTGGATAAACTTCCAGAGTTAGAATGACCTCTGAGAGAGTCAAGGAACACGAGCTTTAATCCAGGAGACTGTCTTTAATAGCTATGAGACTTCACACAAGTTGCTCTGTTCTTTAAGTTTTCTCTCAGGTAAAATGGAGACAAGAGCAATACCCCTTTATTCACTTTTGGTAAACATGAACCGAGATAACAGAAGTGCTTCACACAGCCTTGTCCCTATTTAACTATTTTTAGGGTTTCTTGGTTGGCCAGGCTGAAAGATAATTTACATCTCTGCATAGCTAGGTGTAGAACTCCAGTGTTTGGTCAAGATGCCAAGGTAGATGCAGCACCAGTTTTCCTGGTGGTGGGGTGGGGCGGGTAGTGTTGGGGTTTGTGCATGTCAGGCAAGGGGTCTACTACCGAGCCAGATCCCCAGTCTAAAATATCTTTTAAGATGTGACTAACAACTGAAATGGCAGGTTCTGCATCACACTCCACGTGAGGGGCCCCATCCACCAAATAGGAGGGCTCAAGAGGAAGTGCAGAGCACTCTGCTCCCAGACCACCTTCCACCTCCGTGCTGTGTGGGCTCAGGGGAGTGGGCCAGTCCTTACACTCAATCTTTCTCTCTCCTTCTACCTATTTGCTCTGTTTCTCTGCAGAATCTTGACAAATACAGCCATTAAGAGGTGTGTAATAGGGACCGGTACTCAAGCATCAGGAAAGGTTCCTGGTATATCAGGTCCTAAGATGGAAATTGATCCACCTCACAAAAAATGGCTCTCATCCATACAACACAGAGAAACCCGGCAGGGCAAGGGCAGGGGAACTCAGGGCATCCTTTACTTACTTTGTCATCCAGATCATCATCACTTTCATCCATCTCCTCCTGTCGAAGGTTCCACTCATATTCAACATGGACGTGTGGGTTGAACTTGCCAGATTTAGCCTGGAAAAGCTAGACATAACAGCAAGAGCATAGCATTTTAAGCAAAGTGCCAAACACCCCAATATTATACAAACACTGAGCAAACACCACTTTTTTCCTGGTTTCAAATGAATTAGCAGCAGCTGCACTGTGCACACAACTCTGATAAAACAAGATGGACTGCCATGTGACAGGTTCAAGGGACAGCAAAGAACTGTAGGTGGAGCCTTTCTTATTCTGATATCTTTACTTTTCCTTAAAATTAACAGCTTTCTCAATATTAAAATGCGTCTTAGGCTGGGCATGGTGGAGCACACCTGTAATCCCAGCATTTGAGAGGTTGAGGCAAGAGGACCACTGAGAGTTCAAGGCCAGCCTGAACTACGCAGTGGAGACTGTTTCAAAAACCAACCAACACCCCCCCGCCCAAGCAAAACAAGAGAGTCTAAGAACTGCAAATTCCTGGCGGGAGAACAAATTCAGGAATCTGTCAAGTTTCAGAGGTAGAGCTTTGAGGTCCTAGGCCAGTGATGGTAAACCTTTTAGAGCTCTCAATGACACAAATAGCGCCCTGTGGCACACGTGCTATAGGTTTGCCATCATTGTCCTAGTCCTTTTCTTACTTATAAAATGTAGGCCTGGATAACCTGGCTCGAAGGATTCTTGTGTTTTTGAGATAGGATCTTGCTATTTAGTCCGGGCTTGTCTTGAACTCCCTGTGTATCATTATAGGCTGGCCTCCAACTTTTGACCCTCCTGCTCCAGCCTCTTGGTGCTGGGATTATAGGCATAGACCACTGTGCCTGGGTCTAAAAGGATTCATTTAAGAACAGAAGAAATACATCTACCAGGCCTGGAGTCTGGCACTTAGCAGACACCTGAGGGAGTGTAACTTTTCCTCTCCTATTTCTTCCTCTCCCATGTGGCACGGTTTGACTGTGGTTTGTTCCCTCTGAAACTCCAGTTAAAGTTTGATGCCTGCTGTCAGGCATCCTGAAGGGTTAAGCAGTGGGAACTTAATCTGATTATGGTGTTTCGCAGTGAGGCTTTGGGAAGGAGCAAGGGTCAGACATGGCCATGGAGTGGGGCCTCCGTGACTGCACCCTGGTGGCTGTGGGGCAGTGGGAAAGGGGGTGGGACACACACGTGCTCCTGTCTCTCATGGTACGATGTCCTGTTCCAGACAGGAGGCCCTGGACCAGAGAGGTGAGCCAAAATAAACCTCCTTCTTTTATAACCCAACCACAGTGTGGTACTGTGTTAGCAACACCAGGGTTAAGAGAAGCATGCCAATCCAAAGGCCCAGATTATTAAGCAGGAACTAATGCAGTAAAAAATGGTGAATGAGAAATGAAAGAATGGAGAACAATTAGGAGAAAGGCATTAACATCTTGAAAACCATCTGCCAAGTTTTTGGAAGTAGGTTCTCAATTCTTTACTGTTAGCTGCAGAGAAAGCCTAACGATTGTCTGGCAAATCAAAACCATGGCCTCATTCCACAATCTCGTATCAACAGCTCTCGAGTGCCTTCAGCTCTTGTGTCTTAACCACACTTAAAAGGTGTGCAGATGGCAGGCTTAGGGTTTCACCACTTCTTCACAGATAGCTTAGTGCTGTGTGCATTTCTGTAGGTAATGTTTAAAAACAGGAATCTGCTGCTTTTATTTCAAATTCCAGCTTCTCAAAATGACATTTTTAAGGCAAATGATACCTAATAAATCTCCCCTTCCTTCTTTTTTTTTGGTACCTGGGATTGAACGCAGGACCTTGTGCTTGCCAAGCAGGTGTGGTGCCACTGAGCTACATCCACAGCCCTCCCCTTCCATTTTTGCTTACCAGATCTTCACACTGGGTAGCTTTTAGCCTCTTTGCTATGTCCAAGGCAGTTTCTCCAGCTTGGTTTACTAATATAGGGGGGAAATAATTTCTAGTATTAATATAGGCTAGATCTTGCAAAGGCAAAGAACAACAACCAAATGTAACATGCAACTGTGAGTGAACAGATGTTCTGAGGTGGTTTTTGGAGACATCAGCAATGCTCTCACCAATGTCCACGGTGGGCTTGCTCCTGAGCAGAAGCTTCAGACACTCGGGTTTGCCATACATACTACAGTAGTGCAGAACCGTGTTTCCCATGGAAGTCTGCTTATCCAGGTTCCCGCTAAGAAACAACAACATAATCAGAAAAAAACTGAACAACTTAAAACTATAAATAGCAGTTCCTCCCTTATTTGCAGGATGTATGTTCTAAAACTTTGTGCAGATGTCTGAAACTATGAATTGCCCTAGATTGTACATATACTGTTTTTTCCTATATCTATGGATAAAGTTTATTTTATAAATCAGGCACTATAAGGGAGTAACAGTATTTGTAACAGGACAATGTGATGAAAGTTATTTAAAAGTTATAAATTATTTCTGGAATTTTCCATTTAGTATTTTCACACTACGGCTGACCACAGGTAACTGACACCTTAGAAAGTGAAACCACAGGTAAAGGAGGGACTGCTGTAATCAGTTTCTCCCTCCCCACTCCATTCTCTTTCTTGAGATAGGGTCTAGCTTTGAATTTGTGGTTCTCCTGCCCTAGCCTCCTAAGTAAGTGGGGTAAACAGGCACCAGGCCACCATGCCAGGCCTCTAACCAACTGACTCAGATTTGAGGCCTTATTAGAAACAGTGGAAATTATGACGTTTCTAACATTACACCTAAATTTATAAGCAACATATTGACGGCAATGGCCAGCACTGATTAGGAGCCTAGCACAGGACTGACTGTCAGCTTTCACATGCAGTAGCTCACTCATTTAATCTTAATCTTCACACCCACCTGACAAGGTACTATTAATAGCATCTATTTTACAGATAAAAAAACTAAGGCACAGAGGGGCAAATCAAGACAGGGTGATGGAGGGGATTCAAACACAGTGCTCTGGATTACCCTAAGGACAAGGCCTGCACCCTCAGACAATCTAGCTCGTGTCCAGGCACCATTCTTCGTATGTGCACTCGCTCCCCTCCCTAGTTCACCACTCTCCTTTGGATAGCTCCAGCTCCTTCTCATAGTCTGTTGCTCACAGCGTAATCCAATGGTGAATCTAGCAAGCACACACCTTCTATGTGCAGTACTACAATCCCATCAGTAAGTTCCTAATTTGAATTGTTTTGATTTCAGAATTAGTGAGGTCAGGTGCCAGAAAACTGCAGCTCGTGGGCCATACCCAGCCCACTTTTTTTTGTGAATGAGATTTTATTGGAACACAGTCATGTTCATTCATTCACAGATTGCCTGTGGCTGCTTTCACACCACAACAATGGAAGTGAACAGATGCGCCAGAGATTTCATGGCCTGCAAAAGCTTAATATGATTACCTGGAATACTACAGGAGCGGCTTGCTGAGACTTGATCTAGGCTAATGACAGCACTGCCTTTTGCTAACTTCTAAGTCACGTTCAGTTAATTCAATAGAGAAAACAATCATACCAGTTTTGTATGAGGAAGTCAACCAAATGGAGAGATGTCTGGTCTGAAGTTCGGACAGCAAGATGAAGGGCGGTCTCCCCAAGCTCCTGAGAAGGGAAGGAGGATAGGTCTAAACAGGGCAACCATGTGCCTGCTTGCCTCCAGCAGCTGTACTTCTATCAGATCTCTAGGTATTAAGAACTCCCCCTTTGTCAACTTTTGTTTAGACAAGCTCACCCAATCAATGTGAATGCATCTCATTATATCGTATCAGGATAGCATAAGTGATCATTTCAACTAATTTCCTACTTTGACTCCTATGGCTTTAGTGAGGCCTCACCTGTCCGGATTCCAGCAGTGGTTCCATAAGCTCTACCCCTTCTGCATAGACTTGAATTAATGCAAGTAAATCCCTGGATTTGATGGCCTCAAGCAATTCAGTCAACTTCGCTGAGGCAGAGGAACAGGTCTTCCTTGAGAATCTATGGTCTACATACTTGGCAGTGATATACTCTTTTCGTGCAGTCCTAAAACAGAACAAAACAAAATGAATTTTTACTTTCTAAGAGTTGAAAAAAGTTTAAATTTTTCTGACAAAGAAGTTATTTTGATTGAGATAAGCTTCTTGCAAACAAATCAGGTTTTAGATCAAATTATTCCAAAAGAGATGAAGGGAGGAATTGATATGTATGTACGACAACACTCAGGTAATACACAGTTACAAAACCAGTGGACACAAGTACAGATTCTTTTCCACTTCGACCTAAGCCAACAGCATGAGAATTCTATTAATGCTTCAAACTTAGATCTCTCTCTATATATATCTATAATTAAAAAAACTTAAATCCTGAAAGATTGATCACAAGTTTTCAGAGCTTTGTGAAAGGACTCTGGACTTCTGGTACTGTCCCTTACTTTACAGGTGAGGAAACTGAGGCTTGGAAAGGTGTCACTGAAGTGACTCCCATGGGCCAGTGCCGAGCTGCCCACCCTCCTCGAGGTCTCAGGCCGGGGAGCAGACTCTGGACAGTGTGCATGTCTGAGAAGGGCACGGGTCATCTCCCTCTGCACTTCAGCTCCAGGGGCACGGAGTTTGCCTCCCAGTCACAGGGTGAGACCCTAACCTAAGCAGCCCGAAAGTTTCTCCTGCCACCTCCCGGAGAAGACTGAGCCAGAAGTCAACTCTGAGCAAAGGACAGACAAGGACAGGGGCCAAAACTGGGTTCAGGTGACAATGACATCCCAGGTCGCTTCTACCCCCTGAACTTCCCTGGTACATGAGCTGATTCACAAAAAGAAAGGACACGGAGGAGTTTGGGATCAAATCCTACTCTTACAGCGCCCCAGCTGTCTGACCCTGGGCAAAATACGTCATCATTATGAGCTTCAGTTTTATTCACGTGATAATGGGGAGAATCCAGTGGTATACTGTTTTTTTTTGAATTTGTATTCTTTACTAGTACATGTTTGTAGTATGTACTATTCATATTCTTTACAGGGAGCTGTTACATACATAACACATTTCAATTCTTTTTCATCCCCTCCTTCCCCTCCTTCTTTCCATTGTGATAAATACTATTCCCAAAGTCATTCCTGGAAGCTAGCATTATCCTGATTCCAAAACTAGGAAAGGACCCAAACAAATCAGAGAATTACAGGCCAATCTCCTTAATGTACATAGAGGCAAAAATCTTTGATAAGACACTGGAAAACAATGTAACAAATCATCAAAAAAAAAATCCCACATCACGATCAAATTCATACCACAGATGTAGGGATGGTTCAACAGACACAAATCAATAAATGTACTACATCACATAAACAGAAACAAGGACAAAAATCACTCGATCATCCCAACTGATGGAGAAAAAGCCTCTGACAAAATCCAACAGCCATTCATAATAAAAACCCTGAAGAAAAGAGGTCTGGAAGTGCCTTATCTCAATCTGAGAAAAGCCTTTTACAACAAAATGACAGCCAACATCACATTAAAATGGTGGAAAAGCTGAAAGTTTTCCTTCTAAAATCAGGAACAAGACAAGGATGTCCATTTTCGTGACTACTGTTTAACACAGTCCTTGAAACATTAGCTAGAGCAATCAGGCAAAAGAAAGAAAGAAAAGGGAGATATACAGGAAAGGAAGAAGTTAAATTACCGTTATTTGAAGATGACATGATTCTCTATACAGTAGACCCAAAAATTTCAGAGACTCCTAGAATAATCAAGTTCAGGAGTGCAGCAGGATACAATACCAACACACAGAAGTCAAGTGTTCCTGTAAACCAGTAACGAGCTCAGTGGTGCATTCTGAATTAAAGAATATACAGCACCTAATAGATGCTTCCTTTCTCCCCAGCGGGATCTAATACAAGGGACATAAAATTTCTTGCTCAGAAATAGACTTTGAGGGGGCATATTAAAAGTGAGATTCATAGCAATGTGCCTTTCATGATAATAAAACTTTTAAATGAAAAAAAAAAAAAGGCTTTGCCCTCGTAGTGACTACTGTTGTCCCCTACGTTCTACAGCGAGGTGACACTTTAAAACTGTGCCAAGGCCTCTTCTGTTCTGCACTGGCAGTCCTGAGTGTTGAGCTCTTTTTCTCAGCCCAGTGAGCTGACTTGCTGATTCAGCTAAGTAACCGAGATCTTACATTCATGGGGGCCTTTTACATTCAGGTCAAAGTACTTTTAGGAGCTCTGTAACCCTGATGTGTTAGAGGGCTTCCAGACAGCTGAAAGCATGGCCTATACTTGGCTTCTAGGTCTCCCCGCTCTATGTGAAACATCAGACTTAAGAAGTGAGTGGTTTGCTGGGTGTGGTAGTGCACACCTGTAATCACAGCACTCTGGGAGGCTACAGCAAGACACAAGTTCAAGTCTAGCCTGGGCAACTTAGGTGTGAGATCCTGTATCAAAACATAAAATAAAAAGGGCTGAGAATGTAGCTCAGTGTGAAGGTTCAATATCCAGTACAGAAAAAAAAGTGGGGGGAGGGAGAGAATTGAATGGATTTAAGTGTTGCTATCTAGGTGACCCTGGATAAATTAATCTTTTGCTGTGCCTCAGTTTTCTCATCTGTGAAATACTGGTAATCATACCTGCCTTATTTACTATTTTGCAAAGATGCAAGAACAAAAGTAAGGGACAAAGAGCGGTGCACGGGTTAAGGGTGCACCTGGAAAAGTCCTTGGGTCTCCTGCCCTAGAGCGCAGAACTAAATAACTGCTCTACCACTGGGCTACATCCCGCCCCCCCCAGGGGGAAGCAGGGTGGAGGAGGAAGAAGTGTGGGAGGCCGCCCTTTCTGTGCCTTACCTAAGCTCCTGGAAGTCCCGGGTGGTGTCTACCCAGAACTCCCCTAAAACTTTGATTGTAAATTCAGTTAAAAAGCTTTGGAATAAATTGACAGATTTATACAGCTCAAAACTAAAAGTGATTATTGAACAGAACTTATTTGGAAACCCCATGCCTATTCCTCCGGCCCAGAGGACACATTTTTGTTAAATTTCCTGTGTGATTTAAGTAAATACAAGTCCAAAAAAGAGAGAAATATATTAATGCACTCTCCACTATTTGAGTCTGTTTGGTTTCTGAGTCTAGGTGGTGAGTAGTGAAAATTCATTGAGTCTGGATTATGAGGGGAATGGGTACTTTTCCCTACTCCCCAGCAACCCTCCCTTCCCCAAAGCCAGTTCATTCTGTACAGTGCTCTTCACCCTACTTTGCCATTTTTTGAAACAGTAACCCCAGAGATCATTTTGAATGAGACAGGAAGCTTCGCCTTTTATACATCTGCGCAGTGCTCCATTACGTGGCTGTACCACACAGAATTTACTCAGATGCGTAAGCAGACATTTGCTTTGTCACAGATCTTTTCCACTTACAGAATCTGGTTACATTCTTAGGACTGGGGTAGCTGAGCCAGAGGGTAGGAAGGTTTATGGTTTTGGTAAACAAAGCTGATTAGTTTTTACCATGTACCAGTCTATAGTCCTGCTGGAAACAGTGAATATGTTTCCTCGCAGACTTGCCAGGGGGTTGGCAAGCACTTGCATTTTTGTCAGCCACAAGAGCCTCTTCCGTTATTTTCTTATCTTTGTATGTCTCTCTATCACAACACGACACTGTGCAGAGAGATAACCTGTGCTCCAAGGGCAGGTACCCAGCTGCTCCCTCTAGGGACTGTGATGGTGACAACCATCTGCACATTCCAGACATACATTCACAATACTTTGCTTTGCTTTTCCCTTATAACTGGAACAAATATTATAACTACTAAGGAAAGCTTTTGGGAGATAGAAAAAGAGTTACAGAACTGCAAAGAATTAAATATATTAGAAATACTCACATATCACTGGAAGGGGTGGGCTTGGGTGAGGGGCTGGGTAAATTTGCTTCCATAATTTCATTAAAACTATTGTTTCCTACATTCTTGGCCAGCTGTAACATAAACAACACACACTACAGTAAGATCTTTGCTACTCGAATTTCCTTCTATTTGCCTTTGAGATTTCTGAATATCCATCTTCCTTCATTTGACTCGGGACACAAACCATCCACCCATCTGGTCAGTAAGAATTTACTGAGCATCTTCCACACCCCAGGCACTAACTATTGGTTAGTGTTGGAAATGAGCAAACCTTGTTCACAGTCTAGGGGGGCAAGCCCCTGAAAAGAAAACTAGTGACATCTACAGATGTCGTGTGATAAATGTCACCTGGGAGAAGGTCTGGCCCCACAGTGCAGTGTCTGAGATTAGTCCTGGCAGGCTCCACATGAGAGCCAACGCTAAATCACAGGCACATTTCCTTTTCATACTGACCAGATTCACTCCTGCAGGGTAGAAAAGTGGATTCATTTGGCTTCAGGAATGGATTAAGATGCTACATGTAACAGCAGAGGAGGACCTAGGATTGTGTGGCAAAAGCTTTTTGTCCCCCACCCCCCATAATGGGGACTGAACTCAGGGCCTTTGCACTGAGCTATATTCCCAGCCCTTTTTATACTGAGACAGGGTCTTGCTGAGTTGCCTGACTGGGCTTGGACTTGATCCTCTTGCCTCACCCTCCCAGAGTGCTGGGATTATTTCTCAGTGTGTAGACCCAGGCCTGTCTTGTGTTTTTTTTTTTTTTTTTTTT